>NC_062214.1:27208519-27531974 GCF_902686445.1 Sciurus carolinensis
GCTGATGCTCGGCTCTGGTAGGAGCTCAGCAGGGGTAGTTGCTGCTGGCCAATGAAGTGAAGCCACAGCACATGCCGGCCACAGGGCAGGAGTCCCCATGTGCATGGCAGGTGGGCAGCCCTGCTGGGAAGTAGAGCCCAGGCCAGTGAGGTCCTGAGCAAAGGCCCCTGGGGAGCAGGCTGGGTGGCCAGCTGTGGGCTGGGGCGGGGATCAGGGTCCTGTACCTCGGATGGTGTCAGACAAGTTGGCAGTCCCACGAAGAGGAGGCCCCCCTGCAGGGTGACGTGGGCCACCTCGCAGATGACCTGAGAGTGGACGTCCCCGGGGGCCAGGGTCACCTGGGCTGTGCTGGACACCCTGTAGGACACGCTTTCTCCTGCGGGGTCCACGCTGGTCTGGATGTGGGAGAGCTCGTTCCCATTTTTGAACCACTTCAGGGTGATGCTGCGGGGGGAGAAGCCGTGGGACTCGCAGGTGAAGCTCACTGTCTGCCCAGGTGTGGCCCTGGTCGCAGGACCCGACACCTCGGGGGAGAAGGTCTGGCTGTGAGGGAGCAGTGACAGACAATCAGGTGATGGAGCCCACCTCCGACCACGCCCAGTGACACTGAAGAACCGTCCTACAGTGTTGTTGTGTTATTGCTGTGCTGGCGACGACCTAGCTGCAGGCCAAGCACATGCTCTGTCACTGGGTTGCACCCTAAACCAGGACAATCTGGACTCAGGGAGGAACTTGCAGACCTGCCTCATCTTTTTAATATTTTTCTGCTCACTGACCTGCCAACCTTGCCTCCAAGGTAACTATTTAGAAGACGATGCAGGGATACCCAGCACCAATACACCTAACTGAACAGGGAGCAAGGGTTCTCATTTCATACACAGGTATGAAACCCGTTGCTCGGCACCTTCTTCCCAGGCCACACTGAGCACAGCTGGCTGTGGATTCACAGAGCTGCTGCTGGACACTCAGCAAGCAGCTGGGCGTGTTGCTCATGCCTATGATCCTAGCCATTGGGGAGGCTGAGGCAGGAGGACCGCAATTTCAAGGCTAGGCTGGGAAGCTTAGCAACATCCTGCCTCAAAATAAAAAGAACAAGAGCTGGGGTGGTAGCTCGGTGGTTAAGTGCCCCTGCCGCTGGGTTGAATCCCCAGAACTAAAAAGAACAAAAACATAAAACACACCCGACCACACCCGGCAAACCCAGGTCCATCCACGTCACAGACTTTATTCTGTGCAGACTCTTCCACAGGTATTATGAATTCGTGCCAATTTCTTCTTTCCACAAACATGCCCTAGATCCTGGGCCAAGGCCTGAATTTGAGAGGAAGTGGATGAAGGGCCCTTTTCTGAATCTGGGCTTCCCTGGGTCACTTTTGCTTTGGAGTCACAGGTCACTGATTGCTGAGCAAGCCACAGGGCTAGTGCATAACTTACAGCTCGTTCCAATAGATGCAAACCCAGGCCCCTTAGCTGGTCCTGAGGACACAGGTGAGGGGATCAGGGGGCCGGGTGCCTGTGGACGGGTCCTCAGAGGGTCCTTTGGTGTCTACACATTGCTCCTCAGCACCCAGCACCTTCTAGGACAGTCGCCAGGCAGCAAATACCATGAGTGTTTGTAGGAGCAAATACTGACCTCACTGCCTGACCCAGATCCAACACTCAGAGGCCACACGATGGAGGGTGTCACTGAAGAAGTGGAGTCACCCAGACCCCAGCAGCCTGGAAGTCCCTACAGGGGTTAGGGTCTCTGATCAGTGGCCACATGTCAAGAGCTGCTCAGTGTCCTGACCCTGGTCTGAGCTCTCAGAAGCCCTCAGCTCTTGAATCCCCACTTGCCCCATGAGGGGGTCCTAGTGAGAGCCCCTTGTGGGATAAGGCTCAGAGGGGCGTGGCCGGGCAAGGGCACAGGCTGGGGGGGAGGGGAGGAGAGCAGACTCCACTCATCTGCACAGGACCATTAATGTTACCCCTGCTCCTTCTCTGCTGAGCCTCAGTGTCCCCTTCTGTAGAGAGTGATTGAGATCACCACCCTGCAGGATGAGGGGGAGGGCAAGGCACAGGCTGGCATGCAGTAGGAGCCTAATAAATGACTCCGGTGCCTGCTAGTGTCACTCCTTCTGAAACCACACATTCGTTCTTTAGTAACCAGAAGGAGCAACAAATGCAGTGGGGACCCAGGAACAGCCTCCGTCCTGCTCCTGCAGCTGCCAGAACCCCAGTGAGAGGAGGAGCAGAAATCCCCAGATGAGGCTCCGCCGGTTTCCTGCCCCAGCCAGGTACTGAGAATCTCACCCAGGGCTGAGGCAGCTGGGCAGGCGTCCCCCACTGAGCTGCACGCTGGCCCTCCCCTTGTTTTCTTAATAATCCCCACTGGAAACAAGGTGGCCACGGGCTTCTCACACCATGAACAGCATTGCAGGGGTCTCCTGCAGACATGTCTCAAGACAGTGGGGCTCTGTGAAGGGACAAGGACAGATTCCTGAGTGCCAATGGCAGGGAGGGCTGTGTGCGGAAGAGCCAGGCCTCGGTGGCTCTCCCTCCTGTTCAGAGGCAGATACGTATCAGATGGGGTCTTGGGCTGGCTCTGGATCTGAGGGCGCTGTTGGGAGACCCCTCCATGGGTCCCAGGGAGCTGAGCCCAGCACAGGCTGTTCTGAAAAGTCCACACCTAAATGGCTCCCATGCTCTCTTCATTGCCAGATGAAACCCCCAACTTCCCTCTGTGTCTTCAGGACCTCTACCTCACAGGATGTCAGCCCTAGAGGTGTGCCAGAATCTTCTGGAATAAGTAAAAACTTCACAGGCCCTGATCCATGTCAGACCTATTAAAGCAAAATTTCTAGGTGGACTCTGGGTCTGGAAGGTGATGTCTTCAGCTTCCCACGTGAATTCGATGCCCAGCCAGTGAGGACCTCCCGACTCCATCCACCACAACAGTAAGAACAACTGTACCATTATGATAGGAAGAGCATTTTGCCCTTGTTTAAAAAGCAAAGCAGCTCTGTGTGTCTTTTCTTTTTTTTTTTTTTTTTTTTTTTTTTTTGCTATTTCTGTTCCCTATTCTCTCCTCCTGATTGGTAGTTTACTGTTGGCTTCATGCAGCCCCCAATTTCCCACAGCACCCAGATTTCTTGTAGCCCTATCCCCACAGTTCTTTTTTTTTAAATTCATTTTATTGTAAACAAAAGGATTCATCTTGTTTCTCTGTTTGTACATGAAGTAAAGGCATAACATTTGTGAAATCATACATCTACACAGGGTAATGGTGTTTGATTCATTCTGTTATTTTTTCCTTCCCCCCACTCCCACCCCTCTTTTCCCTCTATACAGTCCCTCCTTCCTCCATTCTTAACCCCTCCCACCCCCATTATGTGTCATCATCCACTATCAGAGAAATCATTCGTCCTTTGGTTTTTTGAGATTGGCTCATCTCACATAGCAAGATATTCTCCAATTTCATCCATTTGCCTGCAAATGTCATAGTTTTATTCTTCTTTATAGTTGAGTAATATTCCATTGTATATATATACCACAGTTTCTTTATCCATTCATCAATTGAAGGGCATCTACGTTGGTTCCACAGTCTGGCTACTGTGAATTGAGCAGCTATGAACATTGATATGGCTGCATATCTGTAGTATGCTGATTTTAAGTCCTTTGGGTACAGGCCGAGGAGTTGGATAGCTGGGTCAAATGGGGGGTCTATTCCAAGCTTTCTGAGGAATCTCCACACGCTTTCCAGAGTGGCTGCATGCGGGGGTGTCTGGAATTCCATCCAGTGCTTGACAAAGATCCTCTGGAGGATGTTTGCAAAGGCTCATCCTAAAAGGAATTGCCGGAGCATGGTGTTTTTTCTGCTGTGTTTTCTGATAATATATTACTCATTTTAGTCTGAACGGATTGTTTAAGGGGATGAGGGGAATACAACAAAAATTCCAGAAAATATTACCTACAATCTGAAAAACAATGGGTCTTTACCACTAACAAAATTAAAAATAATTTTACAACTGTGCAATGAGTCCCTGAAAGCCTCTGGAGAAAATAGTTATAGATCTGCCTTTGTCTCCAACAGGCTGGTTAAATTCTAACAATGGTGGTGGGGTAAAAGAATAAGGTTTCACAACATTCCTTCCTTCCTACAAAGAATAGGTCACCCCTATAATAAATGTTGGTGCACAATGCCCTGTTCTGGAAAAAAAGAGCTACATAAGACAAGGTAATCTATTCAGTAAAAAAAACTTGGCCACGAGAACCAATGTGACCGCTGCCCTCCTGTAGCCCTTAACTCAGCAATTTAGATATTAACCAGATGGACCTAGTAGAGATGGTCACATGAGATTACTTGTCTATCGCTTTAACCGCGAGAATAATAAGAATAGTCTTAGGTCACATAGAGTTTAGATATTAAGGAAATAAACATTGTATTAACTCATCGACGTAGTTAGATATTCTTAAAATAATTGTGATTAGGTAGGGATAATCTGTAAGGTTACTGTTTTCTCATAATTTTTCTGTTCCTTGTTAAAAACAATTTCTGCCTATGCTTTGGAAACTTCTTTAATATTAACCACAAGACTGCCATTATAGCCTGAAGAAAATGTATATAAACCCAGCCTTCCCCAGAATAAAGTGGGATTGATTGCACCAGAACTAGAGTCTGTGTCTTTCAATCTCCATCCATCGCCGACGCTGTCTCCCCGCACCCCGTTTACCTGTGTGGAACCCATGGACTCCTGCTAGGGCTGGACCCCGGGAGCTGCACTAATTTGCAACCCCACCAGCAATGTATGAGTGTACCTTTTTCCCCACATCCTCGCCAACACCTATTGTTGCTTGTATTCTTGATAATCGCCATTCTAATTGGGGTGAGAAGGAAGCTTAGGGTAGTTTTGATTTGCATTTCTCTTATTACTAGAGATGTTGAACATTTTTCATGTCTGATGATTGCTTGTAGATCTTCCTCTGTGAAGGGTCTGTTCATTTCCTTAGCCCAATTGTTGATTGGATTATTTGTATTACTGGTGTAGAGTTTTTTGAGTTCTTTGTATATTCTGGAAATTAGTGCTTTATCTGAAGTATGCATGGCAAAGATTTTCTTCAACTCTGTAGGTTCTCTCTTCACATTGCTGATAGTTTCCTTTGTTGAGAAAAAATTTTTAGTTTGAATCTATCCCAGTTATTGATTCTTGCTTTTATTTCTTGTGCTATGGGAGTCCTGTTAAGGAAGTCTGATCCTAAGCTGACATGTTGAAGATTTGGACCTTCTTTTTCTTGTATACGATGAAGGGTCTCTGGTCTGATTTCAAGGTCCTTGATCCATTTTGAGTTGAGTTTTGTGCAGGGTGAGAGATAGGGGTTTAGTTTCATTCTGCTGCATATGGATTTCCAGTTTTCCCAGCACCATTTGTTGAAAAGGATATCTTTTCTCCATTGCATATTTTTGGCACCTTTGCCTAGTATGGGAAAATTGTATTTATTTGGGTTTGTGCCTGTGTCCTCTATTCTGTACCATTGATCTACCTGTCTATATTGGTACCAATACCATTCCATTTTTGTTACTATTACTTGTAGTATAGTTGAAGTTCTGGTATTGCAATACCCCCTGTTTCATTCTTCCTGCTAAGGATTGCTTTAGCTATTCTGGGTTTCCTATTCCTCCAGATGAATTTCATGATTGCTCTATTTCTGTACGGTACATCATTGGGATTTTTATTGGAATTGCATTGAATCTGTATAGCACTTTTGGTAGTATGGCCATTATGACAATATTAATTCTGCCTATCCAAGAACATGGGAGATCTTTCCATCTTCTAAGGTCTTCCTCAATTTCTTTCTTCAATGTTTTGTAGTTTTCATTGTACATATCTTTTACCTCTTTGGTTAGATTGATTCCCAAATATTTTTTTTTTGAGGCTATTGCAAATGGAGTTGTTTTCCTCATTTCCCTTTCAGATGTTTCATCGCTTATGTATAAAAATGTTTTAGATTTATGCATGTTGATTTTATAACCTGTTATTTTGCTGAATTCATTGATGAGGTCTAGAAGTTTTCTGGAGGAGTTTTTGGATCCTCTAAATATAGAATCATGTCATCTGCAAATAGTGACAGCTTAAGTTCCTCTTTTCCTATTCGTATCCCTTTAATTTCTTTGGTCTGCCTAATTGCTCGGCTAGAGTTTCGAGGACAATTTTGAATAGAAGTGGTGAAAGAGGACATCCCTGTCTTGTTCCTGTTTTTAAAGGGAATGGTTTCAGTTTTCCTCCATTAAGAATGATGTTTGCCATGGGCTTAGCATAAATAGCCTTTACAATGTTCAGGTATGTTCCTACTATCCCTATTTTTCTAGTGTTTTGAGCATGAAGCGGTGTTGTATTTTGTCAAACACTTTTTCCGCATCAATGGAAATAACCATATGATTCTTATCCTTAAGTCTATTGACATGATGGATTATGTTTATTGATTTATGGATTAAACCATCCTTGCATTCCAGGGATGAACCCCACTTGAATGTTGTGCACAATTTTCTTAATATGCTTTTGGATACGCTTTGCCAGTATTTTGTTAAGGATCTTTGCATCTATATTCATCAAGGATATTGGTCTAAAATTTCTTTCCTTGATGTGTCTTTGCCTGGTTTGGGTATGAGGGTGATATTAGCTTCATAGAATGAGTTTGGTAGGGTACCCTCCTTTTCTATTCCTGGAATACTTTGAGAAGTATTGGAATGAGTTCTTCTTTGAAGGTCTTATAGAACTTGGCTGAGAATCCGTCTGGTCCTGGGCTTTTCTTGGATGGTAGGATTTTAATGGCTTCTTCAATTTCATTGCTTGATATTGATCTGTTTAAATTGTGTATGTCCTCCTGGTTCAGCTTGGGAGGAGCATATGTCTCTAGAAATTTGTCAATGTCTTCGGTAGTTTCTATTTTGTTGGAATACAGATTTTCAAGTAGCGTCTCATTATGTTCTGTATCTCAGTGGTGTCTGTCGTGATATTTCCTTTTGCATCATGTATTTTAGTAATTTGAGTTTCTCTCTCCATCTCTTTGTTAGTGTGGCTAAGGGTTTGTCTATTTTGTGTACTTTCTCAAAGAACCAACTTTTTGTTTTGTCAATTTTTTGAATAGTTTCTTTTGTTTCCATTTCATTGATTTCAGCTCTGATTTTAATTATTTCCTGTCTTCTACTACTTTTGCTGTTATTCTGTTCTTCTTTTTCTAGGGCTTTGAGCTTAATGTTAGGTCATTTAGTTGTTGACTTTTCATTCTTTTCTTAAATGTGCTTCATGCAATGAATTTTCCTCTTGGTACTGCTGTCACAGTGTCCCAGAGATTTTGATATGTAGTATCATCGTTCTCATTGACCTCTAAGAATTTTTTTATCTCCTCCCTGATGTTTTTGTTATTCATGTTTCATTCAATAGCATATTATTTAGTCTCCAGGTGTTGGAGTAATTTTTGTTCTTTATTTTGTCATTGATTTCTACTCTCAGTCCATTATGATATGATAGAACACAAGGCAGTATCTCTATTTTTTGCATTTCCTAAGGGCTGCTTTGTGGCATAACATCTCGTTTATTTTTGAGAAGTTTCCATGTGCTGCTGAGAAGAAAGTGAATCCACTAATTGATGGATGGAATTCTATATATGTCTATTAAGTCTAGGTTATTGATTGTGTTATTGAGTTCTATGGTTTCTTTGTTTGGTTTTATTTGGAAGATCTATCCAGGGGTGACAGCAGTGTTAAAGTCACCCAGAATTATTGTGTTGTGGTCTATTTGATTCCTGAAATTGAGAAGGATTTGTTTGATGTACAGGGATGCACCATTGTTTGGGCATAAATATTTACTATTGTTATGTGTTCCTGATTTATGGTTCCCTTAAGCAGTATGAAATGTCCTTCTTTATCCCTTCTGACTAACATTGGCTTGAAGTCCACTTTATCTGATATAAGAATGGAAACCCCGCTATTTTCATGTGCGTGGTAGGTTTTTTCCCATCCTTTCACCTTTAGTCTGTGGATGTCTTTTTCTATGAGATGAGTGTCTTGCAGGCAGCATATGTTGGGTCTTTCTTTAATCCATTCTGCCAGTCTATGTCTTTTTGATTGATGAGTTTAGACCATTAACGATCAGAATTATTATTGAGTTAAGATTTTATTCCCAGTTATTTGGGCTTATTTTTGGTTTTTAACTTAGCTTGGTTTCTCCTTTGAGTGGATTTTTCTCTAATGTAGTTCCTCTCTTTGCTGACCTCCATTGTTGTTTTTCATTTCCTCCTCATGGAATATTTTCTTGAGAATATTCTGTAGTGCAGATTTTCTATTTGTAAATTCTTTTAATTTTTGTTTATCAGGGAAGGACTTTATTTCATCTTCAAATCTGAAGGTTAGTTTTGCTGGGTATAGGATTCTTGGATGGCAACCATGTTCTTTCAGTGCTTGAAATATGTTGTTCCAAGCCCTTCTAGCTTTTAGAGTCTGGGTTAAGAAGTCTGCCGCTATCTGTATTAGTTTCCCCCTATAGTAATCTGATGCTTTTCTCTTGCAGCCTTCAAAATCCTATCTTTATTTGAATGTTAGGCATTTTCATTATAATGTGCCTTGGTGTGGATCTGTTGTGATTTTGTGCATCTGGTGTTCTGTAAGCCTCTTGTATTTGATTTTCCATTTCATTCTTCAGATTTGGGAAATTTTCTGATATTATTTCATTGAATAGGTTGTTCATTCCTTTGGTTGGTATCTCTGTGCCTTCCTCAATCCCAGTAATTCTTAAATTTGGTCTTTTCATGATGTCCCATAGTTCTTGGAGATTCTGTTCATGATTTCTTACCATCTTCTCTGTTTGGTCAACTTTATTTCAAGATTAAATATTTTGTCCTCATTGTCTGAGGTTCTTTTCCAAGTGGTCTAGTCTTTTGGTGATGCTTACCATTGAGTTTTTTATTTGGTTTATTGTTTCCTTCATTTCAAGGATTTCCATTTGGTTTTTTTTTTTTTTTTTGATAATCTCTATCTCTTTGTTGAAATGATCTTTTGCTTCCTGCAGTTGCTCTTTCAACTGCTTATTGGTATTATCATTCATTGCCTGCATTTGCTCTCTTATCTCATCCTTTGCTTCGTGAATCATCTTAATCATGTATAATCCAAAGTCCTTTTCTGACATTTCCTCTACCATACTGTCATTGGATTGTATTAATATAGAATCTAGATTTGTTTGGATCATTTTCTTCCCTTGTTTTTTCATGTTGTTCATGTATCTTCCCCTGTAGCAGTGAAGATCTGGGGTATTGCAGATTCCCCCCTATAGGCTTATAGTGGCCCTATAGGTTTCCAAAACCCTTTCTTTAAGGGGAGATCAATATTAGCAGAGCCCAATTCAGACACTATGCAATCCTAGACCAAATAGCCTGTAGAGAACATTAACAATATTGTCATAATAAACAGAATGAGTTCAAACATTATCTTCAGTATAAAAAACAGATTTGCAATAACATTTGCAGTTTCTAATGGAAGACAAAGAGGATGTAGAGGGAAGTAGGATGTAGTTATTAGTGGGACAAAAAAAGAATATATAGAAGTTCTAGATAATAGAAAGTGTGAGAGTTAATTAAAAGAAATTGGAAGTTAGCATGCAAAAAGGGAGAAAGAGACTCTGAGGGAACAAGTAAACAAAAGGAAAAGAGAGCAGAAAAGTAAAGAAATAAAAATTAAAAATTTTCAATACAGAGAAAAAAGAAAATCTACACTATAAAATCATATAGTAATAAAAATCCCAGTCTTCAGTAGCCTGATGCATGAGAGGTACCTGACAATGAGCTCAGGTCTCCAGCAGGCGTCTCAGGATGGGATTTGCCAACCTAAAGATCAGAGCTACAGCTTCCAGGATTATCCAAGATGGCTGCTCTGGCTTCCAAATGTGTTGGCAAATGGAGAGCTGCAGCTCAGGGTGTGGACTTGTTCGGTTGGAGGTCCTGGCAGTGGGGTGTGGTTGGTCAGGCAGGGGTCCTAGGGATTGGGTGTGTTTTGTGTGTTTGCAGGATCCTGGAGGTCGGGTGCAATCTATTGTTCTAGGGTCCTGGTGATAGGGCGCAGTCAGTCGGTCTGGGGTCCTGAAGGGAGCAGTCAGTCAATGTGAGGGCCCCGAAGGCAGGGAGTGATCAGTTAGACTGGGATCCTGGAGACGGGGCTCAGTCAGTCGGGCCCGGGGTCCTATGGGGTCCAGCTGTTGTCTTAAAATGGTGGCAGCCACGTGTAACCAAACCTGCAGGTACTGTAACAGTGAACTTCTAGGCAACAGCAGGCAGTGGTTGCTCCACTGGTGGTCAGCGATCAGTTTGCTGACTGTTGTTGGACGATTGGGAGGTGAATCTCACGTGGTGGGTGATGGATAGGTGTAAGGCAGGCAATGGACAGGCAAGAGGCAGGCAAATGGCAGATGATAGGCGCCAGACAGTGAGCAATCTGCACTCAAAATAGCGTCAATATGCTGGCAGACTGCAGGTGGTCACAGTAGACAAATGGGGTAAACAGCGGGGATTGACAAGCAGCAAAAACTGCCTCACCAAGAAACATATCCTCTGCTTGAAACCAGAGTTACGGAGCGTCAAGGAACGCAGCCTCCCTCTAGTCCGCCATCTTGGATCTCCTCAGCTTTGTGTGTCTTGATGTGGAATCTTCCTATGGAAGGTGATTGTGGCTGACGTTTGAGAGAGGTTTTTCATTCACTAATGGGATTCAGGGTATGAATGTGATGGCTTCCTGAACTTGTGGGAGACAGATGAGGAGCAGACAACACTGGATTACTGCTCAGCAGTTCAGGCCAGGATCTTTACTGAGCACCTACTGTGCCCTGCCATTCTCAGGGCAGCAGGAGCCTGTGCTGGACTTGGTCTGGGCTCTGTTCCCCATGCTGGCAGTATGAGCTGTGTGCAAGAGGCCTGCCTGGTCCTCTGCTCCCCAGGGTCAATAGGGCTGGGCAGGTGTGAAGATGCACAGTGTGCTGAGGAACCTCAGCCCTCCTGGGCCGTAGGAAAGAGCATGCCGGCCTCATGAGGAAACACCATGAGCAACCCGTGCTTCCTGACCTGGAACCCTATGTCACCCACAGGGGAGTGCTCCAGGGTGAGTGACACAAGCTCTCACTCCTACCCCGCACTGCCCGTCGAGGGCTAGTTCCATGAGGACACAGGGGCATTTTCAGCAGGCCTAGGAGAAGAGTCCCAACACTCATGGCAGCCTGTCTACCAGGACCTCCAGCTCTCTACAGGAAGCGGAAGGTCCTCTCATACTCCGTCCAGCGTGCTTCTGGAGAACCTAGGGAGTGAGGGAAAGCATACCTGCCCCTCCGGCTCAGGAGCACCTGGTTGATTAGGGGCGGCCACAGGGACCATTATCTCTTGTTTTGGGAGATAGAACCTTAGCCTGCGGCCTGCCACCTGCTGATTTTCCAGAGTATCCAGAAGTGCCACGGTTGGAACTCAGTGTGGCCCCCAGTGCCTGTGACACAGGCGAGAAGAATACACACCGGGAGACGTGCTCTCTGAAGCAGCAGACTTAGTCTGGCTCTGTGATGGCAAGTCCCTCAAACCCTCAGAGCCCTCAGCTGTGGAGCCACAGGGCTGGGCCAGACTGGAAAGGTCAGAGCTGTGGAGCAGGCAGGTGAGGGGTGCAGACTGGCCCCCATTTACCAGCCGTGGAGCCTGGATGAAGGAGCATGGCCTCCAGTCCGGCCTCCCTGACCTGCAGAACGGGTGACAGCAGATCATGACAGGAGCACCCAGTGCAGGTCTTGCTACTTAGCGTGGCTCCCAGAATGGAAGATGTTACCCTGACCTCTTGTCTACATTCCTGGGATGAGGAGTCAGCTGTACTCACCTCGCACAGACAGCTCGGTGCCTGGTCCAGACTGAACCTCCTTGTTTTCATTGCTGGTTTTCTGGTAACTTCACACAGTAGTAGGTGCCGGCATCTGCTGGGGTGACGTTCCTGATGCGGATGGAAAAGTCCCTGTTGTCCCTCAGTGTGGTATCTGAGACGATCTGTGACTCGGGGGAAGTGGCCTTGTCTTGAACTTGTAGATTGTCTCCCGGTCTGGTCCTGACCCCTTAAACCACTCGATGGGCCCCACGGGGTAGCAGGGTGGTCACAGTGCAGTGCAGAGTGGCCGACTCTCCAGCAGCGACAGACACTGACGTCTCAGGCTGAATCACCTGCAGCTCTGGTTCAGCTGCTCCTGGAGGGAGACACAGGGTGGTCCCTGTTCATCCTGGTGGGAGCCTCTTGGTTTATCACGTGTCATCAGCAGTGCCTGTCACTGACAGTGCTCACAGAGTGGCCGTGGGCTCAGCACAGGGTGTTTCCTCACACTGAGCACCACCATGGCCTGCTACCTCCCACTGTGAAGCACCTGCTCCTGAGCCCAGAGCCCTGAGCAAGCTGGAGGGAGGGACTGAGGGCCTGAGCCTCCCCTGACCTCTCAGGTGTCTCCAACTATTTGTTCCTCTTCCCTTTCTGACCACAAGGTGTCTGGCTCTTCATGGACATGACATTGGAGGGTCATGTGGCTCTTGAGACTCCTGAGCTGTGGGGAGTGGTGGGGGAATGAGTGGGACACGCATTGGACTCTGAGTCTCTGGCTCAGCCTCCCTGTTCCACGAGATCCCAGCTCATGATGGGTTCCCTCCCTCAGCCTGGAGAGGTCATGGTGCACATGACAGTGAGCATGCAGCTCAGATAAGAAACGAAACATGCTGAGACTCCAGCAGTATTCCCACAGTATGATCACTTTGTTACAGTTTTCTAATGCTGCTGTGACAAATGACTGCAAGCCTAGTGCCCCAAAACACCAGAAATCCATCATGTTATGTTGGAACATCAGAAGCCCAATGTGCCGCACTGGCGTCCTCCTGGGGTCGTGGGAATGGTGCATGAGGAGGCTCTGTGCCTGGCTCTGCACATCCAGGGGATCCTAAGCTGCTTCCTATTGTTTCCTGTCCCCCTCTTACTCCTACCTCCTGCCTCCCCATCCCACGTCCTCCTGCCTCCTTCTCTTCAGGACCCTAATGATCTACTGGGTCCAACCTGACAAGAGACCAGCACTGTGAAGCAGCTGCCTCAACCACATGCCAGGATAATATGGTCAAGTAGCAAAGGAATATGGATATGTGGTCATCAAATTGAGAACATCAACAGAGAGAGAGAGAGAGAGAGAGAGCGAGAGGAGAGAGAGGAGAGAGAGAGAGAAGAAGGATATAAGGAACTAAAGAGGAATTTGTGTGTTGATAAGACTGTATTAATTCAGATGTACACTGTGGATTCCATGACGGTTTGGACAGACAGCTAAAAATATCACAAAATGTAGAGCAGGAACCGTTCCACATAGCTGAGTCTACAATTCAGAACAACAAAAAAAGAAAAAAATGATTCACATAGCTGAATCTACAATTCAGAACAACAAAAAACAAATGAAAAAAACAAAAGAAAAAATGATCTAAAAAGAACCTAAAGACCATTCAGAATACCAGCAAGTTCATTGACACATATATGAGAACCCCAGAAGAGGAGAAAGAAAAAGAAAGGCAAAAGTTTATTTGAACAAGAAATGTGCTCCACAATCCTGAATGTGATAGGCGTATGAATGTGTGAATTCAAGATGCTCAACACACTCCTGGTATCATCTACTGGAGCAGAGCCACCCTGAGCCACCTTGTACCAACCTGCCAAAGCTGAAGTAAGAGAGACAAAGCTGAAGCAGAAAGTGAGGCATGTTCAGCATATTCAGCAGATCCTCCTATAGGGTTTATCAAGTTCTTAATGATGGAAACCAGAGGCCGAATGATGATTTCTCTAAAGTGCTGAAAGGAGAAAAATAAAATCCAAGAATTCTATTCCTGGCACATCTGTCCTTCCAACCTGAATGAGAAATGAAGATTTTCCAAGATAATCAAAAACCAAGCAGGTCCCTCCTTGGACTTTGAAGTGCTGCTATCTTCAGCAGGCTAAGCATCTCTTCCTTACATTTAAATGTTCACAAATAAAGAATTTAAAAGACACAATTGAGACAACTACTGCTCCACTGCATGATGACCTCAGCCCCTCTCCATTAGTCAAGTTTGCATTGCTGTGATCAAAACACCTGACAAGAACAACTTAGAGGAGGAAAGCTTATTTCAGGCTCTCAGTTTCAAATGTCAGTCACTGTCAGCTGGCACCAAGGAGGGCTTCTGGTGGGCAGCTGCTCAGTCCATGGCAATCAGCACCAGGAACCAGAGAGATGGGGTAAGAGGGAGAGAGAGAAAGAGGGAGCAGTGGATGGAGGGTTAGGGAGAGAGAGAGAGGGAGAGAGAGAGGATGGGAGAGAGGTGGAGTTGGTGGGAAGAGCAAGAGCACATGAGGATCCAGGGACACAATGCTATCCTCAGGGACAGGCCAAGTGACCTGTTTCCTTCAACCTGTGCACACCTGCCTATAGTTACCAACACATTTGAACCCATCTCATTCCCATCTGAATAGAATAGGAATAGACGTTCCCTTGGATTTGACAAAGAGGAAGGGAGACTGACAGAATGAATCGGACATAACCCTCCAATATTCATATAAGAATACATGACCAGAGTAACTCCACAGCATGTACAACCACAAGAATGGGAAGTTATCCTCCATGCATGTATAACATGTCAAATACACTCTACTGTCATGTCTATCTAAAAAGAACAAATAAAAAAATTGAAAATTCCAAACAGACACCACTGATATTTCCTTCTACCAATAAAAACCAAATTCCTCATGGAGTGTCTAGACCACTCACAAAAACCATAAACTGTCCCATGGGTTCAGGCCAACATCTGCCCCTCATGGCCTGTCCACATGTAACAAAAGCAGCAGATGCCTGGCTGACCCCCTTGGCTCTCTAGGACTTAGATGCACTGTGGACACTGATCACCTCAATGGCTCTCCAAGCTACCACAGCATCATCAAGGACAGGACAGAGCACACCCAGACCCCTGGAGTGTCCCACCTGCAGGATGGCATGGCTTCCCCGTGCTTCACTCCTTAAATGAAGCCTGGGTATCCGAGGGGTCACCTCCCTCCTGGCTCCTTGACTGGCTGGAACCCTCAGCATTAACCTAGTGAGCAGTAATGGAGTCTGGGGACTGTAGGAAAGGCACAGCCACCCATCAGGCACCCTGGACTCCATGGGACCTGCCTGCCTTCCACCCTTAACCTGAATCTCCCTTTGAACCATGGGAACCAAGGAAAAACACCCCTTGCCAACGCCCAGGCAGTCTCCTGAGCCCAGGGCAGGTCACCTCTCTGTTCCAAGCCTGGGAGTGGCTCCATTTCCATCATAGTGAGAGGAACACCCTTAACCACAGCAGGGACAGCCACTGTCGTGGCCTTTGCACATGCAGAGTCCCTGTCCTGAAGTCCTTGCTGCCAGAGGACCTCATGGCTACTCCTGCACCTCCCCTTCATCTGTGCTCAGATCCCTTCTCAGGAGGCCCACCCAGACACCCCATTATCAGAACCTCTCTTCCCCAGGTTCTCCAGCTCCCTTATCCAGCTGATGGTTTCTGCTTCACACTGGTCACTGTTCAATGTGTAATATGACCTCTTTGGACTGGGTGTTGACCACCGTACTTGTCCCTAGAATGATCTTAGTTAAACAGAGTCGCTTCTTTTCCTCTTTTATACTCAAAGCACTGCAAGTTCCTGTGACAGTTCCTAGCACACAGTAGGTGTCCAGTAATGTGTGCCTAATGTGTGAATTGCTCAGTGCAAAACCCATTGTATACAGAAGTGTATTTGAAGTGGAGAAATTTGGCAAAAATTGTCACAAGTTGATTTCCCACAGAGAGTACTTTGCTGAACAAGAGCTATTTGCCAAATACAGGCAGGAAGCAGAAGCGCCCTGGAGAAGAACACCACACACCCTCTTCCCCTTCCTCCACCATTCTCTACACCCATTGGCAGAAGCTGCAGAAAGCTCATAAATCAGGCAACACATTCCTCATTTACTAATTTCACATACAAATGAGGACCAGGCGCAGTTTTATTACCTTCCCGAAGACATGAAAAAAAAAAAAAAGATGAAAATTGAAATCCTCTGGGAGTCTCTAGACCCTAATGATAATCATATGATCCTCCAGGGCTCTGAGGGGAAAAACCCGCCCCCCATGGTCTTGTGCTACACACCATTAAAACAGACGTCTCTTCAAAATAGAATCAGGGCCACAATTTCATGAGAAGAGTGGTTGAGCCAGAAGCTCCCATCAGACCCTCTGCATTTCTCCAGAGCCCTGGCACTGCCATTGGTCGACCCCGGGGCTCTTGGTACTTCTATTTTCTCATCTGTAACGTGGGATGGCCAGAGTGCTTTGGGCATCATGATCACATAACATGGGAGCTCTACAGTCTTTCAAGCAAGTCGAACCCCTGGTGAGTGTTCAAGAAATTCCAAGTTTTGCTCAGTATATTTCCTGAAGCCTGGAACCTTCCACTGGCATCTGTGATGGAGATGAGGGTGTGGTCATCATCAAAGCTTGTGTCAGTCATTTTTTCATTACTGCAAGAAATACCTGAGACAAATCCACTTATGAAGAGAAAAGGATGATGACAGCTCAGAGTTTTAGAGGTTTCAGTCCAGCATTGATTGGCCCCATGGTTATTGGGTCTGCGGAAGGCAGGAAATCATGGTGGGGAAGGCAAGATGGAACAAAGCCATGTACCTCAAGGCCAGAGTATGAGAGAAAGAAAGAGAAGGGGGAGTGGACAGAGAGAGAAGAGCTCCCTCCATGGCCCTGAGGAGAATGCCTCACTTCTTGGGTTCCCAGGATTTACCAGGATGTGAACACTGATCCTTTTAAAAAGATTTTTGTGCACTAAAATGTACAATATGCAACTAATTCTTCCTATCGTTTCAAGCCTCAGATGTGATGCCTCTGACCCCAGCTACAGGGGATGCATCCCAAAGACAGTGCCCAGGACCCTTGGCCTGGCATCCACATAATGGCCCTGTCCTGGCACTGCTGGCTGAGCCTGTGTGTGTCATCAGTCTCTGGGCATCCAAGGTCAGAGCTGACCCAGGAAGCAGGACAGAGGATTCTCCCAGACAGTGCTCACTCACCTGCGAGTCCCAGCAGGAGGGTCAGCAGCAGGACACAAGGATGCTGGGACCAGGAGGTAGAAACAGACATCATGGAGCCCAAAGACCTGCTCTGTCCGTGTCTGTGCCAGGGAGATGCCAGACTCTGTGGAGAGAACTGACACCCTGCCTCCCTTGTTGCAAGAGGAAGTGACTATGACGGAGTGACAAGCAATTTCCTTCAAGAGTGTGAAGCAGAAACCAGTGAGCACAGGCAGCAACGGTGAGGAGTTGCTCATGCTGCTCCTCAGGAGGAATTGGAGGAGACCTTGAGGAACAGGACAAGCCTCCTTCCCCTGGGTCTGTGGTGGTCCACTGGGCCCCTGGTGGTTTCCTGGGACTCAATGACTATGTATCTGGGAGTCCCAGGACAAGGAGGATGTTCCTGAGTCTCGTGACCCTGAGACCCATGTGTGGCTGGCTTTGGCCTCATCTGCAGCAGCACTCACGACAGAGCCACTCAGCAGAGGGAGAGGAGGGCTTCTGAGGCTGCTCAGTGTTGGGGGGGCTCTGGTCATTTCCTGCAAGAACCAGCATTACAAATCATTTTTTCCTTCAGAGGATTATAGTTAGTGATAATAGTTGGTTCATCCTGACAAAACCAGACATGCAAGGAATTTGGTTTCAGTTCTGGATCTCCCTTTCCTCACCCCGTACCTCCTACTTCTGCATCTCAACTAGATCTCCTTTTGCACATCTCTGTAATGATTTTTGATTTGGTTGTTTTGATTCATACATACATTTGACATTCCCTCTGCACTTAACAAGATTTTCTAAGAATTTCTTCTGCATTCCCTCCTCTATCCCTCCCCTCTCTGACTCTTGGTCTCCTGTCTATTCCACCAACCTTTCCTGTATCTCCATTATACACAGCCCTCCTCACCTTCTTTCCTGTATTTAACTCTAGGCCTCCACAGGTGAGAGAAAACATTCCAATTTTCACTTTTTGAGTCTGGCTTATTTCACTTAACATGATATTCTCCATTTCCATCCATTTACCAGCAGTTGCCATAACGTCATTCTTCTTGTGCATGAGGAGGATTCCTTCATTTGTAGAAAACAGTTTCTTAATCCATTCATCTATTGTCAGTCTCCTGGTTTGATTCCATAATCTAGATATTGTGCATTGTTCTGCTATAAAACTTTAGGGGCTGCATCTCTGTAGCATACTGATCTTAGATCTTTTGGAAAAATATCAAGGAGTGGGATAGTTGGGTCATGTGGTGGTTCCATTCCTGGTCTTTGTGGATTCTCCTGCTGCCTTCCAGAGTGGCTGACCTCATTTTGTAGTCCCAGCAAAAATATATGAGTGTACATTTCCCCACATGCTTACCAATGCTTATTATTTGTGATCTTGGCATTTTTCCTCTGATTCGAGTGAGATGAAATCTGGGGTGGTTTTGATTTGCATTTCCCTGAGTTTGAGGAGGATGACAATTTTTTCATAGACATATTGACCCTCTGTGTTCCTCTTTTGAGAATTTTCTGTTTCGTTTTCTTGCCCATTGTTAGTTGGGTTATTATTAGGTTATTTTTTGTTTGAGTTTATTAACTTCTTTGCATATACTGAGTACTAATCCCCTGTAGGAGTGACTGGCGATGATCTTGGCCCCCTTTTTTTAAGATCTGTCTTCATTCCTGTAATCATTTCCTTCCTGTGCACAGATTTTAGCTGCTGGCATCCTACTTATTTATTCTTGGTTTTCTCTCTTGCCCTTTGGAGGTTTTATTAGGGAAGTTGTCACCAGCATTTACATGATAGAGTGTTGGCCCTCTGTTTTCTTCTAGTGGTTGTAATCTTTTTGAATTAATTCTTGTGTCTTTGATCCATTTTGATTTGACTTTTGTGCAGGATGACAGATATGGATCTAGTTTCATTTTCCTACAGATAGCTAGCTGCCCAGTTTTCCCAGCACCATTTGGTGAAGAGGCTGTCTTTTTTCCAAAGTGTATTTTCAGCACTCTTGGTCAATATCAGGTAGCTGTGAGTATGTGGGTTTGTCCCATGTCTTCTGTCCTTTTCCATGGGTCTTCATGTCTTTTGTTGTCAATACCATCTTGTTTTCTTACTATAGATCTCTAGCATAATTTCAGATCATAGGATGTCCCCTGCATCATTTTCTCTTTCAGTACCGATTTATCTCTACTGGGATTTGATTCTTGCAAATGAATTTAAGAATTGCTATTAATTCTGTGAAGAATTCTATTGTCATTTGGATGGTGCGTGCATTGAATCTGCATATTGCTTTTGGTAGTATGACCTTTGGATAATGTTATTCTGCCTATGCAAGAACATGGATGTCATTCCCTCTTCTACCGTTTTCTTCCATTTTCCAGTGTCTTCTAGATTTTCAGTATTTTTTAATCAAAATTTGCAAGATAGATTCCAATGTTCCTCTGGATTTGGAAGAGTCTGCAGTAGTATTCCTTTTCATCGCTAATTTGATTGACTTGGTCTTCTCCTCTTTCTTTTGGTTATTTGACTGAGTGTTTTTAATCTTATTTATCTTTTTAAAAGAATTACCTCTTCCTTGCATTGATCCTCTATATCATTTCATTCTCAATTTCATTAATTTTCTACTCTGATCTTAGTTATTCCCTATATTCTACTGTTTTTGGAATTAGATTTTCTTAATTTTCCAAGTCCTTGAGGTGCAGCATAAACTTATTTCTTTGAGAGCTCTTCATTTTTTGAAGGTAGGCACTCGATGCTATAGAAGTTCCTTAGAACTGCTTTCATAGGTGTCCCAGAGATTTAGATATGTTGTATGTGTGCTCTCATTTGCTTGGAAGAGTTCTTGACTTCTACTCTACTCCTCTTTGATCTATTCCAATATTTTAAGAATAGGCCACAGGGATACGAGCTGTGAAGACAGGAGAGGGGACAATGCTGGAAGTGAGATCAGACTGGACACAAGTGGGTCAGAACAGAAGAAACTACCCATGGTTGTGTCATCATGGATCCCATGTGGGGACTTTTTTCTGGAAGACAGAGGAACCTGGTGAAAGAGAAATTACCACATACCCAAGGAGCCTGGTGGTGCCCCGTAGGGTGATGGTGTCAAAGGGGGCTGAGCTTCACCAAGGCAGAAAGGAGAGTTGTTCTGCATCTTCAGTTAATGTGAAGAAGTTCAACAGGATTCAGGCACCTCAGCGTAAGTTTTTACAAAGGAATAAAACACAAACCCTTGGTGTTTCTAATATTTCAAATCACTATGCACAAAGTACACATTTATTATTGTTTACATTCTTTAAATGTTCAAAATGACATTTAACTGATACATTGAGTGTTTTTAATATTTGACAGACACTGTAAAGGTGGAAGAATGATCATTATTTTTTCTTTTCTTTTTTTTTTCTTTCTTTTTATTGTAAACAAAGGGATGCATGTTGTTTCTCTGTTTGTACATGGCGTAAAGGCATACCATTTGTGTAATCATAAATTTACATAGGGTAATGTTGTTTGAATCATTCTGTTATTTTTTCCCTTCCCCCCACCCCTCCCACTCCTCTTTTCCTCTAAACAGTCCTTCCTTCCTCCATTCTGGCCCCCCTCCCTAACCCTAACTCTAACCTAATACTAACCTCCCCACCCCCATTATGTGTCATCATCCACTTATTAGCGATATCATTTGTCCTTTGGTTTTTTTTGAGATTGGCTTATCTCACTAGCTGATATTCTCCAGTTTCACTCATTTGCTGCAAATGCCATAATTTTATCATTCTTTATGGCTGAGTAATATTCCATTGTATATATATACCACATTTTCTTTATCCATTCATCAATTGAAGGACATCTAGGTTGGTTCCACAATCTGGCTATTGTGAACTGAGCAGCTATGAACATTGACGTGGCTGTATCTCTGTAGTATGCTGATTTAAGTCCTTTGGGTATAGGCCAAGGAGTGGGATAGCTGGGTCAAACGGTGGTTCCATTCCAAGTTTTCTAAGGAATCTCCACACTGCTTTTCAGAGTGGCTGCACTAATTTGCAGTCCCACCAGCAATGTATGAGTGTATCTTTTCCCGCACATCCCCTCCAACACCTGTTGTTGCTTGTATCTTGATAATCGCCATTCTTAATTGGGTGTGAGATGGAATCTTAGGGTGGTTTTGATTTGCATTTCTCTTATTACTAGAGATGTTGAACATTTTTCCATATGTTTGTTGATTGCTTGTATATCTTCTTCTGTGAAGTGTCTCTTCATTTCCTTAGCCCATTTGTCGATTGGATTATTTGCATTCTTGGTGTAGAGATTTTTGAGTTCTTTATAGACTCTGGAGATTAGTGCTCTATCTGAAGTATGATTGACAAAGATTTTCTCATACTCTGTAGGCTCTTTCTTCGCATTGCTGATAGTTTCTTTTGCTGAGAGAAAGCTATTATAGTTTGAATCTATCCCAGTTATTGATTCTTGCTTTTATTTCTTGTGCTATGGGAGTCCTGTTAAGGAAGTCTGGTCCTAAGCCGACATGTTGAAGATTTGGACCTTCTTTTTCTTCTATAAGATGAAGGGTCTCTGGGTCTGATTCCGAGGTCCTTAATCCATTTTGAGTTTAGTTTTCGTGCTGGTGAGAGATATGGGTTTAGTTTCATTCTGTTGCATATGGATTTCCAATTCTCCCAGCACCATTTGTTGAAGAGGCTATCTTTTCTCCATTGCATATTTTTGGCACCTTTGTCTAGTATGAGAAAATTGTATTTATTTGGTTTGTGTCCATTTCCTCTATTCTGTACCATTGATCTACCTGTCGATTTTGGTACCAATACCATTCCATTTTTGTTACAATTGCTTTGTAATATAGTTGAAGTTCTGGTATTGCGATACCCCTGCTTCACTCTTCCTGCTAAGGATTGCTTTAGTTATTCTGGGTTTCTTATTCTTCCAGATGAATTTCATGATTGCTTGCTCTTTTTCTGTAAGGTACGTCATTGGGATTTTAATTGGAATTGCATTGAATCTGTATAGCACTTTTTGTAGTATGGCCATTTTGACAATATTAATTCTTCCTATCCAAGAACATGGGAGATCTTTTCCATCTTCTAAGGTTTTCTTTAGTGTTCTGTAGTTCTCATTGTAGATGTCTTTCACCTCTTTTGTGAGATTGATTCCCAAGTATTTTATTTTTTCGAGGCTATTGTGAATGGGGTAGTTTTCTAATTATTCTTTCCAAAGATTCATCACTTATGTATAAAAATGCATTAGATTTATGTGCATTGATCTTATATTTCGCTACTTTTCTGAATTCACTTATGAGTTTCTAAAAGTTTTCTGGTGGAATTTCCTGGTTCCTCTAAGTATATAATCATATCATCAGCAAATAGGGATAGTTTGAGTTCTTCTTTTCCTATTGTATCCCTTTAATTTCTTGCTAGAGTTTCAAGGATGATATTGAATAGAAGTGGTGAAAGAGGGCACTCCCTGCCTTGTTCCAGTTTTTGGGGGGAATGCTTTCAGTTTTTCACCATTTAGAATGATATTAGCCATGGGCTTAGCGTAGATGGCCTTTATAATGTCATGGAATATTCCCAATATCTTCTATTTTTTCTAGTGTTTTGAGCATGAAGGGATGCTGTATTTTATCAAATGCTTTTTCTGCATCTATTGAAATAATCATGTGATTCTTGACTTTAAGCCTATTGATATGGTGATTTACATTTATTGATTTCCTGATGTTGAACCAACCTTGCACCTCTGGGATGAAACCCACTTGGTCGTGGTGCACTATCTTTTTAAAATATTTTTGTATGCGATTTGCTAAAATTTTGTTGAGAATTTTTGCGTCGATGTTCATTAAGGATATTGGTCTGAAATTTTCTTTCCTCGATGTGTCTCTGTCTGGTTTAGGTATCAGGGTGATATTGGCTTCATAGAATGAGTTTGGGAGGGTTCCCTCCTCTTCTATTTTATGGAATACTTTGAGAAGTATTGGAATGAGCTCTTCTTTAAAGGTTTTGTAGAACTCGGCTGAGAACCCATCTGGTCCGGGACTTTTCTTTGTTGGTAGGCTTTTGATGACTTCTTCTATTTCATTACTTGAAATTGGTCTATTTAAATGTGTATGTCCTCCTCGTTCAGTTAGGCAGTTCATATGGTCTCTAGAAACCTGTTGATGTCTTCGAAATTTTCTATTTTGTTGGAGTATAGATTTTCAAAATAGCTTCTAATTATGTTTTGTATTTCAATCATGTCTGCTGTGATATTTCCTTGTCATTCCGATTTTAGTGATTTGGGTTTTCTCTGGTCTTCTCTTTGTAAGTGGGCTAACGGTTTATCAATTTTGTTTATTTTTTCAAAGAACCAACTATTTATTTTGTCAATTTTTTGTATTGTTTCTTTTGTTTCAATTTCGTTGATTTCAGCTCTCAGTTTAACTATTTCCTGTCTTCTACTACTTTTGGTGTTCGTCTGTTCTTTTTCTAGGGCTTTGAGCTGTAGTGTTAGGTCATTTATTCGTTGAGTTTTACTTCTTTTATTGAATGTGCTCCATGAAATAAATCTTCCTCTAAGTACTGCTTTCATAGTGTCCCAGAGATTTTGATATGATGTTTCTTTGTTCTCATTTACCTCTAAGAATTTTTAAATTTCCTTCCTAATATCTTCTGTTATCCATTCATCATATAATAGCATACTTGTTTAATCTCCAGGTGTGGGAGTAATTTCTGTTTTTCACTCTTTCATTTATTTCTAACTTCAATCCATTATGATCTGATAGAATACAAGGTAGTGTCTCTATCTTCTTGTATTTGCTGACATTAGCTTTGTGGCATAATACTATGGTCTATTTTAGAGAAGGATCCATGTGCTGCTGAGAAGAAAGTGTATTCGCTCTTGGTTGGATGGTATATTCTATAAATGTCTGTTAAGTCTAAATTATTGATTGTGTTATTGAGATCTATGGTTTCTTTGTTCAATTTTTGTTTGGAAGATCTGTCCAGTGGTGAGAGAGGGGTGTTAAAGTCACCTAGTATTATTGTGTTATGGTCTATTTGGTTTCTGAAATTGAGAAGGATTTGTTTTACATACATGGATGAGCCACTGTTTGGGGCATAGATATTTATGATTGTTATGTCTTGCTGATTTATGGTTCCCTTAAGCAGTATGAAATGTCCTTCTTTATCCCTTCTGACTAACTTTGGCTTGAAGTCCACATTATCTGAAATGAGGATGGATACTCCGGCTTTTTTGCTGAGTCTATGTGCATGGTATGTTTTTCCCCATCCTTTCACGTTTAGTCTATGGGTATCTCTTTCTATGAGGTGAGTCTCTTGCAGGCAACATATTGTTGGATCTTTCTTTTTAATCCAATCTGCAAGTCTATGTCTTTTGATTGATGAATTCAGGCCATTAACATTCAGGGTTATTATTGAGATATGATTTGTATTCCCGCCATTTGGTTCATTTTTTAAATTTTATTTATTTATTTATTTTTTTTTGACACGACATGGTTCCTCCTTTATTTGACAATTCCTTTAGGATAATTCCTCCCTTTGCTGATTTGCTTCTTTGTTTTTCATCTCTTCCTCATGGAATATTTTGCTGAGAATGTTCTGTAATGCTGGCTTTCTTTTTGTACATTCTTTTTAGCTTTTGTTTATCATGGAATGATTTTATTTCATCGTCAAATTTGAAGGTAAGTTTTGCTGGGTATAAGATTCTTGGTTGGCATCCATTTCTTTCAGAGCTTGAAAAATGTTGTTCCAGGCCCTTCTAGTTTTTAGGGTCTGGATTGAAAATCTGCTGATATCATATTGGTTTCCCCCTGAATGTAATTTGGTTCTTTTCTCTCACAGCCTTTAAAATTCTGTCTTCATTTTGTATGTTAGGTATTTTCATTATAATGTGCCTTGGTGTGGGTCTGTTGTAATTTTGTGTATTTGGAGTCCTATAAGCCTCTTGAACTTGATTTTCCATTTCATTCTTCAGATTTGGGAAATTTTCTGTTATTATTTCATTGAATAGATTGTTCATTCCTTTGGTTTATTTCTCTAAGCCTTCCTCAATCCCAATAATTCTCAAATTTGGCCTTTTCATGATATCCCATAGTTCTTGGAGATTCTGTTCATGATTTCTTACCATCTTCTCTGTTTGTTCAACTTTGTTTTCAAGGATTAAATATTTTGTCTTCAATATCTGAGGTTCTGTCTTCCAGGTGTTCTATCCTATTGGTTATGCTTTCTATGGAGTTCTTAATTTGGTTTATTGTTTCCTTCATTTCAAGGATTTCTGTTTGATTTTCTTTCAATATCTCTAACTCTTTATTGAAATGATCTTTTGCTTTCCTGTATTTGCTCTTTTAACTGTCGATTGGTATGATCATTCAATGCCTGCCTCCTAGATCCTGGGACCCTGCTCTGCTACCTAATTGCCTGGCTATGCGGCCCCTCCTCTGAGCAGCCACCTGGAGCTCCGTACAGTCGCTCCGAGTCCCAGCGACCCGCCGCACGCCTCTTCCTCCGGACAGCCGCACGGTGTTCCGGTGCGGTCACTAGTAGTCCAAGCAACTCACTGTGCGCCTCCTCCTCCTGCCAACCGCCTGTAGCTCTGGGCAGTCACTCCGAGTCCAAGTGACCCACTCTGTTCCTCCTCCTCCTCTGGGCAGCCCCCTTGGGTGTTCAGGAGCAGTCGCTTTGAGTCCAAACAACTCACCACTCACCTCCTCTGATCAGCCGCCTGGAGCTCTGATGCAGTCACTCCGAGTCCAAGCGACCCGCCGCACTCCTCCTCCTCCTCTGGGCAGCCCCCCAGGTGTTCAGGAGCGCTTGCTCCAAGTCCAAACAGCTCGCTGTGCAGCTCCTCCTCTGGCAACCGCCTGTAGCTTTGGTGCAGTCACTCCGAGTCCAAGTGACCCGCCGTGCCCCTCCTCCTCCTCCGAGCAGGCCCCCAGTGTTCAGGAGTGGTCACTCTGAGTCCAAATAGCTCGCCCTGCAGCTCCTCCTCTGGGCAGCCGCACGGAGCCCCAGTGGTTACTCTGAGTCCAAGCGCTGTGCTGAGCAGCCTCCTCTACGATGCTTCCACTTGTCCAAGTTCACTGCTCCAGTGTGGGGAGGGGTGTCTCGTTGGGCAACTCTACTTCACAGAGTTACCTGCGTTCCGGGACTACTGCCCCATCTGGGATGCCTCCCCAATGGGAGAGACTCACCCGGCAGCTTTGAGTTGGTCCCAAGTCACTCAGTATCTCCTGTTTTGAATCCTGAGTCCTGGAGCAACATAAAATGCAGCCACCCTCTAGTCTGCCATCTTGAAAACCCCGATCATTGTTTTTCATAATCACTATGGAGATGGTATTTCAGGGTTTCAGTTTGGAGGGTCATTTTTACAATCTTGCTCTTCCATGGAGATGAATGGCTACCTATATCCAGGACAGTACTGATGTTAGTAAGTGCCAAGGAAGAATATCACTCATTTTTTTTGTCTACATTTGAGTCATAGAACACTTATGTAAAGAGAAATGAGAATAATTATTCTTATTAAACCAGATTGAGTTTCATTTGAGAACTTCAAGATGGCTGGGGAGGAGAGGTAGGCAAGAGAAAGAAGGCAGGATGACCCTTGAGAGTGAGGACATGGGGTGCTTGATGGCCACCCCAAGGCAGTGGAGGAGAGCCATCTTGACATGTTCAAAGGGGCTGGTCATCACATTCTGAGGGAGGGTCATGAGTTGCTGTCCAGAGGCAGGTCCTAGGGCCCCAGCCCAGAAAATGAGTACAGACTCAGTCTTGGGGCATCAAGGACTGGCCAGAGGAGCAGCAGGGACTTGTTGGCTGTGGGTGTCCAGGCAGGGAGGCATTTGGAAGCAGAGTCTACAGAGGCTTCTTGAAGGCTCTTTCTCTCAGGCTGAGCACCAAGGAGCAGGAAGAAGGTGGAAGAGACTGAGGGTCACAGGTAGCAGGGAGTGAGGAAGGATCTATGGGAAGCCTTTCCCCATGCAATAATCTGCTCAACATTCATGACACATTTCCTGAGAGCTATGATGTCCTGGTGTGGCCATCCTGGGGTGCCCATCATGAGTGGACCAACAAGCCCGAGACAGAGCACTGAGCTCAGCCTCTCCTGTATCCTGACTCCCCTTCCCTCTCCCTTCAGATTGGCCACACTGAGTGTCAGAGGGGAGCAGCCCTGAGAAGAATCAACCTAGAGCTTCTCAACATTGCTTGATACCATGGAATCTTGTGAACTGTGGAGGCCTAGCAGTGGACTAACCTGGAGACACACTCAATCTACTGCCCTTCATCACACCCCCTGGATCTGTCATCTCTGGAGCCCTTAGGCCTCAGTGCACACCCATTGCAAACCCTTGACCTACTCATCTCCTGCACACCCCACACACTTCCTAAGAACTGGGGACACCACAGAAGTTGCATGAGAACCTGAGGGTGCCGAGGATTGTGTGCCTGTTCTCCAGACTCTACTGACTCTGCTGCTGTGCCCAGGTGGGCTGGCCTCCCACTGACCCTGCCCCTCTGCAGCAGTCTGTGTCCCACCCTCCCTCCTCAGGACTTATGGTCAGGACTTCTGCTTCCTGTGAATGAGGATGGCAGAGACACTGACTGCCAGTAAAATCTTGGGGTCAAGGAACAGGGCTATGAGACACAACACAAGCGTAGACTTCACTGCTCCTGAGAATCAAGGGACAGGAGGAGCCATTAGAAGGGCTCCCTGGGACACACACCTTGTCCTGGCTGCCCTGGTCAAGTCTGAGGTAGAAGCCAGGGTCAAGAGATTCCATATTCCCACTCACCCAGCCTCAGTTCCCACGGTGTCCTCACTGGGGAACTTGAAAATGTGTGTCCATGCTGTTGTCTAGTCAGTCATGCTGGGTCCCTACTTGATCCTCACCATCCCATGTAGCGACATTATAATCATGTCCTCCTCAGGAAACAGATCTGAAGAATATAAGGGGGTCACAGCTTAGTGGAATCCTAACCCAGACAAGTTCCTCCCTGGAGTCCTATATGGTGATTCCTGAGACCACGGATTTGGACCAAGACAATGATCCAAGGATTCTATTCTTCCAACATGAATGAGAAATGAAGATATTCCCAGAAAAACAAAAAAACAAGCAGGTCACTACCTCTAGAAATGTTCTCCATGAAAGTCTAAAGGAGGCCATGAGGTTGAAATGAAAGGAGGATGTTAGATAATAAAGCCAAGGTGTACCAGGCAAAAAAGATCTATTGTGTCACAAGTGTTCCAAACTTCCTGAAGCCTCAATCCCCACAGCTTAGGTGAACACACCATTCAGTCAACAGGTGTCAATGCAATAGACTGCTCTTGGCCTCGTGTTATTCTGATTATTCTGGGCTCACAGTTTCAGAGGTCAGTCCACTGTCAACTGGCACCAAGGAGGGCTTGTGGTGGACAGCTGCTCAGTCCATCACAATCAGCACCAGGAACCAGAGAGAGAGGAAAAGAGGGAGAGAGAGAAAGAGGGAAGGAAGGGGAGACAGGGAGAAGGAGAGGGAGAGAAAGAGAGAATGGAAGACAGGCAGTTTTATTGGGAAGAGTGAGTGCACACAAGGATCCAGGGACACAATGCCATCCTCAGGGACGGGGCTCCGTGACCTGCTTCCCTCCTGCCTACAGTTTCCACCTAATTCTGATTCCATCTCACTTTCATCAGAATGGCAACCATCAAGAATGCAGACTCTATCTAAATGGTGATGAGGATGTGGGGAAAAGGGAACTCTCACTCACTGTTAGAGAAAATGTCCCTTAGGAAACCCACTATGGAAATCATGGTGGAGGTTCCTCAGGAAACTAAAAATAGAACTGCTGTGTGATCAATTCTACCACTGCTTGGCATTTATCTTAAAGAATTAAAGTCAAGTGTACAGTAGAGAACTGCAGAGGTACCTGCATACCTATTGTTATGGTTCAGACATGAGGTGTCCCTCACAAGCTCATGCAAGGAAGTTTATGGTAAATGATTGGGTGTGAGAGCCTTAGCCTAATCAGTGTCTTAATTCCCTAATAGGGATTAACTCAGTGGTGATGCTAGACAGGTTCGGTGTGGATGGAAGAGATGGGCCCGTGGGTGGAGGCGTGCCTTTGGGGTCTATATTTGTTCAGAGAAGGGAGCTTTCTCTCCCCTCCTCCCTTTCTCTCACTTTCTCTCTGCTTCCTGGTGACCATTTTCTGAGGGGCTTATTCTGCCCCACATTTCTGTTATGAGGAAGGGAGTCTGTGAACTGAGACCTCTGACACTGTGAGCCCTCCTAATTAATCTTTTCCTACTCTAATTACTTTTGTCATGATTTTAGGTCACAGCAGAAAAAAGATAACTAAAACACCCATGTTTATAACGGCACAATAACCAAGCTGTGGAATCACCTAACTGTCCCCCAACAGATGAACGAATAAGAAAATGTGCTCTGTGTACACAATGGAATTTTACTCCACCATAAAGAAAAAGGAAATGACAACATTTTCAGGCATATCATCGTATCAAGCAAATAGGACCAACTCAGAGAGACAAGCATAGTTTTCTTCTGTATGTGGAAGATAGAAGAGGAAACCCAGAGTATCATGAAAGCAGAAGGGAGGAAAGGGAACCAGGGAGGAGGGAAGGAGGGGCAGAGAGGCATGAGGGGACCAGGAAGGGAATTTGGTCATATTACGGTCTATGCATGTGCGACTAGGCCACAAGGAAATCCATTACTGTAAAACTCCTATGTCCTCCCACCACCATGAAAACAAAACAGTAAAGGAGAAAGAGGAAGGAAGCCCCCTGGCCTCGTCCAGGCTGCCTCCAGGCAGAGGAGGTGGGACTCCCTTTGCAGAGCAGTGGTGAGGGAAGGTCCAAGCTAGGTCAGCACCGTGGCCCCTGAAGAGCCTCACAGTCCACACAGGCTTGCAGCCAGTCAGGGAGCAGCCCGGAGTGTCCGCAGTAGCTGTGTCTTGGAAGAGGATCTCAGGTCACCTCCCCACCCACCCCAGAGCCCAGGCTGCTGGAGCTGGTGCCATCGTAAGAAGTGAGGTACCATCTGAGATTGTACTGCTCAAGGGATCAAAACCCACTGTCTGTCCCCACTCTCGTACCCCACAGTTGACAACGTAATACTGGAATGTAATTGGAAATCAATGTAAAATAAAATATAGAAGCTTCACTAACACCTGGAGAATAAATAATACATTATTGAATGACAAATGATATTTTAAAAATCATTTTTACAGACTGCATTTTGATTCATGGTACACAAATGGGATGCAACTGTTCATTTCTATTGTTGTGCACGATGTAGATTCACACCATTCATGTAGTCATACATGTACATAGGGTAATGATCTCTGTGTCAGTCCACTATCTTTATACCCCTGTCCTTTCCTCCCTCTCATTTCTCTCTACATAATCCAAAGTTCCTCCATTCTTCTCTTACCCCCCACACCCCCATTATGTATCATCATCCACTTATCAGGGGAAACATTTGGCCTTTGGTATTTTTGATTGGCTTATTTCACTTAGCATGATATTCTCCAATTCCATCCAATTATCTGCAAATGCCATAATATTATTCTCCTTTATGGCTAAAAAATATTCAATTGTGTATTTGTAGAAGAAATCAGGAATAAAATTTAAAAATACATAGGGGTAAATGAAAATAGTACTACAACATATTAAAATCTCTGGGACACTACAAAGCCGATTCTAAGAGGAACTTCATTGCATTGAGTTCATTGTTTTTTAATTTTTAATTTTATTTGTTTTAATTAATTGTACATGAAAGTAGAATGCATTATACAATTTGATAGCTCCTATATAAATAGAGTGTGATTCTGACTTGTGTGATTATACATATTGCAGGATCACATCAGTACTGCAGTCATACATGTACATGAGGTTGTAATGTTTAAAAGAAGGGAAAGTCACAGAAAATAACCTGATTACTCTCAAAGCCCTAGAAAAAGAAGAAGAAATCGACATCAAAAGCAGTAGGAGATAGCAAATATTTAATATCAGAACTGAGATCAATAAAATTGAAACAAACACACAAAAAAAAGTGAAGCACAAAGTTGGTTCTTTGAAAAAAAATAGAAATGAAATGGATAAACCACTATCCAAGCTAACAAAGACAAAGAGAGAGAGAACACTCGAATAACTAAAAATTGTGATGAAAGAAAATCATCACCATGGACACGATCAAAATACCAAAGATATTCAGAAACTATTTTTTTAATCTTTTTTTTTGTAAACAAATGGGATACATGTTGTTTATGTTGTTTCTCTGTTCGTACATGTCGTAAAGGCATACCATTTGTGTAATCATAAATTTACATAGGGTAATGTTGTTTGATTCATTCTGTTATTTTTTCCCTTCCCCCCACCCCTCCCACTCCTCTTTTCCCTCTATACAGTCCTTTCTTCCTCCATTCTTGCCTCCCTCCTTAACCCTAACACTAACTCTAACCCTAACACTAAGCCCTCCCAACCCCCATTATGTTCATCATCCACTTATTAGCGATATCATTCATCCTTTCGTTTTTTGAGATTGGTTTATCTCACTTAGCACAGAAACTATTTTGAAAATTTATATTCAAATAGAAAATCTTGAAGACAATGGCAAATTTCTAGAGACATATGACCTACTCAAGTTAATCATGAGGACATAGAAAATTTAAAAATATGTAGTTAAGCAAGGAAATTGAAGATGTCATCTAAAGCCTACCAAGAAAGGAAAGTCCAGGACCAGATGGATTTTCAGCCAAGATCTACCAGATCTTCAAAGAAAAACTAACACCAACCCTCCCAAAATTATTCCATGAAATAGAAAAAGAAGGAACCCTTCCAAATTCATTGCATGAAGCTACTACCACCCTGACACCAAAACCAGACAAAGGCACATCAAGGAAAGAAAACTTCAGCCCATATCCCTCAGCAACACAGGTGCAAAATACTTAATAAAATTCTGGTAAATCACATGCAAAAACATATGAAAAACATAGTGAACCACAGTCAAGTGGGGTTCATCTCAGCATTGCAAGTTGATTCAATATATGGAAATCAATATATGTAATTCATCACATCAGTAGACTTAAAGAAGAAACACAGAATTATCTCAATACATGCAGAAAAAGCCTTTGGGAAATTTTAGCATCCATCGATGCTCAAAACACTAGGAAAACTAGGGATAGTAAGAACATACCTCAACATTGCAAAAGCTATAGATGTTAAATCCCAGGGTAACATCATTCTATATAGAGAAAAATGGAGAGCTTTCCCTCTAAAAATGGGGCAAGACAGGGATGTTCTGTTTCACCACTTCTGTTCAACATAGTCCAGGAAATGCTTGCCATGGCAATTAGACAAAAGAAAGAAATTTAAAGGATAGGAATAAGAATAGAATAACTCAAACTATTCCAATTTGTTGATGACATGATTCTACATTCAGAAGACGCCAAAACTCCCCCAGAAAACATCTAGAACTCAAAAATGAATTCAGCAAAGAATAAAGATATAAAATCGACACCCAAAAACCAATTGCTTTCCTATACATCAGTGATGAATCAACTGAAAGAGAAATTAGGAAAACTATCCCATTCATGACAGTCTCAAAAAAGAAAATTGGGAATCAATCTAAAGAAGAGGTGGAAGACCTGTACAATGAAAACTACAGAACACTAAAGAAATAAATTCAACAAGACCCCAGAAAATGGAAAGATCTCTCATGTTCTTGGATAGGCAGAATTAATATTGTCAAAATGACCATACTACCAAAAGTACTATGCAGATTTAAAAAAATTATGAAACAATTCTAATGATGTTCTTCACAAAAATGGAAAAAGCAGTCATGGAATACATTTGGAAGAATAAGAGGCCCAGAATAGACAAAATAATCCAAGCATGAAAAGTGAAGCAGGAGGCATCACAATACCAGAACTTATATTATACTACAGAGCTATAGTAACAAGAAGAGCATGGTATTGGCACCAAAGGAGACAAGCAGACCAATGGTACAGAATAGAAGACACAGAGACAACCCACATAAATACAGATATCTCATACAGGACAAAGGCACCCTGAACATACATTCGAGAAAATATAGCCTCTTCAGCACATGCTGCTGGGAAAACTGGAAATCTACATGCAGGAAAATGAAATTAAGCACCTATTTCTCACACTGCCCAAACCACAACTCAAAGTGGACCAAGAACCTAGGCTTTACACTGGGGCCTTCTGCCTACTAGAAGAACATGTAGGCCCAACTCTCCATCATGTCAGCTTAGGAACCAACTTCCTTAATGACACTTCTAAAACTCAAGAAGTAAAATGAAGAATCAACAAGTGGGATGGTATCAAACTAACAAACTTCTTCACAGCAAGGAAAGGATCAAGAATGTGAACAGAGAGAGCCTATAGGAAGGGAGAAAATATTTGCCGCCTAAATCTCAGATAGAGCAATAATCTACAGGGTATAGAAATAATTCTAGAAATATTAACACCCTCCTATAAAACCCCTGAATAACCTAATAAAAGTGGTCAAAGAAACTGAACAGGCACATCACAGAAGAAAAAATATGAATGGTCATCAAATATAGGAAGAAATCTCCAACATCTCTAGCAATTAGAGAAGTGCAAATTAATGCTATACTCAGATTTCGTCTCACTCCAGTCAGAATAGCAATTATCAAGAATAGAACTAGCAATAAAATGTTGGCAAGGATGTGGGGAAATAGGATCACTCATACATTGCTGGTGGGACTGCAAATTGTTGCAACCACTCTGGAAAGCACTATGGAGATTCCTCAGAAAACTTGGAATGGAACCAGCCTTTGACCCAGCTCTTCGACTCTTTAGCATATACCTAAGGGGCTTAAAATCAGCATAGCACAGTGATGTGAACACATCAATGTTTATAGTAGCTCAATCCACAAAACGAACCAACTTCAGTGCCCTTCAAACATGAGTGAATAAAGAAAATGTGGTATACTGAGATACAGAACATAATGAGAAGCTACTTTGAAAATCTGTATTCCAACAAAATAGAAACTACCGAAGACATTAACAAATTTCTAGAGACATATGCTCCTCCCAAACTGAACCAGGAGGACATACACAATTTAAACAGATCAAGCAATGAAATAGAAGAAGCCATTAAAAATTTACCTTCCAAGAAAAGTCCAGGACCAGACAGATTGTCAGCCGAGTTCTACAAGACCTTCAAAGAAGAACTCATTCCAATACTTCTCAAAGTATTCCAGGAAATAGAAAGGGAGGGTACCCTACCAAACTCATTCTATGAAGTTAATATCACCCTCATACCCAAACCAGGAAAAGACACATCAAGGAAAGAAAATTTTAGACCAATACCCTTGATGAACGTAGATGCAAAGATCCTTAACAAAATATTGGCAAAGCGTATCCAAAAACACATTAAGAAAATTGTGCACCACAATCAAGAGGGGTTCATCCATGGAATGCAAGGATAGTTCAACATTCGTAAATCAATAAACGCAATCCATCATGTCAATAGACTTAAGGATAAGAATCATATGGTTATTTCAATTGACACAGAAAAAGCATTCAACAAAATACAACACCCCTTCATGCTCAAAACACTAGAAAAAATAAGGATAGTAGGAACATACCTGAATATTGTAAAGGCTATTTATACTAAGCCCATGGCCAACATCATTCTGAATGGAGAAAAACTGAAACCATTCCCTTTAAAAATGGGAACAAGACAGGGATGTCCTCTTTCACCAATTCTATTGAACATTGTCCTCGAAACTCTAGCCAGAGCAATTAGACAGACCAAAGAAATTAAAGGGATACAAATAGAAAAGAGGAACTTAAGCTGTCACTATTTGTTGATGACATGATTCTATATTTAGAGGATCCAAAAAACTCCTCCAGAAAACTTCTAGACCTCATAAATGAATTCAGCAAAATACCAGGCTATAAAATCAACACATATAAATCTAAAGCATTTTTATACACAAGCGACGAAACAGCTAAAAGGGAAATGAGGAAAACAACTCCATTTGCAATAGCCTCAAAAGAATAAAATTCTTGGGAATCAATCTAACCAAAGAGGTAAAAGATCTCTACAATGAAAACTACAAAACATTGAAGAAAGAAATTGAGGAAGACCTTAGAAGATGGAAAGATCTCCCATGTTCTTGGACAGGCAGAATTAATATTGTCATAATGGCCATACTACCAAAAGTGCTACACAGATTCAATGCAATTCCAATAAAAATCCCAATGATGTACCTTACAGAAATAGAGCAAGCAATCATGAAATTCATCTGGAAGAATAAGAAAGCCAGAATAGCAATAGCAATCCTTAGCAGGAAGAATGAAACAGGGAGTATTGCAATACCAGAACTTCAACTATACTACAAAGCAATAGTAACAAAAACGGCATGGTATTGGTACCAAAATAGACAGGTAGATCAATGGTACAGAATAGAGGATACAGACACAAACCCAAATAAATACAATTTTCTCATACTAGGCAAAGGTGCCAAAAATATACAATGGAGAAAAGATAGCCTCTTCAACAAATGGTGCTTGGAAAACTGGAAATCCATATGCAACAGGATGAAACTAAACCCCTATCTCTCACCCTGCACAAAAATCAACTAATGATGGATCAAGGACCTTGAAATCAGACCAGAGACCCTGCATCTTATAGAAGAAACAGTAGGTCCAAATCTTCAACTTGTTGGCTTAGGATCAGACTTCCTTAACAGGACTCCCATAGCACAAGAAATAAAAGCAGGAATCAATAACTGAGATAGATTCAAACTAAGTAGCTTTCTCGCAGCAAAGGAAACTATCAGCAATGTGAAGAGAGAACCTACAGAGTGGGAGAAAATCTTTGCCACTCATACTTCAGATAGAGCACTAATTTCCAGAATCTATAAAAAACTCAAAAAACTCTACATGAAGAATACAAATAACCCAATCAATAAATGGGCTAAGGATATGAACAGACGCTTCACAGAAGAAGATCTACAAGCAATCAACAAACATATGAAAAAACGTTCCCCATCTTTAGTAATAAGAGAAATGCAGAGGGGGCCAAGATGGTGGACTAGAGGGCGGCTGCATTTCACGTTGCTCCAGGACGCAAGATTCAAAAGAGGAGATAGTGAGAGACTTGGGACCAACTCAAAGCCGCCGGGTGAGTCTCTCCTGTTGGGGAGGCGTCCCGGATGGGGCGGTAGCCCCGGAACGTAGGGAACTTTGTGAGGTAGAGTTGCTCGGCGAGACGCCCCTCCCCCCGCTGGAGTGGTAAACACGGACAACTGGGATCATCATAGAGGAGGCAGCTCAGCACAGCGCTTGGACTCGGAGCAACCACTGGGGCTCTGGGAGGCTGCCTGAGGAGGGGCTGCGTGGTGAGCTGTTTGGACTCAGAACGACCGCTTCTGAACACCGGGGGGTTGCCCGGAGGAAGAGGAGGAGCACGGCGGGTCGCTTGGTCTGGGAGTTTCTGCATCAGAGCCGTGGGTGGTTGCCAGAGGAGGAGCTGCGTGGTGAGCTGTTTGAACTCAGAGCGAGCGCTCCTGAACACCGGGGGACTGCCCGGAGGAAGAGGAGGAGCGCGGCGGGACGCTTGGTCTAGGAGTGACTGCATCAGAGCCGTGGGTGGTTGCCAGAGGAGGAGCTGCGTGGCGAGCTGTTTGAACTCAGAACAACTGCTCCAGAACACTGGTGGCCTGCCTGGAGGAGGAGAGCGGTGGGACGCTTGGTCTGGGAGTGACTGCATCAGGGCAGCAGGTGGTTGCCAGAGGAGGAGGCGAGTGGTGAGTTGATTGGACTAGAGGCGACCGCTCCTGAACACCGGTGGCCTGCCTGGAGGAGGAGCGTGGTGAGTCGCTTGGTCTCGGAGCCACCGCTCCTGAACACCCGGGGGGCTACCCCGAGGAGGAGGAGGAGGAACGGGGCGGGTCACTTGGACTTGGAGTGACTGCCTAGGGCTACGGGTGGTTGGCGGGAGGAGGAGACCCGAAGTGAGTTGTTTGGACTCCTAGTGACTGCGTTGGAGACCGGGCGGCTGTCCGGAGGAGGAGGTGTGTGGCGGGTCTCTGGGTCTCAGAGCTATTGTGCAGGGCTCCAGGTGGTGGCTCAGGGGAGGGGCTGCATAGCCAGGCTATTGGTGCAGAGCAGGGTCCCAGGAGCTAGGTGGCTTCTTGCTGGAGGAGCCGCACAGAGACGCGCCTAAGGGCGGAGCAAAGTTTCCAGGGTGGCGGGCAGATTCTCTGGGAGAGGCAGCCTAAGGATACTCGCCTGCGAAGGGTGAGGCTCCCAGGCCCAGGACGTAGGTCCGGGCCCCTGGGATCGTTGCAGAGGAAGACAGCCCAGCCCAGGTGGTAGTTGTAGATTGAGGGGAACCTCTAGGAGGGCACCTGACCAGCGAGACGTCCCCACCGAGTGAGTCTTCCCGGCCGGGGGAGGTTTTCCCACAGGGACGGTAAAACCAGAGACACAGGCACAAACAAGCCTTGCCTCAGCCCGCAGTCTAGTTCCCCATTGGATGACCATTGGTCAACAAGTGGAGGCACCTCTACCCACTAGCAGGGAATATACGCCACCTGAGGATCACCACCCCTAGAGAGGCAGCTTCTTCATGGAGCTCTGCATTATCAACCTCCTCCAAGACTTCAGGCTACTGAAGGATAAGAGGGGATATACTAGCAATCTTCAGGGACATTATAAGTTGATAGAGGAAATCTGCAATATCTTAATGACCCACTGATTCCTGAACAATATGAGAAAACAAGGGAAGAAAATGCCCCAAACAAATCTAGATGTTACATCAATAAAATCCAACGACAGCATGGCAGAAGAAATGACAGAAAGGGAGTTCAGAATGTACATAATTAAAATGATTAGGGAAGCAAACGATGAGATGAAAGAGCAAATGCAGGCATTGAACGATCGCACCAATCGACAGTTAATAGAGCAAATTCAGGAAGCAAAAGATCATTTCAATAAAGAGTTAGAGATATTGAAAAAAAACCAAACAGAAATCCTTGAAATGAAGGAAACAATAAACCAAATTAAGAACTCCATAGAAAGCATAACCAATAGGATAGAACACCTGGAAGACAGAACTTCAGATATTGAAGACAAAATATTTAACCTCGAAAACAAAGTTGAACAAACAGAGAAGATGGTGAGAAATCATGAACAGAATCTCCAAGAACTATGGGATATCATGAAAAGGCCAAATTTGAGAATTATTGGGATTGAGGAAGGCTTAGAGAAACAAACCAAAGGAATGAACAATCTATTTGAAGAAATAATATCAGAAAATTTCCCAAATCTGAAGAATGAAATGGAAAATCAAGTCCAAGAGGCTTATAGGACTCCAAATACACAAAATTACAACAGACCCACACCAAGGCACATTATAATGAAAATACCTAACATACAAAATAAAGACAGAATTTTAAAGGCTGTGAGAGAAAAGAACCAAATTACATTCAGGGGGAAGCCAATACGGATATCAGCAGATTTTTCAATCCAGACCCTAAAAGCTAGAAGGGCCTGGAACAACATTTTTCAAGCTCTGAAAGAAAATGGATGCCAACCAAGAATCTTATACCCAGCAAAACTTACCTTCAAATTTGACGATGAAATAAAATCATTCCATGATAAACAAAAGCTAAAAGAATTTACAAAAAGAAAGCCAGCATTACAGAACATTCTCAGCAAAATATTTCATAAGGAAGAGACAAAAAACAAAGAAGCAAATCAGCAAAGGGAGGAATTATTCTAAAGGAACTGTCAAATAAAGGAGGAACCAAGATGTGTCAAAAATTTTAAATATGAACCAAATGACTGGGAATACAAATCATATCTCAATAATAACCCTGAATGTTAATGGCCTGAATTCATCAATCAAAAGACATAGACTGGCAGATTGGATTAAAAGGAAAGATCCAACAATATGTTGCCTGCAAGAGACTCACCTCATAGAAAGAGATACCCATAGACTAAAGGTGAAAGGATGGGGAAAAACATACCATGCACATGGACTCAGCAAAAAAGCTGGAGTATCCATCCTCATTTCAGATAATGTGGACTTCAAGCCAATGTTAGTCAGAAGGGATAAAGAAGGACATTTCATACTGCTTAAGGGAACCATAAATCAGCAAGATATAACAATCATAAACATCTATGCCCCAAACAGTGGCTCATCCATGTATGTTAAACAAATCCTTCTCAATTTTAGAAACCAAATAGACCATAACACAATAATACTAGGTGATTTTAACACGCCTCTTTCACCACTGGACAGATCTTCCAAACAAAAATTGAACAAAGAAACCATAGATCTCAATAACACAATCAATAATTTAGACTTAACAGACATTTATAGAATATACCATCCAACCAAGAGCGAACACACTTTCTTCTCAGCAGCACATGGATCCTTCTCTAAAATAGACCATGTATTATGCCACAAAGCTAATGTCAGCAAATACAAGAAGATAGAGACACTACCTTGTATTCTATCAGATCATAATGGATTGAAGTTACAAATTAATGAAAGAGTAAGAAACAGAAACTACTCCAACACCTGGAGATTAAACAATATGCTACTATATGATGAATGGATAACAGAAGATATTAGGAAGGAAATTTAAAAATTCTTAGAGGTAAATGAGAACAAAGAAACATCATATCAAAATCTCTGGGACACTATGAAAGCAGTACTTAGAGGAAGATTTATTTCATGGAGCGCATTTAATAAAAGAAGTAAAACTCAAAAAATAAATGACCTAACACTACAGCTCAAAGCCCTAGAAAAAGAAGAACAAACCAACACCAAAAGTAGTAGAAGACAGGAAATAGTTAAACTGAGAGCTGAAATCAACGAAATTGAAACCAAAGAAACAATACAAAAAATTGACAAAATAAATAGTTGGTTCTTCGAAAAAATAAACAAAATTGATAAACCTTTAGCCACACTAACAAAGAGAAGATGAGAGAAAACCCAAATCACTAAAATTCGGAATGAAGAAGGAAATATCACAACAGACCCGATTGAAATACAAAACATAATTAGAAGCTATTTTGAAAATCTATACTCCAACAAAATAGAAAATTTCGAAGACATCAACAGGTTTCTAGAGACATATGAATTGCCTAAACTGAACGAGGAGGACATACACAATTTAAATAGACCAATTTCAAGTAATGAAATAGAAGAAGTCATCAAAAGCCTACCAACAAAGAAAAGTCCGGGACCAGATGGGTTCTCAGCCGAGTTCTACAAAACTTTTAAAGAAGAGCTCATTCCAATACTTCTCAAAGTATTCCAGAAAATAGAAGAGGAGGGAACTCTCCCAAACTCATTCTATGAAGCCAATATTACCCTGATTCCTAAACCAGACAGAGACACATCGAGGAAAGAAAATTTCAGACCAATATCCTTAATGAACATCGACGCAAAAATTCTAAACAAAATTTTAGCAAATCACATACAAAAACATATTAAAAAGATAGTGCACCATGATCAAGTGGGTTTCATCCCAGGGATGCAAGGTTGGTTCAACATCAGGAAATCAATAAATGTCATTCACCATATCAATAGACTTAAAGTCAAGAATCACATGATTATTTCGATAGATGCAGAAAAAGCATTTGATAAAATACAGCACCCCTTCATGCTCAAAACACTAGAAAAAATAGGATAGTGGGAACATTCCTTAACATTGTAAAGGCCATCTACGCTAAACCCATGGCTAATATCATTCTAAATGGTGAAAAACTGAAAGCATTCCCTCTAAAAACTGGAACAAGGCAGGGATGCCCTCTTTCACCACTTCTATTCAATATCGTCCTTGAAACTCTAGCCAGAGCAATTAGACAGAACAAAGAAATTAAAGGGATACGAATAGGAAAAGAAGAACTCAAACTATCCCTATTTGCTGATGATATGATGGTATACTTAGAGGAACCAGGAAATTCCACCAGAAAACTTTTAGATCTCATAAGTGAGTTCAGTAAAGTAGCGGGATATAAGATCAATGCACATAAATCTAAGGCATTTTTATACATAAGCGATGAATCTTCAGAAAGAGAAATTAGGAAAACTACCCCATTCACAATAGCTTCGAAAAAAATAAAGTATTTGGGAATCAATCTCACAAAAGAGGTTAAAGACCTCTACAATGAGAACTACAGAATACTAAAGAAAGAAATTCAAGAAAACCTTAGAAGATGGAAAGATCTCCCATGTTCTTGGATAGGAAGAATTAATATTGTCAAAATGGCCATACTACCAAAAGTGCTATACAGATTCAATGCAATTCCAATTAAAATCCCAATGATGTACCTTACAGAAATAGAGCAAGAAATTATGAAATTCATCTGGAAGAATAAAAAACCCTGAATAGCTAAAGCAATCCTTGGCAGAAAGAGTGAAGCAGGGGGTATCGCAATACCAGATCGTCAACTCTACTACAAAGCAATAGTAACAAAAACGGAATGGTATTGGTACCAAAATAGAAAGGTGGATCAATGGTACAGAATAGAGGACACGGACACAAACCCAAATAAATACAATTTTCTCGTACTAGACAAAGGGGCCAAAAATATGCAATGGAGAAAAGATAGTCCTCTTCAACAAATGGTGCTGGGAGAATTGGAAATCCATATGCAACAGAATGAAACTAAACCCATATCTCTCACCATGCACGAAACTAAACTCAAAATGGATGAAAGGATCTCGGAATCAGACCAGAGACCTTGCATCTTATAGAAGAAAAAGTAGGTCCAGAGCTTCAACATGTCGGCTTAGGACCAGACTTCCTCAACAGGACTCCCATAGCACAAGAAATAAAAGCAAGAATTAATAACTGGGATAGATTCAAACTAAAAGCTTTCTCTCAGCAAAGGAAACTATCAGCAATGCGAAGAAAGAGCCTACAGAGTGGGAGAAAATCTTTGCCAATCATACTTCAGATACAGCGCTAATCTCCAGAGTCTATAAAGAACTCAAAAAACTCTACACCAAGAATGTAAATAATCCAATTGACAAATGGGCTAAAGAAATGAATAGACACTTCACAGAAGAAGATATACAAGCAATCAACAAACATATGGAAAAATGTTCAACATCTCTAGTAATAAGAGAAATGCAAATCAAAACCACCCTAAGATTCCATCTCACCCCAATTAGAATGGCGATTATCAAGAATACAAGCAACAACAGGTGTTGGCGAGGATGTGGGGAGAAAGGTACACTCTTACATTGCTGGTGGGGCTGCAAATTAGTGCAGCCACTCTGGAAAGCAGTGTGGAGATTCCTTAGAAAACTTGGAATGGAACCACCATTTGACCCAGCTATCCCACTCCTTGGCCTATACCCAAAGGACTTAAAATCAGCATATTACAGAGATACAGCCACATCAATGTTCATAGCTGCTCAGTTCACAATAGCCAGATTGTGGAAGCAACCTAGATGTCCTTCAATTGATGAATGGATAAAGAAACTGTGGTATATATATACAATGGAATATTACTCAGCCATAAAGAATGATAAAATTATGGCATTTGCAGGCAAATGGATGAAACTGGAGAATATCATGCTAAGTGAGATAAGCCAATCTCAAAAAACCAAAGGAAGAATGATATCGCTAATAAGTGGATGATGACACATAATGGGGGGTTGGAAGGGTTAGTGTTGGGGTTGGAGTTGGGTTTAGGGAGGGGGGCAGGAATGGAGGAAGGAAGGACTGTATAGATGGAGGGGAGGGGTGGGAGGGGAGGGGGGGAAGGGAAAAAATGGCAGAATGAATCAAACAACATTACCCTATGTAAATTTATGATTACACAAATGGTATGCCTTTATGCCATGTACAAACAGAGAAACAACATGTATCCCATTTTTTTACAATAAAAAAAAAAGAGAAATGCAAATCAAAACCACCTTAAGATTCCATCTCACCCCAATTAGAATGGCAATTATCAAGAATACAAGCAACAATAGGTGTTGGACAGGATGTGGGGGAAAATGTACACTCATACGTTGCTGGTGGGACTGTAAATTAGTGCAGCCACTCTGGAAAGCAGTGTGGAGATTCCTTAGAAAACTTGGAATGGACCTACCATTTGATCCAGCTATCCCACTCATTGGCCTATACCCAAAGGACTTAAAATCAGCATACTACAGAGATACAGCCACATCAATGTTCATAGCTGCTCAATTTTCAATAGCCAGACTGTGGAACCAACCTAGATGTCCTTCAATTGATGAATGGATAAAGAAACTGTGGTATATATATATATACAATGGAATATTACTCAGCTATAAATAATAATAAAATTATAGCATTTGCAGGCAAAAGGATGAAATTGGAGAATATCATGTTAAGTGAGATAAGCCAAACTTAAAAATCTAAAAGTCAATTGATCTCACTGATAAGTGGATGATGACTCATAATGGGGGTTGGGAGGGGGGTAATAATGGAGGAAGGAGGGACTCTATAGAGGGAAAAGAGAGGTTGGAGGGGTGGGGGGAAAGGAAAAAATAACGGAATGAATCAAACATCATTACCCTATGTAAATGTATGACTATGCAAATGGTATGCTGTTACTCCATGTACAAACAGAAACAACATGTATCCCATTTGTTTATAATAAAAATAAATTAAAAAAAAACCTAAAAAAAATGTGGTATGCATACACAAAGTACTGTTACTAAGCCATAAAGAGGAATGACATTATGACATTTGCCAGTAAAAGGATGGAACTAGAGACTATCATGCTTAAATCAAATGGGCCAATCCCAAAACCCAAGCACTGAATTTTCTCTCTGATATGTGGATGCTAACACACAATAAGGGAGGGTACGGAGGGATGAATAGAAGTTCATTGGATTAGACAAAGGGGAATGAAGGGAGGGGAGAGGGATGAGAATAGGAAAGACAGAATGAATCAGACATAACTTTCCCATGTTGATATATGAATACACAACCAGGGTAACTCCGTAGATGTACAAACACATGAATGGGAAGTTATCCTTCATGCATGTATAACATGTCAAATACACTCTACTGTCATGTCTATCTAAAAAGAACAAATAAAAAAATCAAAATCAAAACAGACACCACTGATATTTCCTTCTACCAATAAAAACCAAATTCCTCATGGAGTGTCTAGATCACTCACAAAATCCATAAACTGACCCGTGGGTTGAGGCCAACATCTGCCTCTCATGGCCTTGTCCACATGTCATGAAAGCAGCAGATGCCTGCTGACCCCTTGGCTCTCTAGGACTAAGATACTCCATGAACATTGATCACCTCAATGGCTCTCCAAGCTAACACAGCATCATCAGGACAGAACAGAGCACACCCAGACCCCTGGAGTGTCCCACCTGCAGGATGTCATGGCTTCCCCGTGCTTCACTCCTTAGACGAAGCTTGGGTATCTGAGGGGTCACCTCCCTCCTGGCCCCTTGACTGGCTGGAATGCTCAAGATTAACCTAGTGAGCAGTAATGGAGTCTGGGGACTGTAGGAAAGGCACAGCCACCCATCAGGCACCCTGGACTCCATGGGACCTGCCTGCCTTCCACCCCTTAACCTGAATCTCCCTTTGAACCATGGGAACCAAGGAAAACACCCCTTGCCAACGCCCAGGCAGTCTCCTGAGCCCAGGGCAGGTCACCTCTCTGTTCCAAGCCTGGGAGTGGCTCCATTTCCATCATAGTGAGAGGAACACCCTTAACACAGCAGGGACAGCCACTGTCGTGGCCTTTGCACATGCAGAGTCCCTGTCCTGAAGTCCTGCTGCCAGAGAACCTCATGGCTACTCCTGCACCTCCCCTTCATCTGTGCTCAGATCCCTTCTCAGGGAGGCCCACCCAGACACCCCATTATCAGAACCTCCCTCCTCAGGTTCTCCAGCTCCCTTATCCAGCTGATGGTTTCCACTTCACACTGGTCACTGTTCAATGTGTGATGTGATTCACCTCTTGGTTGTGCGTTGACCACCATCCTTGTCCCTAGAATGATCTTAGTTGATCAGGGTCACTTCTTTGCCTCTTTTATGCCCAAAGCACTGCAAGTTCCTGTGACAGTTCCTGGCACACAGTAGGTGTCCAGTAATGTGTGCCTAATGTGTGAATTGCTCAGTGCAAAACCCATTGTATTACAGAAGTGTATTTGAAGTGGAGAAATTTGGCAAAAATTGCCACGAGTTGATTTCCCACAGAGAGTACTTTGCTGAACAAGAGCTATTTGCCAAATACAGGCAGGAAGCAGAAGCGCCCTGGAGAAGAACACCACATACCCTCTTCCCCTTCCTCCACCATTCTCTACACCCATTGGCAGAAGCTGCAGAAAGCTCATAAATCGGGCAACACATTCCTCATTTACTAATTTCACATACCTCTTAAAACCAAAATGCACCCCTCTGACTACTTTCAAAAAAAAACACCAAGAAGGAGACAAAATAAATTTCCTCCTGGTGTCCCTAGACCACTCATGATGACCATAGATGCCCCAGGGCTTCAGAAGCAAAAATCTGCCACCTGCCCCATGGTTTGTACTACACACCAATAAAACAGATGCCTGGCCACATAAAGGATCAGGGCCACAATGTTTGAGGAGTGGTTGAACCAGGAGCTCCCATCTGACCACCTGCATTCAAACCATAGAACTAGCACTGCCATTAAACGACCCTGGTGCTCCTGCTGATTCTGTTTCCTCATCTGTAAGGTGGGGTGGCCAGAGTGTCTGCTTTGGGCATCATGGTCACATGACATAAGAGTTGTACAGTCTTCCAAGAGTGTCTGGTCCACGGTGAATGTTGAAGAAATTCTAAGTTTTACTCAGTATATTTCCTGAGGCCTGGAACCTTCCACTGGCATCTGTGATGGAGATGAGGGTGTGGTCATCATCAAAGCTTCTGTCAGTCAGATGTTCATTACTGTAAGAAATACCTGAGTCAAATCCACTTATGAAGAGAAAAGGATGCTGACAGCTCAGAGTTTTAGAGGTTTCAATCCAGCATTGGTTGGCCTCATGGGTATTGGGCCTGTGGGAGGCAGGAAGTCATGGTGGGGAAGGCAAGAAGGAACCAAGCCATGTACCTCAAGGACAGAGTATGAGAGAAAGAGAGGGAGGGAGAGAGAGAGAGAGAATGGAACTCACTCCCTACATGGACTTGATCAGGTGGACTTGCCTCTTTGGATGCAGGAATTATCAGGATATAAACATTGATCCTTCTGGAAAGGCATTTTGTGAGCTGAAATATTATAATAGGCAAGTATTTTTTGTCACTGATGTTTGAAGCATCAGCTGATGTGATGCCTCTGGTCCCAGCTGCAAGGGATGCATCCCAGACAATGCTCAGAACCCTTGGTCTGGGTTCCACATAATGCCCTGTGCTTGCCATTGCTGGCTGAGCCTGGGTTTCTCCTGAGCCCCTGGGAGTTCAAGGGCAGTGCTGTCTCAGGCCCAGGACAGAGGATTCCCCCCAGACAATGCTCATTCACCTGTGAGTCCCAGCAGGAGGGTCAGCAGCAGGACACAAGGATGCTGGGACCAGGAGACAGGAACAGACATCATGGAGCCCAAAGGACCTGCTCTGTCCCAGCGTCTGTGCCGGGGAGATGCCAGACTCTGCTCTGTGGAGAGAACTGACACCCTGCCCCCCTTGTTGCAAGAGGAAGTGACTGTGACCGAGTGACGAGCAATTTCCTTCAAGAGTGTGAAGCAGAAACCAGGGAGCACAGGCAGCGACGGTGAGGAGTTTCTCATGCTGCTCCTCAGGACGAACTGGACGGGCCTCCTTCTCCTGGGCCTGCTCTGGTCCACTGGAGCCTTTCCTTCTTTCCTTTGTTTATCTCTAATTTCAACAGATGGGAGAAAACATGTGACCTTTGATTCTCTGAGTGTGACTTATTTCACTTAGCATGATGTCCTCCATTTCCATCCATTTACCAGCAAATACCGTAAGTTCATTCTTCTTTGTGGTTGAGAACTACGTTGTCTACATAAACCACAGATTCTTATTCCATTCATCTATTGTCAATAGATGATTCCATAATTCAGCTATTGTGAATTGTGCTGCTATAAACATTTAGGTGGCTGTGTCACTGTGCTACGCTGATCTTACAACTTTTGGCAAAATACCAAGGAGTGGGATAGCTGCATCAGGTGGTGGTTCCTTTCCTGGTCCTTTGAGGATTCTCCATGGTGCTTTCCAGAGTGGTTGACCTCATTTGCAGTCCCACCAACAACATGTGAGTGCACATTTTCCCCTCATCCTCGCCAACACTTATTATTATTTGTTATCTTGGCATTTGTTGTCCGACTGGAGTTTGATGAAACCTTAGTGTAGTTTTGATTGGTCTTTCCATGATTATGAGGAATGTGGAAAAATTTTAAGTATACTTATTGGCCTTTTGTGTTTCTTCTTTGGAGAAGTTATTTTTCATTTTTTATTTTTTTGCTCATTTGTTGATTGGTTAATTCTTATTGGTTTTACATATTCTGAATATTTATTCCCTTTTGAAGGAGTGGCTGGCAATGCTCTCCCATTCTGTAGGTTCTTGCTTCATTTCCTTTGCCATGCACAAGATTTTAAATGATGGCATTCCACTTACTGATTCTTGGTTTTCTTTCTTGCCTTCGGGGGTTTCATTAAGGAAGTTGTTGCTAGCACCCACATGATAGAGTGTTGTCCCTCTGTTTCCTTCTAGTGATTGTAGGGTTTTTGGAGTAATTCCTACTTATTTCATCCATTTTTTTTCGAATTTTGTGCCAGGTGAGAGATATTGATCTAGTTTCAGTTCTCTGCGTATGGCTCTCCAGTTTTCCCAGTGCCATTTGTTAAAGAGGCTGTCTTTTGCCCCAAGTGTCTTTTTGGCTCCCTTGATGAATATCCGGTAGCTGTGAGTGTGTGGATTTGTCTCTGCTCCTTCTGTTCCTTTCCGTTGGGCTTCATGCCTATTTCGTTGCCAATACCACACTGCTTTTGCTCCTATAGCTCAAGTCAGGTATAGTGATGCCCCTGCACCACTTTTCTTGCTCAGTTTTGCTTTGCTTATTCTGTTTCTTATTTTGTTAAATGTATTTAAGAATTGCTTTATTCCAATTTTGTTGAGAATGTTATTGGCATTATGATGGGGATTGCTTTGAATCTGCATATTCCTTTTGGTAGTACGTCCTTTTGTGATATAATTCTGCCTATGCAAGAACATGGGATGTCATTCCATCTTCTACAGTTTTCTTCAATTTCTTTCTTCAGCATTCTATAAATTTCACCTCCTTGGTTAGATTACTTCCCACAATCTTTATTTTTTTTGAGATTTTTGTGAGTGGGATGGTTTGCTGATTTCTCCCTTGGCTGATTCCCTGTTGGAGTATAGGAAAGCAATTGATTTATGGGTGTAGACCTTGTGTCCTGCTCCTTTGCTGAAGTAATTTATAATTGCTAGAAATCTTCTCTTGGTGATTTTTTGGGTCTTCTAGTTATAGGATCACATCATTTGCAAGCAGATGATTTCTTCTGTTCCTGTTTGAATCCCTTGATTTCCATGTCTTGCCTGATTGTTCTGTCTAGTGTTTCAAGAACTATTGCATAGGAGTGGTGAAGGTGGACAACCTTGTTTTTACACTGAGAGAAAGTGCATTTGATTTTCCTCCACTCCGTATGATGTTACCTGTGGCTTTGTCATTCACAGTCTTTATAATGCTGAGGTCAAGTTCTTCCATGTGAAGTTTCTCCATTATTTTTAATGTGAATGGATGGTGGAATTTATGAAAGGCCTTTTCTGTACCTATTGAGATGGTACAGTGATTCCTGTCCTTAATTCTGTCTAAATGGTGAATACCATTTATTGCTTTGTGAATACTGAACCTAGCATCCTTGGGATAAAACCCACCTGATCATGTTGTATTATCACCTTGAAGTGTTTTTCATGCAGTTTGGTGATATTTCATTAAGTACTTTTGTACCTAAGTCCATCAGCGCTATTGACCTGAAGTTTCATTACTTTATGTGTCTTTGTCTGGTTTGGGCATAAGGATTATACTGGTTTCACAGAGTGTATTAGGGGATGTTCCCTCCCTTTCAATTTCATGGCATAACTAGAGAAAGACTGGTGATAGTTCTTCTGTAAAGTTGTGGTAGAACTCGGCTGAGAATCCATGTGGTCCTGGGTTTTCTTTGTTGAAAGACTTAATTGCTGTTTGAATTCCATTCCTTGATATTGGTCTGTTTAGGTTTTTTTTAAATTTATTTTTATTATAAACAAATGGGATACATGTTGTTTCTGTTTGTACATGAAGCAAAAGCATACCATTTGTGTAATCATACATTTACAAAGGGTAATGGTGTCTGATTCATTCTGTTATTTTCTCCTCCCCCCCACCCTCCCACCCCACTTTTCCCTCTATACAGTCCCTCCTTCCTCCTTTCTTCCCCCCTCTGACCCCCCATAATGTATCATCATCTGCTTATCAGTGAGATCATTCATCCTTTGGTTTTTTGAGATTAGCTTATCACACGTAGCATGATATTCTCCAATTTCATCCATTTGCCTGCAAATGCCATAATTTTATTATTCTTTATGGCTGAATAATATTCCATTGTATGTGTATATATATATACACATACAATGGATATATATATATATATATAATCACAGTTTCTTTATCCATTCATCAATTGAAGGACATCTAGGTTGGTTCCACAGTCTGGCTATTGAGAATTCAGCATCTATGAACATTGATGTGGCTGTATCTCTGTAGTATGCTGATTTTAAGTCCTTTGGGTATAGGCCGAGGAGTGGGATAGCTGGGTCAAATAGTGGGTCCATTCCAAGTTTTCTAAGGAATCTCCACACTGCTTTCTAGAGTGACTGCACTAATTTGCAGCCCCACCAGCAATGTATGAGTGTACCTTTTTCCCTACATCCTCTCCAACACCTATTGGTGCTTCTATTCCTGATAATCGCCTTTCTAATTGGGGTGAGAAGGAATCTTAGTGTAGTTTTGATTTGCATTTCTCTTATTACTAAAGATGGTGAACATTTTTTCATATGTTTGTTGATTGCTTGTAAATCTTCTGTGAAGTGTCTGTTCATATCCTTAGCCCATTTATTGATTGGGTTATTTGTATTCTTCATGTAGAGTTTTTTGAGTTCTTTATATATTCTGGAAATTAGTGCTCTATCTGAAGTATGAGTGGCAAAGATTTTCTCCCACTCTGTAGGCTCTCTCTTCTCATTGCTGTTAGTTTCCTTTGCTGAGAGAAAGCTATATAGTTTGAATCTATCCCAGTTAATGATTCTTGCTTTTATTTCTTGTGCTATGGGAGTCCTGTTAAGGAAGTCTGATCCTAAACTGACATGTTGAAGATTTAGACCTACTTTTTCTTCTATATGATGAAGGGTCTCTGGTCTAATTTCGAGGTTCTTGATCCATTGTTAGTTGATTTTTGTGCAGGGTGAGAGATAGGGGTTTAGTTTCATTCTGCTGCATATGGATTTCCAGTTTTCCCAGCACCATTTGTTGAAGAGGCTATCTTTTCTCCATTGCATATTTTTGGCCCCTTTGCCTAGTATGAGAAAATTGTATTTATTTGGGTTTGTGCCTGTGTCCTCTATTCTGTACCATTGATCAACCAGTCTATTTTGGTGCCAAAAACATTCCATTTGTGTTACTATTGCTTTGTAGTATAGTTGAAGTTCAGGTATTGCAATACCCCCTGTTTCATTCTTCCGGCTAACGATTGCTTTAGCTATTCTGGGTTTCTTATTCCTCCAGATGAATTTCATGATTGCTTGCTCTATTTCTGTAAGGTACATCATTGGGATTTTTATTGGAATTGCATTGAATCTGTATAGCACTTTTGGTAGTATGGCCATTATGACAATATTAATTCTGCCTATCCAAGAACATGGGAGATCTTTCCATCTTCTAAGATCTTCCTCAATTTCTTTCTTCAATGTTTTGTAGTTTTCATTGTAGAGATCTTTTACCTCTTTGGTTAGATTGATTCCCAAGAATTTTATTTTTTTGAGGCTATTGCAAATGGAGTTGTTTTCCTCATTTCCTTTTAGCTGTTTCATCGCTTGTGTACAAAAATGCTTTAGATTTATATGTGTTGATTTTATAGCCTGCTATTTTGCTGAATTCATTGATGAGGTCTAGAAGTTTTCTGGAGGAGTTTTTTGGATCCTCTAAATATAGAATCATGTCATCAACAAATAGTGACAGCTTAAGTTCCTCTTTTCCTATTCGTATCCCTTTAATTTCTTTGGTCTGCCTAATTGCTCTGGCTAGAGTTTCGAGAACAATTTTGAATAGAATTGGTGAAAGAGGACATCCCTGTCTTGTCCCGTTTTTAAAGGGAATGGTTTCAGTTTTTCTCCATTCAGAATGATGTTGGCCATGGGCTTAGCATAAATAGCCTTTACAATGTTCAGTTATGTTCCTACTATCCCTATTTTTTCTAGTGTTTTGAGCATGAAGGGTTGTTGTATTTTGTCAAACGCTTTTTCTGCATCAATTGAAATAACCATATGATTCTTATCCTTAAGTCTATTGACATGATGGATTATGTTTATTGATTTATGGATGTTAAACCTCCTTGCATTACAGGGATGAACCCCACTTGATTGTGGTGCATGATTTTCTTAATATGTTTTTGGATACGCTTTGCCAGTATTTTGTTAAGGATCTTTGCATCTATATTCATGAAGGATATTGGTCTAAAATTTGAGAAGTATTGGAATGAGATCTTCTTTGGAGGTCTTGTAGAAATCGGCTGACAATCTGTCTGGTCCTGGGCTTTTCTTGGATGGTAAGTTTTTAATGTTCTTCTATTTCATTGCTTGATATTGATCTGTTTAAATTGTGTATGTCCTCCTGGTTCAGTTTGGGAGGAGCATATGTCTCTAGAAATTTGTCAATGTGTTCGGTAGTTTCTATTTTGTTGGAATACAAATTTTCAAAGTAGCTTCTAATTATGTTATGTATGTCAGTGGTGCCTGTCATGATATTTCCTTTTTCATCATGAATTTTAGTAATTTGAGTTTTCTCTCTCCTTCTCTTTGTTAGTGTGGCTAAGGGTTTGTCTATTCTGTTTACTTTTTCAAAGAACCAACTTTTTGTTTTGTGAATTTTTTGAATAGTTTCTTTTGTTTCCATTTCATTGATTTCAGCTCTGTTTTAAATTATTTCCTGTCTTCTACTACTTTTGCTGTTATTCTGTTCTTCTTTTTCTAGGGCTTTGAGCTGTAATGTTAGGTCATTTAGTTGTTGACTTTTCATTCTTTCTTAAATGCGCTTCATGCTATGAATTTTCCTCTTGGTACCACTTTCACAGTGTCCCAGAGATTTTGATATGTAGTATCACCGTTCTCATTGATCTCTAAGAATTTTTTTTATCTCCTCCCTGATGTTTTCTGTTATTCATGTTTCATTCAATAGCATATTATTTAGTCTCCAGGTGTTGGAGTAATTTCTGTTTTTTATTTTGTCATTTCTATTCTCAGTCCATTATGATCTGATAGAACACAAGGCAGTATCTCTATTTTTTTGCATTTCCTAAGGGCTGCTTTGTGACATAACACATGGTCTATTTTCAAGAAGGTTCCATGTGCTGCCGAGAAAAAAGTGAATTCGCTCATTGATCGATGAAATATTCTATATATGTCTATTAAGTCTAGGTTATTGATTGTGTTATTGAGTTCTGTTTTCTTTGTTTGGTTTTTGTTTGGAAGATCTATCCAGTGGTGACAGCAGTGCATTAAAGTCACCCAGAATTATTGTGTTGTGGTCTATTTGATTCCTGAAATTGAGAAGGATTTCTTTGATGTACAGGGATGCACCGTTGTTTGGGGCATAAATATTTACTATCGTTAAGTCTTCCTGATTTATGGTTCCCTTAAGCCATATGAAATGTCCTTCTTTATCCCTTCTGACTAATGTTGGCTCAAAGTCCACTTTATCTGATATAAAGATGTAAACCCCCGCTTTTTTACTGAGTCCTTGTGCGTTGTAGGTTTTTTCCCATCCTTTCTCCTTTAGTCTGTGGATGTCTTTTTCTATGAGATGAGTGTCTTGCAGGCAGCATATTGTTGGGTCTTTCTTTTTAATCCATTCTGCCAATCTATGTCTTTTGATTGATGAGTTCAGGTCATTAATGTTCAGGGTTATTATTGAGATATGATTTGTATTCCCAGTCATTTGGCTTATTTTTGGTTTTTAAGTTGGCTTGGTTTCTCCTTTGAGTGGTTTTTCTCTAAGGTAGTTCCTCCCTTTGCTGACCTACATTGTTGTTTTTCATTTCCTCCTCATGGGATATTTTGTTGAGAATATTCTGTAATGCAGGCTTTCTATTTGTAAATTCTTTTAACTTTTGTTTATCATGGAAGGACTTTATTTCATCTTCCAATCTGAAGGTTAGTTTTGCTGGGTATAGGATTCTTGGATGGCAACCATGTTCTTTCAGAGCTTGAAATATGTTGTTCCAGGCCCTTCTAGCTTTTAGAGTCTGGGTTGAGAAGTCGGCTGCTATCCGTATTGGTATCCCCCTATATGTAATCTGATGCTTTTCTCTTGCAGCCTTCAAAATCCTATCTTTGTTTTGAATGTTAGGCATTTTCTTTATAATGTGCCTTGGTGTGGATCTGTTGTGATTTTGTGCATCTGGTGTTCTGTAAGCCTCTTGTATTTGATTTTCCATTTCATTCTTCAGGTTTGGGAAATTTTCTGATATTATTTCATTGAATAGGTTGTTCATTCCTTTGGTTGGTATCTCTGTGCCTTCCTCAATCCCAGTAATTCTTAAATTTGGTCTTTTCATGATGTCCCATAGTTCTTGGAGATTCTGTTCATGATTTCTTACCATCTTCTCTGTTTGGTCAACTTTATTTTCAAGATTAAATATTTTGTCTTCATTGTCTGAGGTTCTGTCTTCCAAGTGGTCTAGTCTTTTGGTGATGCTTACCATTGAGTTTTTTATTTGGTTTATTGTTTCCTTCATTTCAAGGATTTCCGTTTGCGTTTTTTTTTTTTTATAATCTCTATCATTTTGTTGAAATTATCTTTTGCTTCCTGCCCTTTCTCTTTCAACTGCTTATTGGTATGATCATTCATTGCCTGTATTTGGTCTCTTATCTCATCCTTTGCTTCATGAATCATCATAATCATGTATAATCTGAAGTCCTTTTCTGACATTTCTTCTACCATACTGTCATTGGATTCTTTTAATATAGACTTTAGATTTGTTTGGATCATTTTCTTCCCTTGGTTTTTCATGTTGTTCATGTATCTTCCCCTCTAGCAGTGCAGATCTGGGGTATTGCAGATTCCCCCCATAGGCTTAGGTGGTCCTATAGGTTTCCAAAACCTTTTCTTTAAGGGGAAGTCAATATTAGCAGTGCCCAATTCAGACACTATGCAATCCTAGACCAAATAACTCTTATGAGAACATTAATAATATTGTCATAATAAACAGAATGAGTTCAAATATTATCTTCAGTATAAAAAACAGATTTGCAATAAGGTCTGCAGTTTCTAATGGAGGACAAAGAGGATGCAGAGGGATGTAGGATGTAACTGTTAATGGGATAAGAAAAGAATATACAGAAGTTCTAGATAATAGAAAGTGTGGGGGTATAATCAAAAGAAATTGGATGTTAGCATGCAAAAAGGGAGAAAGAGACTCTGAGGGAACAGGTAAACAAAAGGAAAAGAGAGCAAGAAAAGTAAAGAAATAAAAACTTAAAATTGTTCAATAAGGAGAAAAAAGAAAATCTACAGTATAACAGTCATATAGTATTCAAACCTCACAGTCTTCAGTAGCCTCTGTTTAGGTTTTCTTTATCTTTTGGATTCAATGCTGGCAGGTCATGTTTGTCCAGGAATTTGCCAGTGTCTTCTGGCTTTTCCAGTATTTTTCAGTCAAAATTTGCAATATAGATTCTAGTGTTCCTCTGGATTTCAAAAGTGTCTGCAGTGATATTTCTTTTTCATCACTAATTTTATTGATATGGGTCTTCTCTTTCTTTTGGTTATTTGACTGAGTTTTTTCAATCTTATTTATCTTTTAAAAGAACACTTCTCTGCATTGATCCTCGGTGTCATTTTTATTCTCAATTTCATTAAATCAGCTCTGATCTTAGTTATTTCCTATCTTCTACTATTTTTTGAATTAGTTTGTTCTTAATTTTCTAAGAACAATGGTTCTTACACTACTTATTTCTTTGAGATCTCTTTATTTTTTAAAGGTAGGCATCCAATGCTATGGATGTTCCTCTTAGAACTGCTTTCACAGTGTCCCAGAGAGTTAGATATGTTGTATGTGTGTTCTCATTTGCTTGGAAGAGTTTCTTGATTTCTACTCTAATCCTCCTTACTCCATTCCGTATTTTAAGAATAGGTCACAGAGATGAGAACTCAGTGAGGATAGGATAGGGGACAATGCTGGATGTGAGATTAAACTGGACAGAAGTGGGACAGAAGAGAAGAAGCTGATCTGGTCTGTGGACACGGATCCCACAAGGGGACTGCCCTTGGCAGACAGAGGAACCTCATGATGGTGACATTACCCACAAACCTGAGGGACTTGGCGGTGCCCAAAGGGTGAGGGTGTGAAAGGAGGCTGAGCTTCACCAAGGTAGAGAGGAGACTTGCTCCACATCTTCAGTTAATACAAACAAGGTCGGTAGGGTTCAGACTCCTCTGGGTAAGTTTTTTCAAAGCAATAAAACGCTAACACTCAGTGTCTCTAATGGTTCAAACCACTGTGCACTAAGCACTCCTGTTATTATTGTTTACGTTTTCTTATATGTTTAAACCTACATTTAACTCATGAGATTTTTAATATTTCCACAGACACTGTAGAGGTGGAGGAACGGTCGTTACTTTTCATGATCACTGTGTAGATGGTGTCCCAGGGATTCAGTTTGCAATCCTGCTCTTCCATGGAGATGGATGGCTGCCTTTATCCAGGAAAGTACTGATGTTAGTAGGTGCTAAGGAACAAAATCATTCAGGTTCAGGAGAAACTTTTTGAGTGTGTGTGTGTTTTTTTTTTTTTTTCTTTTTCTTTTCTGGGCTTGAGGCATCAGACACTTAGGTAAAGAGGAAGAAGAATAATTATTTTTATTAAACCAAGGTGATTTTTCATTGAGAACCTGAGGAAGGCTGGGGAGAAGGAGTATGCAGGAGAAAGAAGGCAGTATGATTCTTGAGAGTGAGGACATGGGGTGCTTGAAGGTCACCCCAAGGCAGTGGAGGAGAGCCATCCTGACGTGTTCAATGGGACTGGTCATCACATTCTGAGGAGGGGTCAGGAGCTGCTGCCCAGAGGCAGGTCCCAGGGCTCCTGCCTAGGAAGTGAGTGCAGACTCAGTCTTGGGGCATCAAGGACTGGCCAGAGGAGCAACAGGGGCCTGTGGGCTGTGGGTGTCCAGGGAGGGAGGCATTTGGAGCAGAGTCTACAGAGGCTTGTCCACAACTTCTTCTCTCAGGCTGAGCACCATGGAGCAGGAAGAAGGTGGCAGAGACTGAGGGTCACAGGTAGCAGGGAGAGCTGAAGGATCTGTGGGAAACACGTCCTCCTTCAATTATCTGCTCTCCATTCATGACACGTCTCCTCAGAGCTATGAGGCACTGGTGTGGCCATCCTGGGGTGCCGTCGTGAGTGGACCAACATCCCCAAGCCAGGGCTCTGAGCTCAGCCTCTCCTGTGTCCTGACTCCCCTTCCCTCTCCCTTCAGCTTGTCCACACTGAGGGTCAGAGTGGAGCAGCCCTAAGAGCAACCCACCTAGCCCTTCTCAACATTGCTGGACACTATGGAATCTTCTGGACTATGGAGGCCTAACAGTGGACTAATATAGAGGTGGCCTCCAAGGGAACACCCAATCTGCTGTCCCTCATGACTCCCTGGGCCATCATCTCTGGAGCCCCTAGGACTCATGGACACCCATTACCAACACTGACCTGCTCATCTCCTGCACACCCCACACAATTCATGGCAGCTGGGGACCCCACAGAAGTTGCATGAGATCCTGAGGGTGCTGAGGAATATGTACCTGTTCTCTAGACCCCACTGACTCTGCTGCTGTGCCCAGGTGGCTGGCCCCCCACTGGCCCAGCCCCTCTGCAGCAGCCTGCTGCCCACCCTCCCTCCTCAGGACTTACAGTCAGACTTCTGCTTCCTGTGGATGTAGATGGCAGAGACACCGACTGCCAGTAGGATCTTGGGGCCCAGGAACAGGGCTATGAGATATGAAGCAAGTGTAGACTTCACTGTTCCTGAGAATCAAGGGACAGGAGGAGATATTAGAGGGACTCCTAAGAGTCCACTTCCAGCAGGCTGCACTTGCCCCATCTGAGGCTACCTGGGCCCACCAAGTTATGAAGCTTTAGTACACACACTCTGTCCTGGCTGCCCTGGTCGAGTGCTGACTCCTGAGTCAAGAGATCCCTTATTCCCAGTCACCCAGCCTCAGGCCCCAACATGTCCTCGCTGAGGGAAGGTGAAACGTGTGCTGCGTGCACACTGCCCACCCAACCATGGTGGTTCCCTGGGAGGAGCTGACTTCAGGATGCTGTGCTGCAGGCCTCTGGAGTGCCCCGAGAAGGAGGGGTCACTGCTGTTAACATCACAACAGAGAAAAAACCAAGATCAAGTTCAAAAGCACTCGGTCAGCCAGGGTGGAGGCCTCACCAGAGGGGGCGTGGTCCAGGCCATGCTCCTTGGAGCCTGCAGAGACCTGCAGGGTGCAGTTTCTGGTGGTGGCCGGCTGCCCATCATGCTCCACCCGGCAGGTGAAGGTCACGTCCTCCCTGTGCACAGACGGGTTCACCAGCAGCCAGCTGGTCAGGTTGTAGGTCCCGTCCTTGTTCTCTGAGAGGGTCGAGGCAGTTTCTGTCCGGGACACGTTTCCATTCTCCACCCAGGTCAGCTGTAGGCTCCGGGGGTAGAACTTCTTCACCTGGCAGGTGACGTTCACCTGATTCCCTGCCATTGTGGTCAGTGGGGTGACCTCCACAGTGGGCGGAACTGAGACAGCACAGGCAGAAGCTGTGACCTTATGGCACAGAGAGCTGAGCTCCTGCCAGCTCAGCAAGGGCCTCCCTCAGGACAGGGCCAGGCATGCAGCAGGTGCTCAAACATTGAGGGTTCACAGAGCCTGCCACACCCTAGGGGCCAGTGACCAGTGACTCCCCTTGGGGTAAAAGTGAGTGAACTGACCAGTCCAACCCCTGGCCTGCAGAAAGTTTAGCAAAGTACCTGGACCCACCCCGCTACCCTGGCACGCTGATGCTTGGCTCTGGTAGGAGCTCAGCAGGGGTAGTTGCTGCTGGCCAATGAAGTGAAGCCATAGCACATACTGGCCACAGGGCAGGAGTCCCCATGTGCATGGCAGGTGGGCAGCCCTGCTGGGAAGTAGAGCCCAGGTCAGTGAGGTCCTGAGCAAAGGCCCCTGGGGAGCAGGCTGGGTGGCCAGCTGTGGGCTGGGGCGGGGATCAGGGTCCTGTACCTCGGATGGTGTCAGACAAGTTGGCAGTCCCACGAAGAGGAGGCCCCCCCTGAAGGGTGACGTGGGCCACCTCGCAGATGACCTGAGAGTGGACGTCCCCGGGGGCCAGGGTCACCTGGGCTGTGCTGGACACCCTGTAGGACACGCTTTCTCCTGCGGGGTCCACGCTGGTCTGGATGTGGGAGAGCTCGTTCCCATTTTTGAACCAGATCAGGGTGATGCTGCGGGGGGAGAAGCCGTGGGACTCGCAGGTGAAGCTCACTGTCTGCCCAGGTGTGGCCCTGGTCGCAGGACCCGACACCTCGGGGGGAGAAGGTCTGGCTGTGAAGGAGCATGACAATCAGGTGATGGAGCCCACCTCCGACCATGCCCAGTGACACTGAAGATCCGTCCTAAAGGTTGTTGTTCTTGCTGTCATTTTTGTTTGTTGTTCTGGGGAACAACTCCAGGTGCAAGCCAAGCACTTGCTCTGTCACTGGGCTACACCCAAATCCATGGCAAGACTTTATTTATCCAATCCTCCTAATGAAGCTCTCTGGGTGCTGTGCTTATCCCGGCGTGGCTTCCCTACCCTCCTGTCTCTAGGTGAGCCCAGTTGTCCAGCCAGACAGTAGGACCTGCAGCCCAGGTACTGCTCCAGGCCTGAGGGTCACGCCTTCCTCCCTACCCCAGGGCATTGCTACCAACCTGGGCTAATGGAGGAACTCAGGCCGTGTCTCACTCTTTGTTATCAACTGTGTCCTCCTGGTCAACCTGGAAACCTTGACACCAGGGTAGCCAGTTATTGAAGCAAATACAGGGACAAATGGCAACTGGGCACCACCATGAACATGGCAACCAGGCTCACCCGCTGAGACACGGCCCAGCACCACATCTGTGCGGTAGGGTGGTTGGTGCGTCTTTCCCAGGCCACACTGAGCACAGGAGGCTTTGGATCACACAGAGCTGCATCTGGAAACCCAGCAAGATGGTAGGGCCTGTTGGTCTTCATGTGTCATCCCAGGGACTGGGGAGGCTAAGGCAGAGGGGTCACAAGTTCAAGGTCAACCTGGAAAAATACCCTGAGCTCCTGCCTCAAAATAAAAAGTCAAAAAGGCTGGGGATGTATCTCAGTGGTAAAGAGCCCTAGGTCAATCCCTAGTACCCAAAACAAACTAATCAAACCTGGGAAACCAGATCCATCCTCCCGGAATACCCTGTGCATGGTCGACCACAGATGGTTATAAATTCACCCCCATTTTTCTTCTTTCCAAAAATATGCCACAGTTCTGACCTGGGCCATGTCCCTACTGTAAAAGAGACAGGATGAGGGGCACTTTTCTGAATCTGGGCTTCCCTGGTCACTTTTGCATTGGAGTCACAGGTCACTGAGTGCTGAGGAAGTCACAATTTAGTTCATAACTGATGGTTAATTCCAAGAGATGCAGACCCAGGTCCCTGAGCTGGCACTGAGGGCACAGAGGTAACAGCTCAAGAGGCTGTTTACCTGTGGACAGGTCCTCAGAGGGGTCCTTTGAAGTCACTAGATTGCTCCTCAGGACTCAGCACCTACTACATGAGTCACCAGGCAGCAAATTCCAAGAGTGTTTGTATGACCTCACTGCCTGACCCAGGTCCAATACTCAGAGGCCACAAGATGGAGGGTGTCACTGAAGAAGTGGAGTCACCCAGACCCCAGCAGCCTGGAAGTCCCTACAGGAGTTAGGGTCTTTGATCAGTGGTCACTTGTCAAGAGCTGCTCAGCATCTTGACACTGGTCTGACCCTCAGAGACCTCCAGCTCTTGAATCCCCACCTGCCCCATGAGGGGGTCCTAGTGAGAGCCCCTTGTGGGATAAGGGTCAGAGAGGGGCGTGGCCGGGCAAGGGGAGAGGGGAGGAGAGCAGGTCCTCTCATCCACACAGGACCATTAATGTTACCCCTGCTCCTTCTCTGGTGAGCCTCAGTGTCCCCTTCTGTAGAGAGTGATTGAGATCACCACCCTGCAGGATGAGGGGGAGGGCAAGGCACAGGCTGGCATGCAGTAGGAGCCTAATAAATGACTCCTGTTCCTGCTATGCTCACTCCTTCTGAAATCACACATTCATTCTTTAGTAGCCAGAAGGAGCAACAAATGCAGTGGGGACCCAGGAACAGCCTCCCTCCTGCTCCTGCAGCTGCCAGGAGATCCCCAGTGAGAGGAGGAGCAGAAGCCCGCAGATGAGGCTCCGCCTGTTTCCTGCCCCAGCCAGGTAGGGAGAGTCTCACCCAGGGCCTGAGGCAGCTGGGCAGGCGTCAGTCACTGAACTGAACCCCGCCTTCCCTCTGTTTTCTTAATAATCCCCACTGCAAGCAAGGTGGGCCAGAGCTCTCACACCACAAAGGCTTCACAGGGGTTTCCTCCAGAGAAGCAGGTTCTAGAAAATGGGGCTCTGTGAAGGGACAGGGGACAGATTCCTGAGTGACATTTTGTGTCTTCAAGGCAGAGGGAGTCTGTGTGCCCAAGAACCAGTTCTGGCTGGCTCCTGCTCCTGTTCAGAGGCTGACACGTATCAGATGGGGTTCTGGGGCTTTTGCTGGATCTGAGCAGCTCCGTTAGCAGAGCCCTGCCGTGAGACCAGAGAGCTGAGCCCAGCACAGGCTGTTCTGAAGTGTCCACACCCTGAAGGGCTCCCGTGTCTCCTCCACGGGGACCAGCTTTGTCAGAGAAAGAACCTTCCACTTTTCTCCTGTCACTTCAGGACATCGACTGAGGGGTCATCAGCCCTGGCTGTGCAATAGAAACTTCTGGAGTTCCTAAAATCTGCATTTTAAACAAAACGTCGGTAGAGTCTGCATCTGTAAGTTGAAGTCTTCAGGTTCCCGCGTGATTCCTACGCACAGCCAGTGGGGAGCCCCCGACCCGCCCACCACAGTAAGAACAACCATAACATTTTCACAGGAAGAAGGATTTTGCCCTCGTTCAAACAATGGAGCAGCTCCGTGTGTCTTGCTATATTATCTCCCTATGGAAGGAGATCATGGACATTTGGGAGAAGTTTTCCAGTCACTGTGGGATGCAGGGTATGAATGTGATGGTGTCCTGAGCCTGAGGGAGACAGATGAGGAGCAGAAACACTGGATCCCTGCTCAGGGGTTCAGGCCAGAATCTTTATTGAGCACCTACTTTGCCTTGGCTCCGCTGTGGAGATGGGGTCCATTCCCAGGCATCAAGGAGCCTGGGCTGGACTTGGATCTGGGCCCTGTTCCCCAAGCTGGCATTAATGAGCTGTGTGCAAGAGGCCTGCCTGGTCCTCTGCTCCCCAGGGTCAACAGGGCCAGGCAGGTGTGAGGATCCACAGTGTGCTGAGGACCTCAGACTCGTGCCTTAGTAAGAGCATGCAGGCCTCGTGAGGAAACACCATGAGCACCTGCGCTTCCTGACCTGGGAATTTGTGGGTCACATACATGGGAAATGTCCCTGGTGAAGTGACCCAGCTCTTTCGAAACTGCAGTGCTTGTGAGGGCTAGTCCCTGAGACACAGGGATTTCCAAACAGTCCCAGGGCAAAGGCCCTACCTCTTGGCAACTCCTCTACCAGGGCCTCAAGGACTATAGGGTGCACTGCCGCCTCCCTGCTCTGGAGGCCTGGAAGAAGAACTTGGCCCTACTGATTCCATAGAATTCAGAGCACAGTTTGGCACACAGGAGGCCCTGGGGTCTGTGGCAAAAAGAGACGACTCACCACAGGGGGACGTGCTCTCTGAAGCCAGCAGACTTGGTCTGGCTCTGTGACTGGCAAGTCCCTCAAACCCTCAGAGCCCTCAGCTGTGGAGCCACAGGGTGGGCCAGACTGGAAAGGTCAGAGCTGTGGAGCAGGCAGGTGAGGGGTGCAGATGGCCCCCATTTACCAGCCGTGGAGCCTGGATGAAGGAGCGTGGCCTCCACAGGCCTCGGCCTCCCTGACCTGCAGAACAGGTGACAGCAGATCATGACAGGAGCACCCAGTGCAGGTCTTGCTACTTAGTGTGGCTCCCAGAATGGAAGGTGTTACCCTGACCTCTTGTCACACTCCAGGGACGAGGAGTCAGCTGTACTCACCTTGCACAGACAGCTCGGTGCCTGGTCCAGACTGAACCTCCTTGTTTTCATTGCTGGTTTTCTGGAACTTCACACAGTAGTAGGTGCCGGCATCTGCTGGGGTGACGTTCCTGATGCGGATGGAAAAGTCCCTGTTGTCCCTCCGTGTGGTATCTGAGACATTTGTGACTCGGGGGAAGTGGCCTTCTTTGAACTTGTAGATTGTCTCCCGGTCTGGTCCTGACCCCTTAAACCACTCGAGGGGTCCCACGGGGAGTATGGAGGTCACAGTGCAGTGCAGCGTGGCCGACTCTCCAGCAGCGACAGACACTGACGTCTCAGGCTGAATCACCTGCAGCTCCGGTTCAGCTGCTCCTGGAGGGAGACACAGGGTGGTCCCTGTTCATCCTGGTGGGAGCCTCTTGGTTTATCACGTGTCATCAGCAGTGCCTGTCACTGACAGTGCTCACAGAGTGGCCGTGGGCTCAGCACAGGCGTGTATCCTCACACTGAGCAGCACCATGGCCTGCTCCTCCCACTGTGAAGCACCTGCTCCTGAGCCCAGAGCCCTGAGCAAGCTGGAGGGAGGGACTGAGGGCCTGAGCCTCCCCTGACTCTCAGGTGTCTCCAACTATTTGTTCCTCTTCCCTTTCTGACCACAAGGTGTCTGGCTCTTCATGGACATGACATTGGGAGGGTCATGTGGCTCTCGAGACTCCTGAGCTGTGGGGAGTGGTGGGCGCAGTTAGTGGGACACGCATTGGACTCTGAGTCTCTGGCTCAGCCTCCCTGTTCCACGAGACCCCAGCTCACGATGGTTTCCCTCCCTCAGCCTGGAGAGGTCATGGTGCACACGACAGTGAGCGTGCAGCTCAGATAAGAAACGAAACATGCTGAGGCCCCTCGCTTTCCTCACAGTGTGATCACGTTGTGTCAGTTTTCTAATGCTGCTGTGACAAATGACCACAAACCCAGTGTCCAAATCAAAAATTGATCACGTAATGGTGTGAACGTCACAAGCCCAATGTGCCGTCACTGGCGTCCTCCTGGGGTCGTGGGAGCTGGTGCAAGAGGAGGCTCTGTGCCTGGCTCTGCACATCCAGGTCTCCTGAGCTGCTTCCCCTTGTTACCCGTCCCCTCTTACTCTACCCTCCTGCCTCCCCATCCCATGAGAAGGAGGCAGGAGGGAAGCACAGGGCCTTGGGCAGGCAAGATGGTGGAGTCCTGAGGGTAATTCTCACTCTCCCGCTGGGCGAGCCTGTCCACAGGGTCCAGCATGTAGTGCAGTGGCATTTGTGAGGAAGGTAATGTGTTCTATTCCCTCTTGACACCACGTGGTCCCCCCACAAAGACACTCCTCTATGACACCCTCTAGATGTCCATGCTGCATGTCCTGCTGCCCCTTCTCTGCTGTGTCCTCGCTTCTGTTGATGTCCATCTCCATCCCCATCCATGGCTGCTATTCCTGGTGATGGCTGGCTCCTTGGGCAAGGAGAACAGCGAAGGAGCAATGTGAGCCCTCTCTCCTTAAGATGCCCAGGCCCGGCACAGTGGTGCACGCCTGTAATCCCAGCAGCTCAGGAGGCTGAGGCAGGAGGATGGGGAGTTCAAAGCCAGCCTCAGCAACAGTGAGATGCTAAACAACTCAGTGAGACTCTGTCTCTAAATAAAATGCAAAATCAGGCTGGGAATGTGGCTCAGGGGTTGAATGACCCTGAGTTCAATCTCTGGTACCAAAAAAAAAAAAAAAAAAAGTAACTTCAGGTTATGAATCTCCCCGGGGCAATGTGCTTGGTCTTTGGAGTACTGTTACCATTGACAGGCTAAGAGTCCTTCCCTTAAAATTAAATAGTCACAAAATAAAAAGACTTAAAAACACAGTTGAGACCACTACTGCTCCTCTGAAAGATGACTCCAGCCTCTCTATTAGTCAACTTTGTGTAGATGCAACAAAAACACCTGATGAGAACATCTTAGAGGAGGAAAAGTTAATTTGGGCTCCCGGTTTCAGAGGTGAGTGCACTGTCAAATGGCACCAAGGTAGCCAGTGCAGGGCCAGTGGTCATGTGGTGGACAGCTGCTCAGCTCACGGCAGCCCTGGGGGAACCAGGAGGAAGGAGCACACATGAGCATCCAGGGACAACATATCATCCCTAAGGACATGTCCCCAGTGACCTACTTCCCCAGCAAGTCCCACCTGCCTATGGATGCCAGCCAGTAGTCCCTTCAAATTAAAATCCAATGAATGGATTAGTACATGGATCAGGTTGCAGTTCCATAATTTAATCATTTCCCTCTGACCGTGCCACATTGTCTAGCACGCGAGGTTTTCAGGGAACCCCTCACATGCAAACCGCAACATCTCCGAGTTTGATTGGTACACCTGACAGAGGGAGCTCGTGCCCACAACGCGGCCTCTCCAGACAACCAGGAACTTGTCAGGTAAACATTCAAAGAGAAAGGGGCAAATTTAACCAGCAGCCAGTATCAGGCATGTGCAAGATTTTGCTTAAGAGGAATAATAATGGATGAAGGGAACGGTTATCCTTTGGTGGCTCTCCCTAGGGAGAGGCCCTTCCTGGAGACACCAAACCGTACTCTTTCTTCTTAGCAACCAGCGGCAGGAACTGAACGCCGCTGCTCAGGTAGTTAAAAGCATAACATGGGGAAAAAGGGAGGGGAAAAGCGGCCACTTTAGATACCTACCAAGTCAAAAGAGTAAACAGGAACTTTAAGCCTCTTTGCTAGATCTGCTCTTGGCTCATGGCAGATCAAGCAACCCTGATGGCTGCCTTAGGCTACTTTTCAAGTTAAAAATAAGATATAGAGGAGGAAAAAAAAAAAAAAAACCGGAATAAAGAGCACAGGTAACATTTTAGTGTATTTATGTAATAAACACAGGGATGCATACTATGTAACTAAGTGAACTCCAGCATTCATAATTTGGCTTGATTGAAAACCCTAAATTCATAGATTACATTTTTATAGCAAACATTGATATCGCAAACCACATGAGAAGATGGAAAGGGTGAGGATTGTGTTTTGTGTGACTATGACATACTGGGAACTAGCATAACTGTGCCAATTCTTGAAATTGTGTCTACTTCAGCAGTAAGAAGAATTAAGTTATAGTTATTGGTGGAAATCTAACTAAATTTAAATGCCACATCCCCTATAGTCCTCAGAAGGCAACTGAATATAAAACAGGAAAGATGGGCATGTCCCATTCTATTGGGAGTTTTGCCTGCATTTCCAATAGAGTTGTAGCACCATTGCCTTATAATATTCCATAGTAGGCAAGGTGCTCTAACATTAAGAATGATAAATGAAAACAAAAAATTACTTTTGGTACATAAAAGTCAGCTGGAAGAACAAACCCTATAAGCTGCAGTTAAAACAGTTCGTATGGCCAAGCAGAGGGGCCCAGTGCTCACTCCTCACAGAGAAGAACCAACCCACAGGTGGGCAACCCTATTGGAGGTGAAGGATGTGGGAGATGCTGGGTCTCAGCAGGGAGAGACTGGGCCACAGAGACTCGGAGATCCCCAAAAAGACCACAGAAAGAAGGACAAGAAGGTGCCAAAACCACACACAGCAGTCACAGGGCCTCCTTAACACCTGGTGCTCGAAAACCTGGACATCCATGTACGGAGGAATGGAACGGGGTCCCTCTCTCTCACCCTGCACAAAAGTCGACTCAAAGTGGATCAGCGACCTAGGAATAAGACTAGATGCTGGGAAACTGCTAGAAGAAAATGTAGGCCCAACACTCCAATATATTGGCCCAGTGATTTACTTCCTTAAGAGATTCCTAAAGCACAAGAAATAAACCAAAAATCAATAAATGGGATGCAGATTAAAAGATCTCTGCACAGCAAAAGAAACAATTAATTGCATGCAGAGAAAGCCTACAGAATAGGGGATCTTTGCCACCTGCTCCTCATATAGGGAGGTAATATCCAGAATATATAAAAACGCTTAACACCAAAAAAAAAAAAAAAAAACCACAAATAACTCAATTAATAAATGGCAGAAGAACTCAACAGACACTTCTCAAAAGAAAACTACAAATTGGTCAATAAATACGTGAAAAAGTGTTCAACATCTCTGGCAATCAAGGAAATGCAAATCAAAACTGCTGTGGCTCAGTGGTGGAGCACTTGCCTAGCACGTGTGAGGCGCTGGGTTCGATTCTCAGCATCACATATAAATAAAATAAATAAAAGAAAAATATTGTATTCATCTACAACTAAAAATTAGAAAAAGACTACACTGTGATTTCATCTCACTTCAGTCAGAGTGCCAATCACCAAACATACTAATCAAAATGTGGGGAAAAGGTTCACTCATACATTATTGGTGGGACTACAAGTGAGGACAACTACTGTGGAGAGCAGTGTGGAAAGTCCTCAAAACAAGGGAGAATGAAGGGAAGGGAGGGGTTGGGAATGGGAAAGACAGTGGAATGAATTGGACATAACTTTCCTATGTTCATATATGAACACACCACCTGTGTAACTCCACAACATGTACAGTCACAAGAATGGGAGGTTATACTCCATGGATGCATAACATATCAAAATACTTTCTACCGTCATGTATAACTAAAAAAGAACACATTATTTTTCTTTAAAAAAAAAAAATCTAGGAATGGAACCATCATATGACCCAGCTATCCCACTCCTTGGGTATATTCGAAAATCTAAAACCAACATTCTATAAGGATGCAGCCTCATCACAATAGCCAAGCTATAGAGCCAACCTAGGTGCTCGTGAACAGATGAATGGATAAAGAAAATATAGTATATATATATATATAGATAGATAGATAGATAGATATACACATATATACACAACAGAGTAATACTGGACCTCAAAAAAAGAATGAAATGATGGCATTTGCCAGTAAATGGATGGAACTAAAGACCATCATGCAAGATGAAATAAGCCAGATTCAGAAAGTCACAAATGTTTCCTCTGATATGTGGAAACAAGTCCGAAACAAAAGAGAAGAGAAGAATTCTTCTGGAAAAATTCCATCAAAATAGAAGGATAAGTAGAGCTTGAGGGTGAGGGAGGAGGGACTTAATAAGGGAAGAGCAGTAAAATGAATCTGAACTAACTGTCCTGTGCACATGTGAAGATACCACAGTGAACCTCAGCTTTATGTACACCCACAAAGCACCAATTTGTAAAAACTGCTAAAAAAAAAAATCCTTTCTCTGCATGTACACACACACACACACACACACGGACACACGCACACACTGAAACATATATAGAAGCATACTGCCATCATAGTACATAAGGTTATTTATTTATTTATCTTTTTGAGTACCAGGGATTGAACTCAGGGGCACTGACCACTGAGCCACATCCCCAGTCCTAGTTTGTATTTTATTTAGAGACAGAGTCTCACTGAGTTGCTAAGGGCCTCACTGTTGCTGAGACTGGTTTTGAGCTCGAGATCCTCCTGCCTCAGCCTCCCGAGTCCCTGGGATTACAGGCGTGCGCCACCACACCTGGCATATGTCATTTTGAGGATCAAATTTAGTTATATACATGTGGAAGCTCAGGATAATATCTGGCAGGTGCAGTACATCCAGCACTTCATTGGTGAACACTGAGTATGGCCAGAGATCTAACTCCTGCTATCTGAGTGGTGTAGCAGGTGATAATTCTTTCTCTATTGGTGACTGTGTTTTCAATCTGTTTTCTGCAATTAGCCTCCTCTGAGAAGCACAGTAGTGCAACGTTGTTAAAAGAAAGCAGTCTGGGGGCGTGGGAATAGAGCTTACTGGTAAATCATGTGCTTAGCATGCACAGGGCCCAATCTCAGAAAACAAGAAAGAAAGAACAAAGACACTTGGAACTGACTGGCCTGGATTTGCATCCCAGCTACTGCACTGCCTGGGGAAGGGAACAGTGGGCAAGTCCCAGTCTCTGCCTGTTTCCCATCTGCGGGGGAAATGATGCACCCAGCAAGTTCAAGGCGTCAGCAACTTAGGGAGATGCTCTCTCCCATTAAGAATAAGAAGGGTTGGAGGGTATTTCAGTGACAGAGCACCCCTGAGTTCCATTCCTAATGCTGAAAGAGGGAGGCGGGGGGTGGGGACAGAGAGAGAAGATAAAGAAAGCGAGGAGAAGGAGGAGCACCAGGGGAGTCTGAGGCCTGAATTGTGTCCATATGTCGAAGCTGCACCCACTTTACCTCAGGATGCTCCTGTTTGGGGACAGGGTCTGTTGAGAGGTCACTAAGGTTAATGAGGTCATTGGGATGGGCTGCCATCCAACATGACTGATGCTGTTCCAAGAGGAGAAGATGCCCAGAGACTCATAGGGAAAGACCCTCAGTTCACGTGCAGAGGAGATGCCAGGTACCACCACTGAGAGGCCTCAGTAAACAAACCGCCAAGGCCTAGACCTTGCACCTCCAGACTTCCGAACTGTGAGGAAATAAATACCGATTATGTTAGCCACCCAGCCTGTGGCACTTCCTTGCGACAGCCTTAGCAAAGGAACACAAGTCTCATGAAGCAGACGCAAACATCTAGAGTAAAGCAACTTGGGAGACTGAGGCAGGAAGATCAAAAGTTTGAGGTCAGTCTCAGCAACTTAGCAAGACCCTGTCTCAAAATTAAAAATTTAAATTAAAATAAAAAGGGTCTTTACCATCTGCACCTAATACGGCATTAATCTCCAGTATATATAAAGGACTCAAAACACTTAACACCAAAAAAAAAAAAAAACAACAATTAATAAATTGACAAAGGAACCGAACAGACATTTCACAAAAGAAGAAATACAATCAGTCAACCAATATATGAAAAATATTCAACATCTCTAACAATTAGAGAAATGCACATCAAAACTACTCTAAAATTTCACCTCACTCCAGTCAGAATGGCAATTATCAAGAATACAAGCAACAATAAATGTTGGTGAAGATGTAAGGGAAAAAGCTACGTTCATACAATGCTGGTGGGACTGCAAAATGGAGCAGCCACTCTGGAAAGCAGTGTGGAGATTCCTTAGAAAGCTTGGAGTGGAACCACCATTTGACCCAGTTATCCCACTTCTGGATATGTATCCAAAGGACTTACAATCAGCATACTGAAGTGACGCAGCCACATCAATGTTTATAGTAGCTCAATTCATAATAGCTAAGTTAGGGAACAGCCTAGCTGCCCTTCAGCAGATGAATAGATAATGAAAATGTGGTACATATACACAATGGAATGTTACTCAGCCATAAAGAAGAATGAAATTTTGGCATTTGCCAGTAAATGGATGAAACCGGAGACTATTATGCTCAGTGAAATAAGCCAGTCCCAAAACACCAAAGTCCAAATGTTCCCTCTGATATGTGGATGCTAACACACAACAAGGGTGGGTGGGGAGGGAAGAAGAGAATGCAAAACCAGCATTAGCTCCACATCACCTACAACCACAAGATTGGGAAGTTATACTCCATGTACGTATAACATGTCAAAATACATTCTGCTGTCATGTATTGTCGCTCCCGCCAGCAAGAACGACCCGGAGACGTGATGGGTGGCAAACTTCCCTATTAACAGCTGATTCTTCTTTTTATTTTTTCTTCCCTTTCTGGGAAGTTATTGTCACTTATATAGGTTATATCAACTAATTAGAATATTCACGATATGTGGGGAAAAGATAGACGTATATGGGTATAACTTGAAGCACCTAAGAATCACGCAAGAATCATGCAGAGGCCTTGACCAATTACTGAGACTTCCTCAAGGTGAAGTTAGTTGTATACGTGCAGAATAGCAGTTTTTCAACTGCACTGGCAGCTTGCCAGGCGCCATCTTGGCCAGGCTCCACCTAGGGCCAGGGGTCCGTACGCAACCCCGACAGTTCCCCCTTTTTTCTTTTAAAAGAAAAGCTCGGGACCAAGCCTGTCTTAGGCGGAGTGGTCAACTACCGTCCTTACCCGTCATCGGATAACTGCAGAGCATGCTACAGCTCCTGTCTTAGGTTGGTACGGCGTTACCTACTACCTTACCCGTCTGGTCAATGGTCCAGCCTCGCGAGCCACACTTGTGGGGAGCTGCCGGCCTCTAGGGCAGCCATGGCCTGATGGAAGATGATACGATCTCTCGCTTGACTCTGGCGCACACGCATGATAGTGCGTGAGAGGAAGATAACAGCAATGATCATAAGCATGCATAATGCTCCCATACCAGCCCACTGCTTAATAAAACTGAAAGAGGAGGATAACCAATTTAGCACTTCAGACATTGGAGCTACATCAACTCTAGTAGCATTAAGGCTAACAATTTGAGATCTAAGAATAACTGTAAGATTATCAAATTCATAAGACCAGTTGGAACGTAGCTGAACAGACAAGATTCTAGACAAATTTGCTGCATAGCTGAAGTTATGATAAGCTATGGGTGTAACACAAAGTCCTCTTAGGTGATAAATGCATCCTACGCTTAACAGTTCCTGCAAAATGTCCATTTGTTCTTGAAGTAAGTCCACTCGCTGGTTCATAAGGAGTATGCCTGCTGTTAGATGTTGGTTTAGGGTCTCTTTAGTCTGTAAGGCTGCAGCTATATTTTCGGCCAAGTGATTGACTGCTGTTGCTGTAGGTATGGCAGTTGCTAGTGCTGCTGTTGCAGAAACCACTATTGCAGTGACCATAGCCGCTGTGATGTCAAATTCTCTCCTGTTTCTTGATAGTAACACTGGCAATTTTGCATCTGTAACAGAGACTGGGACTGGTAGGAAGGTAGGAACACACATTAAGTCTGCCAGCAGGAACCTAGAAGCATTTTAGCACAAATCTAAAGTACAATTGAAAGAAGCAGTTGTTTTGTTACATAGTTGAACTGTTCCTCCTAAGAGACTAAAAAGAGGTAGTAAGTTAGTTTATTCCGTGGAAACACACAAACTGAGCCGCAGCTCCAGTAAAGCACCGGGTTACCCTTATTACCCAGAGTTAAAAAAAACCCCAAACAAAGAGACAAAGAGAAAGTTTATCTTTAGGGGACCTGAAGGTCTCCTCTATTCCCCCTTTTTGTTTATAAAGAACATTTTTGAGGGTGAGATGTGTATGTTCAACAATACCTTGTTTTTGTGGGTTATAAGGTACATCTGTGGTTAGAGTTATTTTAATTTTAGTGAGGAATTGGTTCTTACCAATTTTAGTTTTTAAAGAAAAATTTAGACTTTATAATGTAGTACAATCTTTAACAGTTGTTTAACCATAATTGTATAAACCCCTATTTTTAAGACAATTGTTTTAAAGAATAAAACTTAAGAGACACAAAGTTAAGAGTAAATTAGTGTTTCTAAGAAATCCTTGTCATTTTACCATGTCATTTTACCATATAGATTAAACTTTGGCTTATATCAGAACATTAGTATTTCACCTTAGGAAAAACCTTAAATAGCTTTAGCTGTTTTACATACACACAACCAACTTAGTTACACACAGACTTGTTGAAACTTGCCCTTTGTTACACACAGACTTTTTTATCCAGAAACATTTTCTTTTCTTTTTTATTAAATACATTTTTAAACCCAGAACCTTTTATTTTCTCTTCCCTATTTGTTGACCCCTTTTTGTTCACATTCTGAAACAACTCTTATGAAATTTCTGAATTTAGATAAATCACCCTATTTTAATAAGATTAAATATTTTGTTGTTTATAGTACCCTTAATTGAAACACAGTTGAAACTTTTGGGACCCTTTATATATAGAATTCCACTTGTTAGGACATAACTTTTAGTAACCTTGTTTTTAGTTTAGTGATGGCACAAAGCAAGTTTAAACCCTTTTATTTACCAACCTATGAAAACACCAATAATGTTTAAGTATGATACCCCATGGAATTTGAGGAGTTAAAAGTACTTGATGTTATTTAACAATTAGCATTTTAACTTTGTAAATTAACCAGACGTCTCTACAAACACATTTGAGTAATCCCATACATGTTAACTCCAATTTATTTATTTTATAAAAACCAAGATATCAGACAAGTGTCCTGAACAGGATCTGCTGCCTCTTTCCTGTTGAAGAAAAGTCCTAGAAGCAATTGATATTAGACATTGTTTAACATTAACATTTCATTAGTTTGACCACCTGGAAACTTGCAAGTTATTTTTAAAAATATTTTACTTTTATTAGTTTACCCAATTTAAATTGAACCTTTTTAAATCATGTGAATAAAAGTATTTGGATCCATTTTTAAATTTTAATTTTAAGAGCTCTCAGTTTTGATGCAGATAAGACATAACACCAGACAGTACGACATACAAATAACACAAAATCAAAGGCCTTGTAATTTATAGGTAAATGTTCATTGCAATGAAACAGCTGTTTAAAAAACTTCAGTTGAATAAAAAATAGAACTGATCAAAAATAAAATCATTAACCTAGGTATGTAGGATCAAAATTATGAGCTCAAAAATACAGCATTAAAGAAAAAACAAAACAAGAATCCTGAAGAATAAGTTAGTTTTTTGTAGCGGCCCAGGAGTTAAAACGGACACTTTTTTTTTTTTTTTCTTCTTTTCTTCTTATCTTTAGGTTACCCCCCTTTTCTCCTTGAGACGCTGTAGTTACATTCCAATGTGGCAGGGGGAGGGAGGATCACCCAGAACTTTTTAACCCCTTTTTTGCCTGGTTGAGAAATCAGGTTAGGTTTGAATGCAGAAAATCAGAAAACATTATTTTTTACTACTTTTAAGGAATGGAGCTGCTGAGCTCTCTGCCTAGGGGGACCCTCCCCTAAACTGATTTTTCTCTTTGTGCTCTGTTTGTGGTTTTATTTGTACTTTCTCCCTTTTTTTTTTTTTTTTTTTTTTTTTTTTTTTGTAACGCCTTTTTTTTGTCTTCTAGCTGCTGCCCTATGCCCCCCAATTCCCTTAATGCCTGTTGACTAATTGAACCAGCTTGAGAACACTTTGTTTCTTTACTAATTTTATTTAACTCCATCTCTGAGAGTCCCTCTTCGCTCTCATCAGAATCTGACTGAGCGCTAACAGAGCCCTTTTGTGACTCTTCTTTTACCTTTTCTAACACTTCCTCTCCCTGCGCAACTGCCTTTTGTAAAGCCTCCCGAGGGGAACGCAAACAAGTTCTGACTAATGACCAAACTGCTAACGTCCCTGGGAGCGTTACCGGACAGCGCTTTAAATCTTCCCCCGGGTGTTCCCACTGTGGGATAATTAACAATCCTTCTTCCAGAAACCAAGGTGAAATCTCCTCTACCTGCTTTAAAAATGCCCAAGCAGTTTGTCTTTAAGGAAGTGCCGTTAGCTTTAAGAATTTCTTTCAAGGGACCTTCCATTCTACATCTAGCAACCTCGTTCCCCATTTTTTGAGGAAACTTTCACCTCTCGTTCCTAGGAACTTTATCACAATCACAATATTATCGTCTCTAGGAAACCTCCCTGTCCACTGACAGATCTGGGTGCACACTTTCACCGATCCGTTGCTCACCTCACTCACCTCTCCGCAGCACGTAAGATTCCCGGGGCTTCAGCACCACTTGTCGCTCCCGCCAGCAAGAACGACCCGGAGACGTGATGGGTGGCAAACTTCCCTATTAACAGCTGATTCTTCTTTTTATTTTTTCTTCCCTTTCTGGGAAGTTATTGTCACTTATATAGGTTATATCAACTAATTAGAATATTCACGATATGTGGGGAAAAGATAGACGTATATGGGTATAACTTGAAGCACCTAAGAATCACGCAAGAATCATGCAGAGGCCTTGACCAATTACTGAGACTTCCTCAAGGTGAAGTTAGTTGTATACGTGCAGAATAGCAGTTTTTCAACTGCACTGGCAGCTTGCCAGGCGCCATCTTGGCCAGGCTCCACCTAGGGCCAGGGGTCCGTACGCAACCCCGACAATGTATAACTAAAAAGAGTAAATAAAAAAATTTTAAAGGGGGAAAAAACTAAAACAAAAGTAAAAAAGTTGGGGGATATAGCTCAATGGTAGAGTGTAACTGTGGGTTCAAGTCCCAGTACCAAAAAAAAAAAAAAAAAAAAAAAAAGAAAGAAAAGAAAAAGGAGAAAGAGAAAGAGAACTGTCTGCAGACTCAGCTAACAGAGGAAGAAGGATCTGGGGACAGAGGGCAAGTGAGGCACTCCTCTGAGGAAGGATGGTGGCTGAGCTTCTGCAGCCTCCACATCAACTGCAGACCCTCACTTCACAGGATGGGGAGCAGACAGTACTGGGCTGAGAACCAGGCAGAGGACAGCTGCCTCTGAGCTCCTTCCATTGCCTTGGGGAGGTCGCCTCACCTCTTGGAGTCTCAGGAGTTATCAGGATTTAAACACTGATGATTCCTGCCCACTCACCTGGGAGTCCCAGCAGGAGGGTCAGCAGCAGGACAGGACAGGGATGCTGGGACCAGGAGGCAGGAACAGACATCATGGAACTCTAAGGACCTGCTGTGTCCCCGTGTCTGTGCCGGGGAGATGCCAGACTCTGCTCTGTGGAGAGAACTGACACCCTGCCTCCCTTGTTAGAAGAGGAAGTGACTGTGACGGAGTGACGAGCAATTTCCTTCAAGAGTGTGAAGCAGAAACCAGGGAGCACAGGCAGCGACGGTGAGGAGTTTCTCACGCTGTGTTTTCAGGAGGAACTGGACAGGCCTCCTTCCCCCTGGGTCTTCACTGGTCCACTGGGCTCCTGCTTGTTTCCTGGGTCCTTAGTGATAGTCTATTTGGGAGTCAAAGGACAGAGAGGACATGCCCCAAACTCCTGACCCTGAGACCCACGTGTGGCTGGCTTTGGCCTCGCTCTCCAGCAGCCTAAGAGCTGCTCAGCAGAGGGCTCCTGAGGCCTGCTCAGTGTTGGGGAAGAGGTGAACCTTTGACACAAGGGCCAACCATGGCAAACCTTTTATCATATACCTGCCCAAATGCAGCCCAAATGCAGTGCAATGTGCACCTTAGGATTTCACACCTGCACCCAGCAAAAGAATCATTTCTAGACTTTTTTTAGGAAACCATGTAGGTTTAGGTTAATAAATACCTCTTTGTTGGGCAAGGTGAGATTATGGGTCCTGGGGTCGGATAGGGTCATGATGGAAGGGAATGTGGTGGGCAGGGTTCTGGGGCAGGAGGAGGGGCAGTCACCTGGCTCCCCACGCTCTCTGTTGTCCACACAGAGCACCTATTCCATGCACCATTCTGCCGGTGGCGTTGGGGATGGAGGAGTGTTGAATGATCAACCCACCAAGAGGGTGTGCTGCGGAGCTGGGCAAGTCACTCAAGCCCCTGAGCTTCAGTTTTGCCATCGCTCTGCTGGGGATGAGACATCCTTCTCTGCAGTGTTTAGGGGACATTAAAGGAGACAATGACTATAACATGCCCGAAACCCAATGGGTCACTGTGGATACTCCTAGCTCAGCAGAAGAAAGGAGACCTCAAGTTACTGCTTCTGAATGGGCCCTGCCTCACAGTGCCAGGTGCTCACCAGTGGCTTCCGCCTGGCTGCCTGGGACCTCCTTGGAACCAGCTCATGTGTCCCCCTCCCTGAACTGTCCCCACCATGCTAAGATCAGTGCCCACCCCCCTGGTTCCCTAGTGGTTTGTGGAGGTGGCAGCTGCTTCACCTTTTCTGTGGCCTGCTTTACACTTGGAAGGATCACTTGGGTCCCCTCCAGGGTTAAGGTACAGACGCTTGGGACGCTTTTCTACATACCCACATCTGCCGATGTCCAGGCAGGTGTGGGGCAGAGTGCGAGAGGCAGAAGATGCAGCACCCCTGTCGAGACCCGAAACAGAGTGGGGTCCAAAGCCTGAGCCCACTTATCTCAAAAATTCCCCATCTTTCTGTTGCCTGCCTCTACTCAGTTCTGTCTGGGAAATTGCTTTCAGAGAATCCCTAATTACTAGATCCAATAAGAATCAGAAAGATCTATGTTCTTGTCGTCCTACGAATCTCAGCTGTATGACTTCCCATAGGACACTTGACTTTTCTGAGCCTGTTTGATGACATGTGAATGGAGAGTACAACGTGACCCTGGTTGGGCTATGATAGCAATGACACAAAATAATCCAGACAACAACCTTTCCCAACATTCATTAGAGCCAACAAATATGGTCAAAATGATTCTTGATGTACAGAGATCACTGTTATATCTCCAGTGTGGTCCTGCCTTAGAAATGCCACCTTGTGAGGAGAAATAGTTCCTCCTCTGGCATCTGTGACTGACACAGGTATGACTGGAACACTCTGTTCCTGCTGAGGTTCACGCCCACCATAGGTCACATGTAACTGTCCAGTGAAACTGTAAAAGTTTTCATGTTCCCATTTCAGTTTGGCAGATGGGCATATGGTAAAATTTTAAAAAATTTTTTCATTTGTTCTAATGAGTCGTACATGACAGTAGAATGCATTTGTACATTTTGATAGATCTTACATAAATGGAGTGTAATCTCTCATTTTTCTGATTGTACATATTGCAGAATCACATTGGTCATGCAGTCATACATGCACATGAGGTAGTGATGTCTGTTTCACTCTACTATCCTTCCTTCCCCCACACCCCTTCTCCTCCCTTCACTCCCTCTACCTTATATAAAGTAACTCTATTCTTCCATTCCCGCACCCATTGTGAATTAGCATCCACATACCAGAGAAAATAGTTGGCCTTTGGTTTTTTGGGGAGTTGGCTTATTTCACTTACCATGATATTCTCTAACTCCATCATCCATTTACCAGCAAATGCCAGAATTTCATTCTTCTTTCAAGCTGAGTAATATTCCATCCTATAGATATATATCACATTTTCTCAATTCACAATAACTAAACTATGGAACCAACCTAGATGCCCTTCAACAGATGAATGGTAAAATTTTTTAAAAGTTCAAAGAGCATAACCCTGGCTCTGGCAATTGGTCCACTTGATCACATCTCATTGTGGTGGATGACACCACACTGCAGGAGCATGTCTGAGAGGGAGAGATCACAGGGCAAGTCAGGAAACCAAGCGAGGTGGAGGGGACAGTCATGTGACCTTCCCCAAGATCCCTCCTCTTAAAAGTGCCACCACCTTTCCCACTGCCACCTTGGGAATCAAATTCCCAACAAATGGACCTTGGAGGGCACACTCAAACCGTATTCAAAGGACAGCAGTGGCCATGTGAGAGAAATTGCCCAGGGCACAACACAGACCCACCAAAAGGTGATATAAAGTAAGGGAAAACCAACATACAGCATCCAAAATGCCCCCAAACCAGTTTGGCATTACCAAATCTGAGAAAATTTATTTTAGAAAGCACAAAGAGGTGGAGGAGAAACGTTTCCTTTTACAAAAGGCACAATTAACCTAGTAAGTGTGACTCATGCACATTTAAACATCCAATAAACTTAATTAGGGATATGACTTACAAGTTGATCAAACAGGAAGGAAGGGAGCAGAGTCTGGAAGGTTCCTCCCTGTGAACGCCAATCCTTCCATAAAGACCTAAACTCACAGATGCTGATTTGAATGAAAAGTTTGTGGAAACCAGGTGAGGAACAGGGTTCCATGTTGAGGCTGGCTTGGTGCGGCGTAGACAGGCTGAAGGTGTGAGAAGCAGGAGCCTGAAGGTCCCCAGAATCAAAATCCTTCTGCCACCATCTTCCCCTCCTGCTAGTGACTGATGCTGCAGGTAAGTAGGAAAGGCTTGGGGACACCTGGGCAACTGGGGTCAGTGCATGTTTGAGAAGAGGAAAGGTCAAACTTGTGGACTTGGACCTCAGAACTTCCAGCTTCCAGCTGTCAGTTTCTTCATCACCTAATGTGGAATCCATGGGGCAAAACGAAAACATGGGGACATCACCACCATGTCACTGTTTGTGTTCTGAGGTTCCAGACCGTCTGCCCTTTCTCTCCACCTTCTCAGAGTCTTCTGTCTGTTGTTGGTATAATGACCAAGGTTTTCAGCTGTCTATAGTTGGAAGAATAGTAAAAAGTTTGTCTGCTCCATCTTTCAGGAAGGAAAAGACCCCCCTATGTTTTCTTGGTACTTCCCATTACCAACCAAATTTTAGAAATGTTTCAGCCTTTGAAACACTACTAGGTATTAATCTTAATGTCTAACAAGGGCAGTAGATGTTAAAAAAGATGAGCCCTCCAGATTTTGCATAAATATCACCTGAAAATATTTAACCAAAACATCCAGCTATAGGATATTTTAGCAAATTGCAATTTGCAAATGCCCAGCAGGAGGTTTTCATGAATACAGCTGAATATCGAATGCACAAGACCATCAAAAAATATGCTTGACACTATCTACTTAGAAGGATAATGTAGTGTAAAATCTTGAAACAGTAGTGATCTCAGTGGCAACTAAAGAGAGATGGTGAACATGGCAAATATACTTAGGTTTCAATACTCTTTGTAGGGGGAAAAACCAACAGACTGGTCAGAAACTTAATCGAGGAATCAGGAAAATAAGGCAGCCAATGTGGACCTTGATGAGATCTCAGTTTTCCCTGGTGGACTGTAAGGCTGTGCGCAGGCACAAGTCTGCATCCACACTCAGGAAAAGTTGGAGTGATTCTAGTGAATCACTCACTCCCAGTTTAACAGGATGGTCCTGTGCAAGAATAAAAGTAAGGCCAGGCAGACTTGCACAAATGCCTTGACAGTGACAGTGTTCCTCAAGTTTCATTTGGGCTTTGCCCTGAGCCTTTGTTGTCCAATGCAATGTCAATACATGTAGCACCAGGAGGGATTTGAAATTTAGCCTGAGAGTTGACCTTGACCATCTGTGCTTCTGCCTTTCATCATAAGAAGAATATGTGCTGGTCACATGGACAGACATGCAGAGCAAACCTGACCCCAGCTTTAAACCATAGCTAATTGACCTGACATTAATCAACCAAATTCTAACCAACCTCTAAACATGTGGGTAACAAGAAAATGCCTCTGACTATATGCCACTGAGGTATTTCTCATCGTTCATTATGCAGGGATAATTTACAAATGCGGTGGTTCACACATATTGAGCTACTGTCAAAATAAAAATTTGAAAAGGACCATAGTGACATTGGGACTAGTTTATAGATAGCAAATAAACGATTATAGAAAACCAGCAAGATGGACTGCAGTGGCAAGACATTTGGTAAAACTGTCCCCTGTGATCATCTGGAAAACAGAACTGGTACTTGAAACTTTCAAGTGGAATACTTATGTTTGTTATGTGGATGATGTGTGACAAAGGATGGGCTACAGCAAGGTAGCTTCATCTTTAGTACATATTCACTCCCTCTCTCTGACTCCATGGCAAAGTGTCCTGCCTCGTTTTTGTAGGGTTCAACCATGAGACTAGCTGTGGTCAAAGGAAGGCTAATGGATGTGCCTAAGCAGATCCTGGGGAATATGACACAAAGGAATGGCCCTAAGGGACTCAGAGGCACACGAAATCAACCAGAACTCACCAGGAGCTTAGAGGCAAGCTCAACCAATCCTTGCCCCATTCAGTTGGATTCCGGCCAAGATGCAGATCCATGATGAGTCGTAAATGCTTATTGTTGCGTGTCGTTGGAATTTTGTGGTCATTTGTTACAATGCAACAACTAAATAACACACTATACTATTGATACTGAGGAAGGCTAGACTCAGACCTTCGTCTTCTGTCTGTAGGTCTTCACTTCCTTCATTAGCAATCACTGCTCACCAATGCCTCCCAGATTTACATCTCCAAGTCAAGGTTTCCCCCCCAACCTCCAGATGTATATCTCAGTTCCCACTCAATATCTCCACTCTGGGAGGTGTTGGAAAGTCACTTCAAACTTGACAGTTCTAAAACACAATCTCCTCCATCCAAAGGTGCTCCGGGTACAGCTTTTTCAAACTCACTTGATGGCAATTTATTATTCTGATCACTCAGGCTGGAAATCTTAGAGACATTCATGACTTCTCACTTGCTCTCTTTCACTCTACCCAACAACAGATCCTATGGAGTCTATTTTCAAAACATATCCCGGTAAATCTAGTTTCTGCTGAGAAGGAATGAAGCCTGACAGAATGTCGCTTCTGTACTTACAACAAAACCTTAAAGTTTTATAGTCTTCAAAGTGAAATCTTTTCCTGAATCCCTAAGGGAGCTGAAGTTACTGTCAGTCAATTTTTCTGAAATCAAAGGAAAAATAGATGCCATGAGCATGGACCCACTGGGACAGATGCCATAAACCATATAAGCTGGTGAGAATAGTTCAGCTGGGACTTTTACTAAATCCCTGAAGTGTAATGTGAGTTTACATGAGAATATAGAACCCCTGGGAGCCACAGACACAGAAGGAATTCACACTCACTTGCAGGTTCTTCTCCACAAACCTTGCTGGATGCTTGAGTTCAGAGAAAGTTTCCCTCTGGTGCAGGCCTAGGGAAGGGGAGTAACAGCCACTGTGGGAAAGGACAAAGCCACACCCTGATCCACCACACCGATCTCCCATATGGAACAAAACCTTAAGCAGCTGGGAAGGTGTTTTAGTCAGTTTTTTCACTGCTGTGACCAAATGATCTGACCAGCACGATTATAGAAGAGGAAAGGTTTATTTAAGGGTTCATGGTTTCAGATGTCTTAGTCCATAGAAGGCCAGCTCCATTCCTCAGGGCTCCAGGTAAGGCAGGATGTCCTGGTGGAAGAGCGTGGCAGAGGGAAGCAGCTCGTATCATCAGGAAGCAGAGAGAGACTCCACTCGCCAGATGCAAATATATGTACCCCAAAGCCATGCTCCAATTCCCACCTCCTCCAGCCACACCCGACCTGCCTCAAGTTATTGCCCAGTTAATCTCATCAGGGATTAATTCACTGATTGTGTTAAGACTCTCAAAACCCAATCATCTCTCCTCTGAACCTTCTTATCTTGTCTCACACGTGAACTTCTGGGGGACACCTCACATCCAAACCATAATACCAGAGGAGCAAATGTACTTGTCCGTTTGTAATGGACCAAAAAAGTTCTGTTCTATCACTGGGGAAAGGGTAAGAAAATGTCATGGCCTTAGATCATTAGAGATCCCCTACTGAGATAACGAGGGAGAGGTCAGTATCATAGAGAAGACTTCATCTCTGGGACCTAGGGTCGGAGTACCTGCCTAAGCCTAAGCCACAATGATAGGGTAGAACCCCTATCCCACATCACCAGGTGAACATCAGCTCACGATGGGGGAGCTGCAAGAGCACAGAGAGAGACCCACTCTTTGGCCCAGGTGCAAAGAAAACACCTGAAATACGGGGTAAAACAGACATTGAGCAGGATCCCCTACAAATAGCCTATTCAACATGCGATTAGAGGAATTAAAAGCCTGGGTGTCTTGAGGGTAAATATAGGATCAACAACACCAAAATTTATTTTATCTAGTGACTACATTACCTCAACCTCACACAAAAAACTCTGCCTACCAAAAGAAAAATACCTAACCATTTCCAGGTTTTATTATGATTTTTATCAGTCTCTACTCCACTACAAAGTTTTCTAGCTTTCTACCAAAAATTACAAGACAAAAATGCAAGTGTATTAGGGTAGGTAGAATAGACTTCACTAAAACAGTTGAGTTGGACAATAAATCTCTAAACAAGCAAAGGACACCCGTCCTCAGAGACCAGAGACAGCAGTACCAAGAGATTCTAAAACACATTGTCTAAAATGTCTAATTTCAAACAAACACAACAAAATCTAAGACAATGTGAAGTACTAGGAAAGTATGAACATTACATTAGAAAAAAACAAACAACTAATAGTCTGTGAGAGCAGTAAGATGGCATATTTAACAAAGGTTTCAAAACAGACTTTGTAAATATGTATTCAAAGAACCAAGGAAATCAAATGTCACATCAAATAGAGAATCATCTACAGAGCTGTAGAAAATACTGAAAAAGAATCAAATGGAAATTCCACACTCAAAAAGTATAATAACTTGAATTGAGAGAGGCTTAACAGATTTCAACTGTAAATCTGAAAGTTCTTAGAAAACTTGGACATAGATAAGTTGATAGATATTCTGCATATGAAAGAGAGAGAAAGAGTATGAAGAAAAATGAACATTATCTCAGAGACGTGGGGGCCATCATTAAGCACTCCAGTTTATGTATGAAGGGAGCGCCAGAAGGATGAGAGCAGAGAGAAAGGAGCAGAAAACAAGTTCCAGGAAATAATGGTGGGCAACTTTCAATTTTCTTGAAAAGTATGAACTACACATCTAGGAATGTCAACTAACTCAAGGTTAGATAACTACAAAGAGACCAACAAGCAGACACATCATTGTGTAAATTCTGAGAGTCAAAAATGGAGAAAATGGGGCTGGGGAGATAGCTCAGCTGGTAGAGTGCTTGCCTTGCAAGCACAAGGCCCTGAGTTCAATCTCCAGTACCGCAAAAACAAAACAAAACAAAACAAAACAAAAAAAAAACGGAGAAAATTTTGAAAGCCACAGGGGAAAAAATGACATGTATCTTACAAGGAAACCACAGAAGTATATATCTTACCACTCAATAATTAAAAAAAAAAACCTCAATTTTTAAAAAGGCAAAGTAGCTGAATAGATATTTCTCTAAAGATACACAGATGGGTAATAAGCACATAGAAAAATCTTCCACATAATTAATAATCAGGAAAATGCACATAAAACCTTGTGAGAAGCCCTTATATGCTAAGGGGAATGCACTGTTACCTTGGGAAACATTCTCCCTGTTCCTCAAGAGTTAAATGTAGAATTACCATATGCCCAGGAATTCCACTCCTAGTAATAAAAACATGTTCACACTAATACTGTACATGCCTGTTTACAGAAACACTATACACAATGACCTAAATGAGAAATGAATTTTCCTCTTGGAACTTCCTTCGTGGTGATTCAGATTTTGATATGTTGTATCGCTATTCTCTTTTATCTCTAAGTTTTTTACATTTCCATCCCTGATTTCTTCTGCTATCCATTGGTCATCCAATAGCTTATTATATTGTCTCCAGGTGTTAGAGTAGCTTTTATTTTTTATTTTATCACTGATTTCTAATTTCATTTCATTATGATCTGATAGAATGCAAGATATTATCTCCATTTTTTTAATTTGCTAAGAGTTACTTTGTGGCCTAAGATATGGTCTATTTTAGAGAAGGATCCATATTGCTGCTGAGAAGAAAGTATATTCAGTCATTGATGGATGAAATATTCTATATATGTCTGTTAAGTCTAAATTGTTCATTGTATATTTTAGTTACTTAGTTGCTCTTTGAAGGATCTATCTAGTGGTGAGAGAGGTTTATTAAAATCACTCAGTATTATTGTGTTGTGGCCTATTTGGTTCTTGAAATTGAGAAGGGTTTGTTTGATGTACATAGATGCTCCATTGTTCTGGGCATAAGTATTTAAAGTTGTTATGTCTTATTGATGTATAAGTCCTTTAAGCAGTATGAAATGTCCTTCTTTGTCCCTTCTGATTAACTTTGGCTTGAAGTATAATTTATCTGAAAGGATAGAAATCCCTGCTTATTTATGTGTTTATGAGATCCATGTGAATGATATGATTTTTCTTATCCTTTCACCTTCAGTCCATGAATGTTTTTGTCTATGAGGTCAGTCTCTTGGAGACAGCATATTGTTGGGTCTTGTTTTTTAATCCAATCTATCAGTTTCTGTCTTTTGATTATTGAGTTTAGGCCATTTACAGTCAATGTTATTACTGAGAAATGATTTTTATTCCCTGTCATTTTGATTTATTTCTGGTTTTGAATTTAAATTAATCTCTCCTTTGATTTACTATTCTTCTAGTTTATTTCCTCCCTTTGTAGGTTTTCACTTTTTTTTTTTTCCATTTCTTCTTCATTAAATGTTGTATGGAGTATGTTTTGTAGTGTGGGCTATCTAGTTGTGAATTCTTTTAGCTTTTGTTTATCAAGGAAGGCTTTTATTTCATCATCAATTTTGAAGTTTAATTTTGCTGGGTATAGTATTTTAGCTGGCATTTATTTTCTTTCAGAACTTTGTATATATTATTCCAAGACTACCTGGATTTGAAGGTGTGGGTTGAGAAATCAGCTGAGATTTGGGTTGGTTTCCTTCTAAATATGACCTGTCATTTTTCTCTGACAGCCTTTGAAAGTCTATCCTTATTCTGTATGTTAGGCATTTTCATAATAATATGCCTTGTTGTGGGTCTGTTGTATTTTTGTATCTTTGAGGTCATGTGAACCTCCTGTATTGATTTGTCATTTCTTTCTTTAGGATTGGGAAATTTTCTGATATTATTTCATTGAAAAGATTATGCATTCCTTTAATTTTTATTTCAGTGCCTTCATCTATCCCAGCAAATCTTAAATTTGGTTTTCATGTTATCCTATATTTCTTGGAAGTTCTTTTCATGGTTTCTCAACATCTTTCCTCCATGGTCAACTTTATTTTCAAGATTATGTATTTGTCTTCATTGCCTGAAACTGTCTTCCAAGTGGTCAGGTCTGTTGATGATGCTTTCTATTGAATTTTCAATTTGGCTTATTGAATCCTTCATGTTGAGGATTTCTGTTTAATTTTTTCAGAATCTCTCTCTCTTTATTGTAGTGATCTTTCACTTTCTCTTCTTTCTCTCTGATTTCACTCCTTACATTGAAGATTAGTTTAACCATGTACATTCTAAACTCCTTCTCTGACATTTCTTCCACTGTGTTGTCAATAGATTCTGCTACTGAGTTATCTTGTTTGTTTGGGGAGATTTGTTGTGTTGCTTTTTCTTCTTGTTTGTTTGTCTATCCATCTAACAGGGTATGGATTTCAGGCAGTAGAGTTTCTACCCTGTGGACTTATGGTGTCCCCAAAGTTTCCAGTATTCACTCTTTAGGGGAAAACAAGTAATAACAACTACCAGTGCAAAGAATATACATCATTAAGCCAAATAGTTCCTGCGATGACATCTACAATGTTGTCATAATAAGTAGAAATGATACAATCAGTTATTGCCTACAATAAATACAGTAAGTTTGTGAAGAGTTTTACAATTTTGATTGGTGGACAGGAGGAGAATAGAAGTGATGTAGGATGTGATGATTATGAAGGAGGAGGAGAGAAAATAGAGGTAAAAAATTAAAGGAAGCATGAAAGAGAAAAATAGAGATTGGTTGTTTGCAGAAGAAAAGAGAAAGAGTCAAGGGAAACAAAAAAGTGAGAGAAAAATATATAAAGTAAATATTTTTAAATTAAAAAAAATGACTTTTTAGAAAAAGATCTTTTCTCTCTCTCACCACTCTTATTCAGTATAGTACTGGAAGTCATTGCCAGAGCAATAAGATAAGAAAAGGAAATAAATGGCATAGGGTTCAGAAAGAAAGAACTCTATATGCAGATGACATAATAGTTTTTTTAGAAAATTCCAAGGAATACACATCAAAAGAATCTCTTAAAACTAATAAGTGAATTCAGAGTGGTTGCAGGACAGATGGTAAACATATAACAATCAATTGTGTTTCCTGTACTTGAAACAAACCTGTGAAAAGTTAAATTAAAAATACAATACCATTTGCATGGCTCAAAATATGAAATACTTGGGTATAAATCTAACAAGAAATGCATAGGACTGTGTGCTGTACTTGTATGCTGTATGGGAGGGTGCAGTAGTCAGAGTTCTCTTTAGAAACAGAACCAATAGGAATCCATCTGGATGGACAGATAGGTAGGTAGGAGAGGACAGGATTTATTATGGGCTGAGACATTAATGATGTGTCTCTGCAAGTTGGAGACCCAGGGAAGCTCATGCTGTAACTCTCAGTTAGAGACCAATGGTCTGAGAATCAGACAGGCAGCAGGGAGGAATTGGGGTCCCTGGTGCAAGCTGTAGAACCCAAAGGCAGGAGCACCTGAAGTTCTAATGGATGTCCATCTCCAGAAAAGAAAGCAAACCTACTGTTCCTTTGCCTTTGTGTTCTCTCCAACTCTCAGCTGATAAAATGTTGCCTGCCCATGTAGGGTGAGGGCAGATCTTCCTTATTTAGTCCACTGAGTCCAATGCCAATCTCTTCTGGAAACACACTCACAAACAGATCCACAAGTAATGCTTTACCAGCTCTCTTGACCCTTAACTGGGTCAAGTTGACACCTAAATTAACCATCACAGGGATGCATACTGTGTTCAGGTACTGGAAGACTCAACATAATAAAAATGTCAATTCTGCCAAATCTAACATGTAAGTTTAACAGACTTCTTATCAAAACTTCTAGATAAATTGAATTAAATATTAAATATATTAAGTTAATAATTAAGAAATATTAAATATTTAAAGTTATAGTAATATACATATATTAACTACAAAATATTTTGGACACATATAAGACTATTCTAAAATTTATGTACACAAAAGAGAGGGAACCAGAGGAGTCAAAAACATTTTTTGAAAAAAGAAAAAAGTGGGAGGATATTCATTTTTAAGACTTCTCACATATATGCGGTAATCAAAACTTTGTGAAATTGTCAGAGGGATAAACACATAGATTGGTGGAACAGAAGAGGTAACCCAGAAACAGCCCCACACAAGTACAGACAACTTAGTTTTTCAAGAACAAAATCAATTCAATGGCAGAAGGATTCATTTCTCAAAGGAGGACATCTTTTAAACCAGAGGTGCTGGATATTCATAAACAATAAAATGAACCTCACCAAGCACAGTGGCACATGCCTGTAACCCCAACAACTTGGGAGACTGAGGCAGGAGGATCATGAACTCAAAGCCAGCCTCAGCAACTTAGTGAGGCCCTAAGCAACTTAGTGAGATTCTGTCTCTAAATAAAACATAAAAAGGGCTGGATGGGACTGGGGCTGTAGCTCATTTGGCAGAGTGCTTGCCTTACATGCACAAGACCCTGGATTCAATCCCCAGTACCACAAAAAAAAAGGGGGGCTGGGGATTTGACTCAGTGGTTAAGTGCCCCTGGGTTCAATCCCTGGTACCAAAATAAATAAATAAATAAAACCCAAAAAAACAAAAATGAAAACCTCTATCTAAACCTCACACCTTGTACAAGAATTTTCTCAAACTGAATCATTGGTTCAAATGTAAAAGTGTCTAACTATAAGATGTTTAGCAGAAAATACATGAAAAGTTTCAGAAATCTAGGCCTTGGTGAAGGGTTGTTAGACATGATATCAACAGCACTATCAGTTTTTAAAAAGCAATTATGTTGGACTTCATCAAAATTAAGATTATTTTCTCCAAAACACCATGTCAGAGTATGGAAAGAAGGCTGCCAATGTTTCAAAATATGTGAAAACCAACATCTGACAAAGACCTCAAATCTAGAACCCTTCTCCCAAAACTCAACAGTAAAAAACAACAAAATAAAGCAAAGTCGTCTTTTTTTACTTTTTAAATTTAAATTTATTTTATTTATTTTTAAATTTTTTAATTTGTTTTAATTAGTTACACCTAACATTAGAATGCACTTTGATACATCATATATAATGGAGTATAATTTCTCATTCTTCTGGTTCTACATGATATAGCATCTCACCGGTCATATAGTTATATAAGTACATAGAGTAATAATGTCTGATTCATTCTACCACTATTTCTGATCAATGGGCAAAAGACGTAAAGAGACATTTCACTAATGAGGATAGACAGAAAAGAAATACATGAAAATATGTTCAACATCACCAATCATCCAGGAAAATGCAGATTAAGACCACGATGAGGTATTACTACATACCCAACAGGAGAGTTATAATGAAACAGAGTGACAGGGCCACGAGCCATCCAGGATATGGAGAAACTGCATCTCTCACATGCTGCTGGTGGGAATGGAAAACAGTACTGCCAACTCTAAGAGTCTGGCAGTTTCTAAAAAAGAACTAAATGCAAACTTAAAATACAATCCAGCAATTGCACTGCCATGCATTCATCCCAGAAAAACGAAAGCTTAGGTATCCTCGAAAATCTGGGCCTGAGTATTTACAGCAGATTTCTTTGTAATAGTGAAACCCTGGAAACAACCAAAATGTCTTACAAGTATATGGTGAAGCAGGCTGTATGCACCCACATGTTGAAATACTATTCAGCAATAAAAAGGAATGATGTATTTACATTGCAAACTCTTGTAAGGATCTCAAAGACCTTACAAGTGAAGAAAATCAGACTGAAAATTTCACATAGAGTAGGAGACATTTATACAACATTGTCAAAATCATGGAGACACAGAAGACATTTGCATTTGGCAGAGATCTGGTAGAGTGGAGCGGGTACCACCACCAAGGGGCAGCACAAAGGAGGCCTGTATTGTCATGGAATTGTTCTGTGTCTTGAGTACAGCAGTGGTCACACAGGCATGCTTATAAGACAAAGCGGCAGGGATTACCACACTTGGTTATAAATAACGTCCACGCAGTCACCATAGTGCATGTTGTCTCAAATCCAAATACAACTGTATTCAGGTGATGGCAGGAGGTCAGCAGGGACAGAATGTTGTGCCCATGTCTTGGGTCACAGGAGGTCATTAAATAATGCCTAGGAGGGTGTATTTGTCAGGGTTCTCTAGAGGAACAGAATCAACAGGAATTATAAAAAGGGGATTTATTAGATTGGCTTACACCACCTGAAGCTGGATAGTCCACAGTGGCCGTCTGCAGCTGGAGAACTGGAAGAACCAGCAGCTGTGCAGTCCAAGACGCAGAAGCCCCAGAACAAAGGGATCAACAGTGCTACCCTAGTCTGAGACCAAGGCTTCTGGAAGCTCCCTGGAGAATCACTGGCAGAGTCCACTTTGGAAGAGTGAAGAAGTGAGAGTCAGATATCCTCAGATGATGGAAGCAGCAATCAAGAACCCGTTCAAGAAGAGCCCAGCTTGCATCTCCATCCGCTTCCTTGTTCTTCCAGCTTTTATTCCATCCTATTGGGCGGGGCTTAGGGAGGGGCTCACTTCAGTTCCTATCCCACATGCCAATCATTCCTAGACATGCCCTCATTGACAACCCAGAGGTCTCTTAATCATCGGCATCTCTTAATCCAATCAAGTTGACAATTCAAGTTAACCTTTACAGAGGGAAAAATCAAGTATCCATAGAAGCATGTGACATGAGATATAAAAGTAAAATCTAAAATAAAAGAGCTGAAGAGTGTGCTTCTGGGAGGTGGGAAATGGTGGGTGGTTAGGGAGACTCTGGTTTTCAAATGTAGAATTTATAGGACGATTTGACTCAAACTACGTGTACATGTAACTTTGATAAAGGTAAAAACTGACTTTAGATCATTAATGTTATAAGAGTAACACATCAAAAGAGAAAATACATATTAGTAGCATTAGAAAGAGAATTTTGTAATCTTACTGGATGTAAGACTGATGTTCAAAACTCAATTGCAATCAGATTCAGTAGTTAAAACCCACTGAGAAAAGTAACAATAATTTTTTTAAGATTTCATAAACCAGAAAGTATTAAAGAGAGCACTAATTAAAGATGCAAAAGACCATTATGGGTGAAAAAATGAAAAAAAAAAAGTAAATTGAAAGACATATAAAACTCTATTTGATATATGTATAATTACATATAATACTATATATCATTGATATATATAGATATATATTAACTTGCCCAAATTAGTATAGAAATTCAATGTAATCAAATCATAATTCTAAAAGGGTTTTTCATGAACCCTGACAAAATTATTCTAAAACGCTTCTGGCCTAAGGATAGCCATTACAAATTTGAACAAGAAAAAGTAGAATGGATTCCCCAACAGAGTGATAGAGATGGACAAGGAGATTAATGGAACTGAGTGCTCATCAAAAGAACCTCAGAGTTATAGAAAATTAGTATATGGCAAAGGTTGTAGTGATATTAGTGAGAACTGGAACATTCATTATTACAGGAAAAAAGTAAGATCCTTACTGCCTATCACACACACACACACACACACACACACACACACACACACCAGAAAAAAAAACCAGCTAGATTAAAGACAAAACAAAAGGAGCATAACTTGAGCAAAAATTGTATACTAAAAAACTTTCAAATGTTACCAATATTGCAATTTTGTGCACCATGCTAGAGGAACAAGAAGGACTTTCCTACATGTGTCCAAGGAAACAAACATAAGAATTTTTGTCACAAAATTATACTAGAGAAACCATTGACTAAAGCTTCAATATCCATTATAAAAGAATAATTAGAGAATTGTGCCTTTTCTGACAACAGAAGAACATAGATCAGTGGAAATGAATAATACAGAGTTACATAAATCCACATAACAAATCCACAAACTGTGTTAAGCTTAAAAATGCTGCGTGTGATATAATAGCATCTGTGTCAAATTAAAACATGCAAAATAACACAACATATTGCTTAAGGATTTATATGTATGTTGTAAAAAGTATAAAATCACACTTGAGAATGAACACCAAATTTGGGATAGTTTTTCTTCATAAAAACTAAACAACATAATGGAAAAATGTTACTATTTTGCAAAGATAATATGGTAGAGCCAGGGATATTCCAAATGTCATTTTTTATATATTTGAGAACCAAAAAATGCTTATTCAACACACAGTAATTTCAAAATCTGTACGTGTTAACATCATGCTTGCAGAAGCCCTGGGTAAAGGCAAAACGTCCTCTGAATATTAAGGGCTGCTCACGATCAAGGACAGGTGGACACCTGTTTTCTTCATCCATTTGATCCTCTTGGATGGAAGCAGAGTCAATATGAAGTCCAGCTCATCAGTTCTGAGACTCCCATGTCCTCTGACCCAAGTCCCTCCCTGCCCAGCTCCAAAGTGCAGAGGGAAGGAACATCAGAAGGGGTGCAAGGGGAGCAATCTGTGGTGGAGGTGGCAGAGTGAAGAGCAGGGGCCTGGGGTCACCTCCGGGTCCTCGGAGCTTCTTCTCTCCACTTGGGCCTGTCAGAGAGAGTAGAAGGCACGGGTCAAAGGGAACGCAGGAGCTGTCGGGAGAATCATTCACTCATGCATTTGTTTGTTCATTCATGTGTTGAGTCCACACATATTTAATGAGGACCTACTATGTGGTGGGTACTCTGCTTGGCCTGAGTTCAGGAGCAGATCAGGAATAAAGTCCCAACTAACCGCATCCCAGCCCCTCTCCGGGTCCTGAGCTCTCTCCCACGCCCCCCTCATCTCCGCCACCAGTCAGAACCTTCATGTCTGTAGGGTATGTGCTATTCATTGATGTGTTGTCCTTGGAGAAAAGGACAGTAAAACACCATGTCCGTGCGATGACTCTCTCATCCCCAAAGGGCCTAAGGGCCACGCTAAGGGAACAATGAGGGAGAGTCTGCTCTGGAACATCCAGATAAACATTATCTAGAGGGACACTGGCCCTCTCTGGTGGACGCTGGGGATCAGGGCAAGTTAGTGCTGTCTACAGAAAGCTGCTTTCTCACACACTGACCACACAGGGAACAACAACAAAGCCAACAGGTGACATTACTGCCACTGTAAAACCCCACTCCAAAAACCCCACTCCAAAAACCCCACTCCTAAAACCCCACTCCTAAAACCCCCTCCTAAGACACCCCTCCTAAAACCCCCCTCCTAAGACCCCCTCCTAAGACCCCCCTCCTAAGACCCCACTCCTAAAACCCCACTCCTAAAACCCCCATCCTAAGACCCCACTCCTAAAACCCCCATCCTAAGACCCCACTCCTAAAACCCCCATCCTAAGACCCCCCTCCTAAGACCCCCCTCCTAAGACCCCACTCCTAAAACCCCACTCCTAAAACCCCCATCCTAAGACCCCACTCCTAAAACCCCCATCCTAAAACCCCCCTCCTAAGACCCCCCTCCTAAGACCCCACTCCTAAAACCCCCCTCCTAAGACCCCCCTCCTAAAACCCCACTCCTAAAACCCCCCTCCTAAGACCCCACTCCTAAAACCCCACTCCTAAAACCCCCTCCTAAAACCCCACTCCTAAAACCCCCTCCTAAAACCCTACTCCTAAGACCCCCCTCCTAAGACCCCACTCCTAAAACCCCCCTCCTAAGACCCCACTCCTAAAACCCCCTCCTAAGACCCCACTCCTAAGACCCCCCTCCTAAGACCCCACTCCTAAAACCCCCTCCTAAAACCCCACTCCTAAGAACCCCCTCCTAAGACCCCACTCCTAAGACCCCACTCCTAAGACCCCCCTCCTAAAACCCCACTCCTAAAACCCCCCTCCTAAGACCCCCTCCTAAGACCCCACTCCTAAAACCCCACTCCTAAAACCCCCCTCCTAAGACCCCACTCCTAACATCCCCTCCTAGGACCCCACTCCTAAAACCCCCCTCCTAAGATCCCCCTTCTAAGACCCCCCTCCTAAAACCCCCCTCCTAAGACCCCCCTCCTAAGACCCCCTCCTAAGACCCCACTCCTAAGACCCCCCTCCTAAGACCCCCCTCCTAAGACCCCCCTCCTAAGACCCCACTCCTAAAACCCCCCTCCTAAGACCCCCCTCCTAAGACCCCCCTCCTAAAACCCCACTCCTAAGACCCCCCTCCTAAGACCCCACTCCTAAGACCCCCCTCCTAAGACCCCACTCCTAAAACCCCCATCCTAAGACCCCACTCCTAACACCCCCTCCTAGGACCCCACTCCTAAAACTCCACTCCTAAGACCCCCTCCTAAAACCCCCCTCCTAAAGTCCCTGTCACTGTGGTAACGGGCAGAATCGAGGGCACTGCTGAGAGTAAGTACTCCTTGTCCCGATGGCTCTTGACAAGGTGCCGTGAGAGACAGGGGTGTTCTTTCCTTCTCTCCTTTTTGGGGTATGGGGGGTTGAACTCAGGGGTGCTCTGCCACCAAGCCACATCCCCAGCTCTCTTTATTTTTTTATTTTGAGACAGGGTCTTGCTAAGTTCCTGAGGCTGGCCTCAAACTTGTGAGCCTCTTGCCTCAGCCTCCTGGTAGCAGAGGTGACAGGTGTATGCCACCATGTCTGATGGAGGCACTATTTCTGGTGACACACCTGTGGGACAGAGATGATGTGTGTCCAGCCTGTGGTCACTGCATGTTCTGGAGTAGCGTCATGAGGGACAGAGGAGCTACTTGGCAAAGCACTGTAAGGGACGGGGTGCCATCTGTCCAGCCCATGGCCCCTGGACCTTCTGCACAGCACTTTTTTTCATTGTTTTTTTCTATTTAGTTATACGTAACAGCAGAATGCATTTGGATTCGTTGTACACAAATGGAGTCCACCTTTTCATTTCTCTGGTTGTATGTGATGTAGAGTCACACCATTCGTGTAATCATAAATATGCATAGGACAATGATGTCTACCTCATTTCACCACCTTTCCTTCCCCTGCCCCCACCCCTCCCCTCATTTCCCTCTACACAATCCAATGTTCCTCCATTTTCCCTTACCCACCCCCCGATTATGTATCAGCATCCATTTATCCGAGAGAACATTCGGCCTTGGGTTTTTTTGGGATTGGCTTATTTCACTTAGCATGATATTCTCCAACTCCATCCATTTACCTGCAAATGCCATAATTTTATTTTTCTTTATGGCTGAGTAATATTCCACTGTGTGTATATATACCACAATTTCTTTATCCATTCATCAACTGAAGGGCATTTATGTTGGTTCCACAATCTAGCTATTGTGAATTGAGCTGCTATGAACATTGATGTGGCTGCATCACTGTACTATGCTGATTTTAAGCATTTTTCCATAAACCTTCTGTCTCCCATGCCTTCTCTGGGTGTTTTCTTTGGTCTCTCAGCAACCTCCCCACGGCCCTAGCATCACTGGGCCATGGCCAGCAGAATTGGTTGTAGCACTATCTGCCTCATTCATTTCAAAGCTATGTCACATGAAAACTGAAATACATCACAGAGTTAGGGGACTCTTTGGGGTCTGGGTCTTGACATTCATTGTACTCCTACACTTGGACTCCCACTTACGTGGTCCAGGAACATAACTTGAAAATCTTCCAACTCCAAGGGACTGTACCATACCTGAGTGACTCGTATGGCTTAGATGTGAGGAGTTGCCCAAATGCTCACGGGAGACAGTGCAGGAAGGGTTAGAGGTGAGCAACTGGGGAAGGATAGCCTTCATCTAATTAGAGCATTAATTCACTTGAATGGATTATCTGGGTGATGTCCGTAGGTAAGAAGGGTGTGGCTGCAGGAGACGGGTCGCTGGGGGACAAGCCTTTGGTGTATGTAGTTTGTCCCTGGTGAGCTGAGCTTAGTCTCTCTCTGCTTCTTGATTATCAAGTCCTGAGCTACTCTCCTCCTCCACATCTTTCTGCATGATGTTTGGCCTCACCTTAGGCTCAGAGTGATGGAGTCAGCCATCTACAGACTGAGACCTCTGAAACCATGAGTCCCAAATACACCCTTCCTCCTCTAAAATTGTTCCTGTCAAGTCTTTTGGTCACAGCTGTGAAAAAACTGGCTGAAACAGTGCCTTTGTGCCCTTGCCCTGAATTTCTCTTGCTAGCCCAAAACTGTGACCCTGACCTCTTTCCCTAAGTACTGAGGCCAACCCCGAACTCACCTGTCACAGTCTCCATGACCTGCAGATGTAGGTGACTGTGAAACTCACCAGCAGCATCACCTTCATGCCCAAGAGGAAAGCCACAAAGGTGAGGGTAGATGTCTCTGGACCTAAATGCCACAAAGCAGAAGAAGCCACCAAATGGGGCGCTGAGAGGGTGAACATCTTCTCCGAGGTCAGGCAGCCAGGAAGTTTCAGAGCCAGCAAGTCGTACCCAATTCTTAGTCCAAACCTGAGCTCTTTTCTCTACACTTTGCTCTCTCGGACATGAAAGGTGATTTTGACCTATGAGGCTCACCTTGAATCTGGCCCAGTAAATGCTGATTTGAGAATCTGACATCCACCAGTCAATGTGCCAGGCTCTTGAGATACAAATCTGAATACAACCTGCGCCATGTCTCAAGGCCCTGTGGTCATTTATCATGACATTTGCTATAATCGTAGGAAGTTGGTACCATTAGCAACATTTCATAAATGAGTGAACTGAGTCTCTGAGAGATCCTTGACTCATGTGCTAAGTTTGCACGGCTATAATTCCTGGAAACAATTTAAAAATAATTCTACCTGAATTCAAGTAATAGGAAGAGTAGCTGGCTTTATTGCAGACATGCATGTAGGCTATACCCATATTCATGCATTTAATCCTTACAAGGATGCTATGAATTAGGAAGTTTCCTTAGACCCTATCCGCAGATGAGCAAACTGAGCACCGAGGATATATGTGCAATAATTAACTGCAAGAGCCGGATCTATCATGGGAGCAGACATCTGCGGCCCCCAGGTGAGGTTGTTTAAGCAAGTCTTACTGAGCAATGTACAGCAAGCTCACTCCATGTGATTCAAACAGACTGTTCAACAAGAGTCTTGCCGACAACCAACCTGAGTCACCAGTAAAAGAGCCCTAAGTTACCCTCTCTCCAGGGTACTTTCGAGGAGGTCACGCTGGGAGACCACTCTGCACAGAAATGAAGACCCTGGCAGGATGACCACATCTAAAGGAAGCCACTGGCCAGAAATCATTCTGACTATTCTAGAAGTCAGACTCCTAATCTGGCAAGACCTCAATGATCACCAAGCTCCCTTTCCTTCCAGCACCTTCTGGAATCCACTCAGGAGACAGAGATGACCCAGGTGCCCGTGAGAGAAGAGGTGTACTGACCTGGGCTCCCAAAGGGCTGGTGGGCAGGATGGGGCGCTGTGGACAGTACCAGGCTGGCCTGGATGGGAGGCTGCTCCTGGTGCTGCACCCTGCAGGTGACCAGCCGCTCGGACCTCTGCCCGGACACGTTCACCAGGTGCAGGCTTCCCGAGGTGTAGGAACCATCCTCGTTCTGCTTGGACTTGGGTTGAGCGGTCCCTTTGAGCACATGACAGTCTTCCAGCCAGGTGAGATACATATTCTGGGGATAGAATTTCTGCACGTGGCAGGTAACAGCCACCAAGCCGGAGGCAGTTGAAGACTGGGACACTGTCACTGTAGGGGGAACTGACGAAACCAGGAGAAAGCAGACAATTACTGTGAGAATTCCTCTGAGAGTTCCCTGGAGGTGGGGTCATCTGCCCAGACCTGGCCCCAGGCTTTCCACAGAGAAGGGTCTGGGTGTTGGTAAATGGGTGGGTACGTGCACGAAGAAATGCATGATGGAATGAGTGTCTGAATGAGTGAGGGAACGCACGTTTGGATGGATGGATGGATGGATGGATGGATGGGTGGATGGATAAATGGCATTGGTGAAAGCCATTCCAATCTTTCTTTTCCACGTTGGTCATTAAAGATGGAAAGTTGAGGTATGAATGTCATTTAAGAAGCTACAAATCAGTCAGCTTAGTCTATGACTAGATAATTCTAAGATCTGAAGGTTCATAGGCACTAGACGTCTTTAAGTCCAAGACACTAAGATTTTAAAAGGAAGGGACTTCATTGCAGAGAAGTAACTTGCTCCGGTTCTAGTTGGCAAAGCTGGAATTACACCAGAGAAAGAACATTTTACCATTGTAAAACTGATACCCCAACTATAAGGCACTTATATTCTAGGCTTCTGATATGAGGGTCTAATGGCTTCTAGAATTTTTTTCGACCAGATTTTCAGCTATGCAATGGAATGTATTCACAACAGGGAACCTTAGGCTATTCTCAAATCCAATAAAATATGACACATTTCCATAGATTTTGCATGATCACAAGGCATGATCTCAGCTGTGTGACAGGCTGGTGTTCTGGATTCTGGACCTGGACCTGCCACCACAGCAAGACATCACCTTGTGCAATTCACCTTCCGTGTGTGTCCAAGCCTGAAGTTATGAAGTTTCTAACATCGCGTTAGCACTCATGGGTCTATTGAAGATGGACGTCAGCTCTGGTCTAGAGTCTGGGGACGAAGTCCTTGGCGGGTACAATTTGAAGGAGCTGAGAGTGACTGATCCCAAAATATTGTTTCCCAGCCTCCAAGACCTCTCAAGTTCTCTCGGTGATGCTGCTAAGGATCCAGACAGCCGAGGCAAGACCCCGTCCTGAGGCTTACTATCTGCTCAGTGTCCCCATTGGTGCTCAGGCCCAGCGCAGGGACTTTCACCAAGCAAAGAGCAAGACCTGGAAGGGAGGACCCAGGAGGTGAAGGCGTGGTCGTGTGGGTGGTGCCCTCAGGGAAGAGGCTAGGGTGTGGTGTCACCAAGCAACCCATCTCTTCTGGTGGCATGGTGTCCAGGGCATTTGGGGGAGGACAGAGGCCTGGACACAGCTGAGGGCACTGATCCCATGAACCAAATGGCATTTGTTGGAGTGGGTGTTCTTATGTAGTCCTCGCAAATTCAAATGTGGACACAGAGAGCTGCTTGGTGTCGTGAAGAAAGAAAAAGAAAATACTTAGCAGGAAGCTGTACAAAATCAGGCTCCAATTTCACAGAAGTGGTCAAAGAGGAACTGGCTAAACTTCATCTTGAAAACCACTTCAGTTATAAAAATAATTTATGTTTTAAGTAAATAGAGAACATTACGGCAACTATGCATCCACTCCTGGAAGGAAAAGGAAAGCTGGCGTAATTTTCTTTATCCCAAACTTCAACTCGATACCCACAAATCCTTCATTTCAAATTCACATTCACAGCAACCATCATTAAAAGGCGATTTTGGAAAATTACTTGAAATGATTTGAGGCTTCCACCGCTTTGCGCAGGGGACTCTTTTAATCAAAGCGCTCTCTTCTGAACAGCCCACAGTATCATGATCATCAGAGACTTTTTTTTTCTTCTTCTTCTTTCATTTCTAACTGCCTATGATCCCGGCTCTTCTCCAGGATTATCTGCATCTACTTCTTGAAATACCACTTTTGCAGGATCTCCTAATTCGCTTTACCCTGGAAGTCGATTCTCTTTGCCTGGTACAGTCTGATGTGGCCACACATCCATCAAGGCAGGGTGGACCCCTGCAGTAGGGGCTTTCTGGGCTCCACACCCCCCCATGAGCTGGTGGCCTCTGGGGAGCCACGCCAGGCAGCACCACACGCGGGGAGTCCTAACTCAAGCTCCAGAAACGCCTTTCCATGCCTCTGCCTGGGATTTCTCTTTAACCAAGAAAAGCCATTCGGTCCACAGAGGTACATCCCAGACTCCTCTCGGGTCCCGGTGGCACTGAGCTTCAGGGACCCAGGGGTACCTAGCCCGGTAACTAACCATTTCTTGCCTATTCTCCCTAACCCATTTCAATCTCCCACTCTCAGAATCACCTCCCAGTCCTCTGTCCCCAAATCCTGGGATTCAGGCTCTGCTTTCAGGGAAACCCAAATAAAGACAGTCACAAAGATGCTTCCATGAAACCCAGCCCAAGAGGCGTGCGGGGTGCAGCCACAGCTAATTTTAGAGGAATAATTCACTCGTGGACATTTGTATTTTCTATGACTTTTGCTTCTCTTTACAATTGCCCTAGCTCCAGGGAATTATATAATAAATACTCAGATAAGAGGATCTTCTAAACGAGCATTTCCTATTAGACAGTCAAAGACAGCGAAGCTGAGAGAACATGGGAACTTCAGGCAAACCCACAGCTGGTAAGGACCACAGAGCTGGAAGCCTGTATTCAGGCCGAAGGCTTCTCACTCAGCAGCCTGACAGCTTTGGGGAACCCTCGCTTCTTTGATCCAGCCCAGGAAAATAAAAGAAAATGAGATAAAAAAATTTTAGAGTTAGTCCCCTAAAGACATCCTATTCTAACATCCTATTCTAATCCCTTCAAATCTTCTTCCCTGTAAAGTAATAATAATGGAAATTAAATCCTCAGAAGATAAAGAGATGCTCAGGCTCCATTCTACACATGGGCGAAGCGAGTCCTGAGGGTACCGTGAATAATAATAATTAACAGCAACAAGTAACCCTTCTGAGAGGTTCATATGAACAAAGCACCCTGTGTCATGGAATTTCTGCCATAACCAAGCGAGGCCATTTCTCAAAGAAGAAACTGACGCTCAGAGAAGTCCACAGCCCACCTCTGCCCTGACTCAGCCGCCCAGCAGAGAGAAAGGTCTTACCGCGGAGGAACTGGTTCAGGCTGATGGGTTTCTGGAAAATCGATGACGACCTGTGTTTGACCTGGCAGAGGACCAGGGAGAGCAGGTCCTCATACTCCAGAGGGACCAGCACTCTGCTGGTCACATTGTAGGTGTCTCCACTGGACAGGATGTCGGTCTTGGATGTGGGGAGCTTGTGGTTGTTTTTGAGCCAGGTCACATTGAGCTGACGTGTGTGGAGTCCGGAGGACGTGTAAGTCAGCTGGATGCTCGTGCCCGGCTCTGAACGCTGCCGGGGGCCTTCCACATTGTGAGAGGTGGGGGTCATGATCCTTCCTGCAAGAAGAGACTCTCCCGTGAGGGGATGCTGGGGCGCCCGAATCCCAGAGTGAACGAGCCTTCAGCAGCTCCGTGGAGAGACCAGAGGCCGGTGCGTCCTCTTCCATGGGACTTAAACGTTGCCTTTTAATAGAAGCTAGCCTCAGAGGCTGAGAGTAGAGGCCAGGCGAGAACTCCACAAGGGATCACGGCAGGTAGAGGAGGCCAAGGCTGCACAGCAAACACCCATGTCCCACCCTGCTTACGAGCCCCTCCAACTCACCGAGTCCCCGCAGCAACCCAGCAGAGACAGCTGTCACCATTCCCATTACACAGATGAGGAAACTGAGGCCCAGACAAGCTCGTCAACTTGTTCAAGATCCGCAGCTCATCAGTGACAGAGCCAGGGGTTCTGAGCTAGCTAGTCTGGTCCCAGGGTCTGTGTTCCTGAACACCACTCAGTCCCTAAAAAGGTGAGACTCCCCTCACGGCTCCTGGACAGGTTGCAGGGAGAGGTCAGGAGCACAGACTTTGGGTGCCTCAACGGCATTTGCATTCCCAACTCCTCCACAGGGTGAGTCTGAGCAACTTCATGCTCCAGGCCTCAGTTTCCTCATCTGTAAAATGGGAGCGATTCTTAATTCTCAGTTAATCAATAAAGCAAGTAAAGGAGCTAGTATAGAATACATGCATAGTAGTCACTTTATAAAGGGAAACTATCAGTATCATGTACTCTTAAATGCACATCTGAGGAACTGCTATTAATAATCACATTTTTAATGTGAACAGAGAAAGAAAAGGTTCAAAGAAGGTCCTGACTCACCCAAGGGCTTCGCAGCAAACAGAACTGACGTTGCAACCCAGAAGTTCTGACCCCAAGCCTAGGGTTTTTTTTCCTATTACAGCTGTGTCTACTTCACCCTTTAATATTGCCCTGGGCACTACCAAGCCTGCAAACATCCTGACTATGGATCACATGGTCCAGATGCCACACAGGAGTCAAGGAAAGGAATCCTCAGCAGGCGCCCACCGGGCGGAACAGCAATTGTTACTGCACAACGAGGAACAGCTTTGCCTGAGACCACAGGAATGGCGGTGGCAGCCCTGCAGGGTGACACTGATCTGTTTGACTCCAAAGTTCTGCAGTTTCCAAAACCAAGACCCATTCCCTACTCTCAGGATGCTGGGAGGTGCTGATGGAAGAGAGGCTGAACCAGATGGAACCCAAGCTAGGGGCTTCTAGAAGCCCCAGAGTTTAAGTATCCATTGTGGGAACAGAAGGGTACAGACAGATGTGACAGTTCAGAAGAAGTGAACATCAGAAACAGTATTTTAAACAGAGTTTTGGAAAGAGGTTTGAGACAACACTGAAGTTTGCATCCTCAGCCAGGATAGAGGAAAAAGGTACAGGAAAATAGCATTTATGAACAGACTAACCCAAGCCAGCATGACAGTCTCCTCCCAGATCTCCGTCCCTTGACAGCCAGTCAAGAATGAGCTATCCTAATGAGGCTCCTGGAATACTGTAAATGCTCTACCAGTGTTAACCAAGGAGGAACGCTGACAGCGTGGGAGTGTGCTAGGTACCGTGTTGAAAGAGCTCTGGGGGAGGTTTGCAGGAAGTATTGCCTTCAAGGTGTGTTCAGACCATAGAGAGAGGCTGTCCTTCCCCCTGCAGACCCTGGGGGGCCACCCAGCTGCACAAGACAGGGGTGTGAGCCAAGCGATGGTCTCAGGTGGACTGGTATACTGTACACAGGTGAAGGAGGAAAATTAGGAAAAAAACTCAGTAAGTCAATAAAAAATAATAATAATGCATCAAAAAGGACCATTTTGGAATGTTTCACCCAGACCTGTGCATTACTAGTGGGTGAACCTTTCCCTTATTTCTGCACAGCAACAAAAAAGTGGGACGAGGCACAGAAATTTAAAGGTGGGCTCATTGCCCCCAGGATTCTTGCCAATCCTGCCGAGGAGAGACAGAGGCAGGGTGGACGCCTCGCCGTGAAGAGGGGCTGTTTTTGCCGCGCAGCATCCCTGCGCCCTCTCCAGCCTGCGCTGCGGGACAACACACCGAATACCCCCGCACAGCTGCAGGGACGTCTTTACCCACTCCGCGTGGGTCTGGAGAGCGGTCAGCCCTGTCTAGGGCTTACCCGGTCTGTCAATCTCCACACCACCACCACCACGCTGCGCGCCGCCCGGCCCACTCCAGGCCAGTCATTGACTCTCCCAAGCCAGTTCAAGCTGGACCAAGGAAACCGCGCTCGCCCCGCTCAGCCTCTGAACTGAGTGGGCAGCGACCCCTGGTGGACGAGATGGTGTGAAGCCGCAAGGAGTGAAATAAACAGGGAGTGGAAAGGAGGGTTAGGTATGGAAGAGACAGGAGAGGAGAGAAGGAAGGAAGAGGGGGATTCATACCCACTCCATGTGAGGACCCGAGGGTCCCTCTTTCCCAGCGAAGGGAGTCAATTCCTAGCCTCTTTAAAGTTGACTTCCAGAAATTTCCAACGGAATCAGTCTTGATTAATAGCATTCCTAGAAGGGATCTGGACCCTGAGCTCGGCCATCTCTGCCATTTCTTTTCTTTTCTTTTCTTTCTTTCTTTCTTTTTTCTTTTTTCTTTTTCTTCTTTTTTTTTTTTTTTGGTACTGGGGATTGAACCCAAGGGCACTTTACCACTCATCTACAACCCCAGCCCTTTTTATTTTTTATTTTGAGACAGAGTCTCACTAAGTTGCTTAAGGCCTTGCTAAATTGCTGAGGCTGGTCTTGAACTTGTGATCCTCCGGCCTCGGCCTCCTGAGCCACTGGGATTACAGGTGTGTGCTACCATGCCTGGACATCTCTGCCATTTCTTACAGTCAAGTGTTAAGGTGGAGAATTTTGGATAGAAAGAGAGCATGAAACGGGGAGGGGACATCCCTTCTTTTCCTTCGTGGGGTGCTGGGCAGGGAGGGAGGTGTGCGGTTAGGGCATCCTCCCTCCCTCCACCTTCACCCGGGGCTGCCCTGAGTTCCCAACCCTCCGACCACGTTGCTCCCAGGGACTGAGTCACCCACCTTTTCCCCTGTTGGGGGCCTGCGCTCGCAGGGTGATGTTGGTCAGGATGGGGGGCTGCTCGTCCTGGACCACCCAGCAGGAAAACTCACTCCCGTTCAGTGTGGCCTCTGCCTGCAGCGTGTGCTCCAGAGAGTATGTCCCGTCTGGGTTTCTCATGACCTGGGGTTGCTCCACAGTGGGGATCGTGTGCCTGTTCTCCATCCAGGTGAGCTGCAGGTAGGAGGGGTAGAAGCCACTCACCAGGCAGGTGAGGTTCACTCTCTGTTGCGCAAGGACTCGGGCTCCGATGTGCTCCATTCTGATCTTTAGCGTGGGGATGACTGGAGACGGCAACGGAAGGAGAACCACGGGAAGAGCGAGCTGGTCAAAGAAGCCCCTGCCTGCTTGTCCCCTCCAGGTCTCCCCTTCCCAGGCGCCAGCCTCAAGACTCGCACTCTCTTTTTAAAGGAATAATTTTTCTTGTATGCTTAATACAAGGTAAATAGGTCTATATGGTATTATTAATATGGGTGGAGGGTTGTGGCTATCTGCATATATTTTCCAGTATGTTTGAAATAATTCATATCATGAAATAGAATTGTAAGAATACTAAAATACAATACCCAGGAGGACAGGCACTTGTTCATGGCTCTGTCCCAGCACTTTTAACAGTGACTGGCATACAGGGGCTATTATTTATTGAATGAATAATATGTAAAATTAAAAACAGTAATGAAATTAATAGAACAAAGATGTTCGGAATGGGAAGTTAGGTTCAGGCAATTGCAAACAAAATCAGGCAGTTGTAAACCACTTACAATGTGCCAGATATTGTTCTAGATATTTTTATAAGGAATAACTCATTTAATCTTAAGAGGAAGTCTACAAAGCAGGTCTTAATTTTATTTCCATTTTATGAGGAAACCGAAGTATGCCCAAGATCATACAACTTGTAAAGTGGTCGAGCTACGGCAAAAACCCAGACAGCTGATATGTATTTAATTTGTATTGGTTGATTGATTGATTGGCAGCACTGGGAATGGAACCCAGGGCCTCTTGCAAGCTAGGCAAGTACTGGACCACTGAGCCACATTCCCAGCCCTGGGGACCTAGCCTTCTCCTGTCGTCAGGGATGGGAATGGAGAATCTTGGGTTCCCATCTGTGAAATGGGCATTCAGGCAAAAACACCCAAAGCCCACGCTGCCCCATCACACTACCACCTGCTCACCTTGGAGCACTTGGGAGAGATTCAAGGTCATTTGCAGGGGCTCAGCGAGGTCCCTGTGGGCAACTTGGCAGGTGATCCGAGACAGGACTTCTTTTCTGGTCAGTGGCACCCATGCCTTGCTGGTTACAAAGTACCTGCCTGTGTCATTGGCCATCTGAAACTGGGTTGTGGCTGGATGTTCATCACTGTCCTTCAACCAGGTGACATTGAAGTCCTTGGAGCTGAAAGGGCCAGCAGTGCAGTTGAAAGGCACTGAATTTCCCGGGGTGGTCCTCTGAGAGGGACCCGTCAGCGAGATGACCGGCTGCCCAGCTGCAAAAGAGAGGGACAAATCCGTGCTGAGAGTGGGGCAAACCGTGCCCTGCTGACTTCTCTCTCCCTCTTTCTTTCCTGGCTTCCCATCCTCTCTGGCCCAGAGCTGGCATCAGGGACCCTGCGCTCCTTTCCTGCCCCCAGGCCAGCCTCTCATCCGGTGTCACATGTCTCTCCCTTGATTCCCAAGCTCCCACCATCGCCCTTTCCCACAAGTTCCACACCGAGAGAAAGATGCCAAGCATCCCCTGAGGGAGGGAAACAGCTCAGCTGGTCCTCCCCGCCTCAGCCTCCTCCCTGGAACACAAGCCTGGATGTGGTAATCCCTGGGGGCCTCCCTGCCTGCTCTGAGGGCCTCTGTGGGCAGGACGCAGGACTCACCTGTGAGTCTCAGCAGGAGGGTGAGCAGGAGGGTGATCTGGACCTGCCCAGGTGAGGCAGACATGGCCAGGTACGTGGCGTCCCTGATCTGTGCTGGGTGGCAGCCCTGGAGGAGGCTCTGCAGGGCCCAGAGCCACTGCCTGGTCTCCTGGCAGCCTGGGGCTACGTTATACCTCCCAGTGCCCACTCCCCAGCCAGACCTGGGGAAGTGGTCACTGTGGCAAAGGTCTCCATCCACACCCCAAACCCACAGCTGTGGAGGTGTCTGCTGCCTCTGGCTGGGTGCTGGCTCTCTCTGGTGCCCCATGAGCCAGACTGGGGTGGGCTGAGCTCCATCTTGAGCTTCCAGGCCAGCTCTGTGGCCCCTCTCCCGGAGGCTTCTCCCTGGTGCTATCACAGAGAGCCTTCTCTGTCCCAGGAACAGCTTCTGGAAATACAGAATGGATCGAATGTGATCCCAGACGGGTCGGTGACATGAGCCTGGGCAAATACAACCCAGTGCAATGAGGACAGAGCAGGAACTGTGTAACCTGCCCTCTGGCCTCTACTTCACTGGAGCCTCACAACATCAGATGGGCATTTCCTCTTGCCTGGAATTGTCTAGTGGATTCCAAGCTGGGGGGAAATGAACTGGAACCCAGCCAGAAATGTCCCCACCCTGCCTGTGAAAACATCTCTCCCATTGGTCTCTCTCCATCCCTTTCAACTCTATCTGGTTTCCCACTGGCTCATCCTGGAATTGGATTTTACCTGTTTTCCCCATGAAAAATTTTGCCGGGAAGATGATGCCTTTGGTTCCCCGCTGGCCAGCAGCCAGCCCACAAAGAATCAACTCCAAAATAATGAAGGGATCTTCAGGGCCAGGACCACCCAGGGCTGACAGGAAGCAGCCAGGCCCAGCCTGCTCCCTGTCCTGCCTGGTGGCGTGGTGTGCACACTCAGCGAAGGCCAAGGAGAGGCTGAGAGGAGCCATCATCCCGGAAGCTCTCTGGAAGCTCTCCCGCCTTCACTGCCTAGCCAAGCAGGGCACCCCAGGCAGAGGGGGGTGCCTGCTGGCGGAGGCGCCTCTCTCCCCAGGTGTCTCCTGCGGCAGACAGTGGGCTTGTTGATCTACCTTCATGGCTGCCTGAGCAGGAGAAAAGGGGAAGTGAAAAGAGACAGCCAGGCAGAGACAGGGTGGCAGGGAACACTCTGAACTTCCTCCGTGCAGAGGGGAGAGACGTGCACAGCCATGCACACACAGGGCCCTCCCGAGCACCTGGGCCCATGCGCCAGGAGGCAGCTGGCTTCTAGAACAGTGAACAGGGCGCTGCTGAGAGAGAGGCTCAGCTTTCCCCGACTCTCCTCGCAGAGTCCAGAACACCAGAGGGCAGAGGGAACCCACTCAGGAAAGGCAGGAGGAACCCAAGGACACCTCACCCGCACCCCGCCCAGGTCCCTGACCATGTCACAGGGGTGTGACGTGGGGCAGGAGCTCGGTGCAGTTTAAACTGGACCAGTTAGGACTAGGCCTTCAACAGGCCTGACCAGAGTAGCTGTTTCCTAGTTGGATGAAACCACTCATCCATTATCATCCGTCGGTTTGACTTTGCAGGGCACATTTCTGCAAGTATCCAGTCATGGTGGGGTGTGTCCAAGGGACCAGAGAGGGGGAGGAAGGAGGAATCCGACAGAGCTGGGTTGAGAGCAGGGCTCAGAGGTGGATGAGACCAGTGCAGGCGGGCGTCCAGCAAAGTGCGCCTGTTCAGAGGGGTCGCTCCTGACCTTTCTAAGCCTCAGTTGCTGCGTCTGTAACAAGAGACTAATGAGCTCTGCCTGATGCTCTTTGAGTCTTCAGCATGTAAAGTCTCCAGCTCCGTGTATACCATAGGAGCTTAATAAATGTGAATTTCCCTCCTAAAAAATGTGACCAACCCCAAATCTGTCACGTCTCCTTTCCCTGGTTCATTTCTTCTCTATGTCCTGTTGTTAGCTCAGCTCTGCCCATAGAAATAGAGTGTTTCAGATTTTTCTAGTACTCACATTTAAAAAGTAAAAAAAAAAAGAAAGAAAGAAAGAAAGAAAGATAAAATTAATTTTAACTAATTTGGTTAAATTAGTTAACTAAATTTAGTCAAATTAAATTAGTTAAAATTAATTTTACCTAATATAACTCATATAACATTTGATCCAATAGACATGCAAACAATATTTTAAAATTCTGATAATTTACCTCCTTTTTTCTTTAGTCTGAATTTCCTACAAAGTGAAATGTAGTCCTACCAAATCAATAAAGTTGTGTTGAATGAACAGCAGCAAAGAGTTGATACTGCTTTAGTTTTTCAATTTCAATTCCAATTAACTAAAATTAAATAACATTTGCAATTCATTTGCTCAGTAGGACTAACCAGATTTCAAATACTCAGTGGCCATACGTGGCTTTGGCTACCATATTGGAAAGACAGTTCTTGGTGACCTTCTTCAGAAAAGCCTACCCCGACACCCCGAATGGGTCCAGGTATTTCTCTTGCATAGCATTTATCACAGTTGTATTAATTTTTTAATTAGTTGCATAATGACTCTTTCCCTTAACAGATTCTAAGCCCTGGAAGGCAGGGACTATTTCTTAACTCACTTATTCACTTATTGTGAATAAGTGGCAGGAATATAGAAATTCTTCCATGAGTGTTTGTTGGATGGACAGATGAATCCATGGAGAGATTGTCATAGCCACGAATGGATGGATGATGGATGGATGGATGGATGGATGGACCCATGAAGAGATGGCTGTGTCCATAGATGGATGGATGGGTAAATAGATGGATGGATGGTGGATGGATGGATGGATGGATGGACTCATGGATGGATGGATAGACCCATAGGTATATAAAGTAAAAGGAGGACTTGTGTTGTGGAGTAAGGGAAAGGAGGACACGCTTCCAGTGAGAAAGCAAAGACGGCTTCTTGGAGGAAGAGGTTGGCCTTCAAGGGCTCCTGCATCTGCTCTTCAGCGTCAATCACACCATCTGCATAAGAGGAGGCTGGTCATGCCAAGACTTGGCTACAGAGGGTAGGAGCTGTGGGTGGCCAGCCATGTGAAGCTGGGAGGCATGAGGAGAAGTGGGGAGCTCAGAGTCTTCTTGCGGGTGACCTGGGATAAGCCAAGGTACCCACAGGGCTCCCCTGTCTGGGCCACAGGGCATACTCGGTTTCTCTGAGGCAGCCCTGCCAGTCTTCTTCCTGGTTCCAACAACGGCACAAACTGGATCTCACCCACTTGGTGCTTGTGGAAGCTGGGACCCTGGGACAACTTGTTATGAATATGTGCCCCTATACTGGCCTAAGGGAACAAGGGACCAGAGGGCACCAGAGAAGAAAGGTTGATCCTCATTTGAAAAGGTTCATCAGCAGTCCTTAAAATCCAATTCCTTGCTACAGGGACCCATGGAGATTCTTAATCCTCATCCCGACTTAGATGGGGCTCAGATTTGGCCTCAAGTTAAGGACTCATGCCACTCGGAGGCTCCTGCAAACAAAATACCCATCTCTTCCCAAGAGAGTGGTCAGACCCTTTGAGGGCAAGGTCCCTTCCTCGTTCACTCGCTCCCTGCCTGAGCTCTCGGTGCTTAGCACAGCTCCACGTGCCAAAGGAATTCATTTCCTTGTCTACATGCTCTTTCCTACGACTCTTAACAGAGCATCAGTTTTGTACCAGGTACCATTCAAGGGACTGAGCAGGTGAGCTGTGAACAAGACAGGGCTACAGGGCTATGTTCAAAGGGGAGGGTGGACATCGAGGAAGGGATGAGCAATAGAATTCTGGGGAAGGAAAATAAAGAAGGCAGGGGATACAGAGTGATGGAGTGTGTTTCCAACAGGGTACCCAGGAATCTGTCTCTGGGGCAGGGGGAGGCATGTGAGCTAGGACCTGCATGAAGGGAGCCAGGGTGAGTTCTCGGGCCCACTTCTGAGAAAACCCATGGAAAGCTGGCTCCCGAGTCCGCATTCCCTGGAGAAAATTCAGACTAAGAGGTGAAGGTCTAACGCGCTCCTTCCCTGCCTGCTTGTGATTCCTGATTTGTTGTTTCCTTAACCCAACGACCTGGTTGGGAAAATTCCAGCCGTTGAGGAGAGGAAACAGGGAAAAGAGAACTGGGGCCAAAGGAAGCCTCTTTTGATAATTCACACAGTCCCAGCACATTCCCTATCCCAGGAGCTGAAGATGTCGGCCACCACCCATGCCTGTGAGAGGTGACGGTCACCTGAGAGTGCCCTTCGTGGTGGACTTCAGACTGTGCACTTAGGTGGGCGCGTGTGGAACAGGGTGAAGGGAAACCCAGGGAGCTGGGGCTTTGATTGACAGCACACAGCAGCAGCGGGAGCAGCCGGCTGGATGGGGAAGTGCAGGAGGCTCGGTTCAGCTTCTGAGGGAAGAACTTTCTAGCAATCAATGCTGTCCAACAACGAAACCTCTCAACTGCTGAGGGCAGAACTTCCCTTCCCTGGGGGGCAGGGGTGGGACATGTGAGCGTGGCCGGCTCCTCAGGGAGGAAAACTCTGGCTGAGCGGCTGGAGCAGAGACGCTTCTCAAAGCACAGGCTTCAGGGGGCAGGAATCAGGGCGGCGATGGAACTCAGCTTATTGTTCTTAATAGAAAAGAGAGGAGAGAGGAAAAGGAGAGGGGAAGAGAATCAGGAAGGAGGGGAGAGAAGAGGAAATGTTGGAATTTATCTCCTGCAGTCAGGGCAAAACCCCATGTGTGTGCGTGCGTGTGTGCGTGCGTGTGCATGTGTGTGTGCAGGTGTGTGTGTGCAGGTGTGTGTGTGCGTGTATGCACACGCGTGCGTGTGTATGTGTGTGTGTGCAGGCGTGTGCATGTGTGTGTGCGTGTGTGCGTGTGTGAGCGTGTGTGCGCACACGCGTGTGTGCAGGTGTGTGTGCAGGTGTGTGCGTGTGTGAGCATGTGTGTGCGTGTGTGCGTGTGTGTGCGTGTGCATGTGTGTGCATGTGTGAGCATGTGTGTGCGTGTGTGTGCATGTGTGAGCATGTGTGAGTGTGTGTGTGCATGTGTGTGTGTGTGAGCATGTGTATGCGTGTGTGTGTGCGCACACGCACGTGTGCAGGTGCATGAGTGTCGTCTGTGGCAGTGTCTTACTGACGTCAGTGCCTTATGGTGGGCGATGTGGATGAAGTCGAAAGGCCCAGGGCGTTGGTCTCTAGACCCTTCCACTTTACAGTGGTGTGACTTGGGCTCCTAGATATTATGTGTGAAATCGGAGAACAGGATTCTAAGATTCACTGATTCCCTGTTCCTTCATTAACCCCACGTTGATTTCATGCCCATTCTAAGCCACGCTGGGTGCCAGGGGTAAAGAGATACCTGGGAATCCGTCCCTGCCCTCATGTCAAGTGACAGAGGTGGACTTTTAAACATACCATCATAATGCATCCTGGTTACCACTCAGCTGGCCCGGGCTGAGATGTGCTCAAAGGTCACTCAGCCCTGGGAGGGAGCCGACTTTCCCGGAACTTGTTTCTAGATGAGAAAAAATGAGGCTCAAATGGTCACTGAAAGGGTTCATTAGGGCCACCCGCGGGTTGAGCCCAAGACCCTTAAGCACAGAGCCTGTGCGCTTAACCACTGGGCTCCATGGCTATGCGCTGAGCAGCTGGGGTTGTGGGGGAGAGATCAGAGAAGGCATCACCAGCAAAGAGACCCTGAGCTGCATCTTGAGAGATAAGGAAGTAGACAACTTGACAAGGGGCAAAGACAGTCCCTTCCTCAAGAGATGACCCAGAAGTCATGCTGAGAATAGCAAAGAGTATGGGATTTACAGGAAGCAAAACTGGTTTGAACTTTAGTCCCCAATTTTAATAGCTGTTTGACCATGAATGAGTGGTCTAACCTCTCTGTGCCTTTATTTCTTCACATAGTCAAGGGAAGGGAGGTTATCATGAAATCAGAGATTATACACGTGATGTACCTGGTACCAGGACAGTGCCTGGCAGACACTAGGAGTTTTATCCTAATTAGAATTCATTTATGAGAGTTTCCCAAGTTGGAATCGCAGCTCTGCCATTTTACCAGCTGAGCAAGTTGCTATCTTCTCTGTGCCTCAGTCTCCTTGTCTTTAAAATGGGAACGACAAGAGCACCATAACCATATAAGGTTATGGAAAAAAATTAATACATGGGAAATGCTTAGAAGAATATCAGGTGCAGTTCAGCTGATAAGTCGGCTCCACTTTAATACTTCCACATGCTTCATACAAACCTGAGAGTATTTCGATTTTATTCATTAATTAGATTAAGAAATGATTGTTGATGATTATCTATATTCAGGGTAATAGTCAAGGTGCGTCATGAAATTTCTAGTGTTTTCAGGCATGGCTGGAACCTCCATACAAAATGGGTTTGCTTTTGACAAGGATCCTGGGGAGAAGGGGTTGGGGTGGGAGGAAGGTGGAGACTTGAGGCAGAGGGAGAGAACCGGCCAATGAAGAACCCACGTACATTTTGCCATCTCATAAGCAGTGGTGAGACCGTGGAGATTTCCAATCTAGGAAATTTTTATTCTTAGAATTTATGATTCCCCAGTTGTAAAAACTCTATGAGTCTATGTGCCAAGATTATAGTCCTACGATTTTGTGACTCTTAGTATTGCTCACTTGCTGTAGTAGATGGGTTTAAAAATGGCCACAAAATGGCTTCAGGTTTCCCCTCCGACATGTCAAGCGTCTAGAAGTCATTACTCCTGTTTTTAGAAAAGAAAAAGCTGAACAAGCTGAGAATAAATGACTTTTCTTGAAACCACCAGAAAACTGAGGTTGCAGGGCAAAGCCCACCCCGGATACCTAGGAATGAGGGGCGTGCAGAGAAAGCCACTGGAGCCACTGGCCAGGAGCAATGCCCGAGGCGGGGGGAGCAGTCCAGCTCAGACGGCCCCAGCCGTGGGGAGGGGGGAAGACTTTTCTTCAGGGAAACTCGTTATGTTCCCACAGGGAGAATCAGAGAAAGTGCCCCTCCCTGGAGGCCCTGGCAGGAAGAGGCCAAGAGCAGCCATGGCGAAGCCCTCGGCCCTCATCTCCAGAGGGAAGCATTTTGCCAGAAACTTCATCCCAACCAGGCAGGAGGAAGTCAGCCCCCTCCAGTCATCTCCCTACTTCCTGTTTCACCTCAGAGGGGAAAGAAGTGGGGAGAGATGGGGGAGAGGCTTCCCTTTAAGGAGGAAGAGGAACGCTTCAGCAGGCCGCCCATCTGTGGTATGAGGCCCCCCAAAAGACTACGGCTAAGAATCCCCGTGTGGGTCCTTAACACTTGTGTGGTGCCTCGGGGCTCATTTTACACACAGGCTGGACTCCCCTGGTGAAGAAGCGGGTTGCAGTCAGTCACCCTTGACATTTTCTAGTTCCACCTCCTTCCTAGTTCCTCCTTGTGGTCGATCTAGATCTCTCTACCTAATTCAACTTCTTCCTGGTGACCACCTCCCTGTGGGCCAGCCAGATGCAGCCTACTCGACAGCCTCTCCGACCCTCGGGCCCCACATGGACTGTAGACACGCCACAGCGTCATGTCTGACCTCCGGGGACTCGTACCTGCTTGCTTTAAACCGGTAATTCAAACTCCCCACAGGAAACCTATTTGGATCATGCTCTGGATCCAATAAGGACACCAGCACCTGGGTCTCCCCAGTCTCTCTTGTGCTCCCTGACCTCTGTGCATGTGGCCTCTGGATGTACCATGTACCCCACTCCAGGACCTGTGAGTAATAAAGTCTTTACTTCCATCTTGTGTCTCCCCTGATTGTTGGTGAGCTAGGCTCCATTTTAAAGATTCTAAATTGAAACTCTCCCTGACATTTCACCACCACATCCATGAGGATCCAGTATAGCATGATGAATCACAGCTGCAAGACCAGACTCTGCCAGGAACAGTACAACAGGAAAGCTCCACGGCCGAGACAAGAGAAAAGAAGACAATACAGAACCTAGACCCCCCATTCGTGCCCACCGAGCATTAACCATGTCCTAGTCAGATTAACATCAATCCTCCCTCTGAAGGTTCATTTTCTTTGGAATCTACTATCCCATATGACATGTCCAACTTTTGACAAAAACTTACAGGGCATACTTGTATTAATTTCCCAAGGCTGCTATAACAAATTACCGTGAGCTTGGTGACTGAAACCAACCAGGATTTATGGGTTTACAGTTCTGAAGGCCAGAAATCCAAAATCAGTATCACTGAACTGAAATTGGGGGATCAGGAGGGCTGTGCTCCCTCTGAAAGACCAAGGGAGAGTCTTTTCCTACCTCTTTCAGGTTCTGGTGACTTCTGCCTTTCTTTGACTTGGACGAAATCACCCCAATCTCTGCCTCTGAGGTCAGATCACTTTTTCCTCTTCTGTGTATCAAATCTCACTCTGCGTCTGTCTTTTTAGGGGTTATGTGATTATGTTGAGGGTCCACTAGAAGGACCCAGGATAATCCCCCATCTCAAGATTCATCATTCAACCTACCATATGTGCCAAAAGGCCAGAAAAAGAAAACATTGAAGAGTCACACAATCATCAGAAGCAGACTAAGAGATAACACAGATGTTGGAGTTATCAGATGGGTAGTTTAAAATAACTATAATCAGTATGTTCAAGGTTGTAATGGAAAAACATTTTCCAGAAAAGGTCATTTGTTAAGAAACAAAACAAATCTTATCGAATTTAAAAAGACTAAAATAATATTGTTTCTTTTTTGCTACCATGAAATGAACCTAGAAATCAATAATAGAAGGAAAACTGGAAAATTTATAAATAAATGGAAATTGAACCAACATACTGTTAACAACTGGTGAGTTAAAGAATAAATCACGAGGGAAATTAGAAAAGACCTTGAGACAAATAAAAATAAAAAAACAAAAACTCAGGAATGTATCAGTGCTGGTGCCTAAAGGGACATTCATAGCTATAAACATCCACATTAAGAGAGAAAAAAAGACATAAAATCAATCACTTAATTTTATATCTTAAGGAACTAGAAGAAGAAGATCAAACTAAGCTCAAAGCTGGCAGAAAAAAGAAATAGAAAAGATGAGATCAGAAATAAAGAAAATAGAGAATAGAAAACCATTATAGAGGACTAATGAAATATAAAGTTGATTCTTCAAAAAAAGATACAACTTCTAGTTAGATGAACTAAGATTAAAAAAAAGAAGAAGACTCAAATTACTAAAGTCAGAGTTGGAAATAGGGGCCTACTATCAATTTTAGAGAAATAAAAATGATTATAAGAGAGTCCTATGAACGAGAGTATGCTAACAAATTTGATAACCAGGTAAAAGGGATAAATTCGTAGAAATACACAAATTTCTTAGCAGATTTGGGAAGTAATAGAAAATCTCAAAAGACTTATAATCAGTAAAAAGATTTAATTAGTAATAGTAACAACATTAGTAAAATCTTCTCAACAAAGAAAATCTCATGACTTCATGGCTTCATTTGTTAATTCTACCAAATAGTTCATGAAAAATTAACACCTGCCCCTCTAAAATTCTTCAAAAAAATAAAAATAAGGGAAAACTTCCTTACTCATTCTATGAGGCATGACATGACCTGACTCTAATGCCAGATAAAGATATCACATGAAAAAGAAAATTATAGACCAATATGCCTTAAGAATAGAGCTGTAAAAATTCTCAATAAAATGCTGGAAAACTGAATTCAGGGATTTTTTAAAGGATTATATATCATGACCAAGGGCATTTACCCAAAAAATTTAAAGGTGCTTGCATATAAAAAAAATAGTGTGATACCTCACATTAATAAAACTAAGGTAGAGGGAGGAGGTGGAAACCCACCTATTTGTCCACTGTCTCAATTGATGCAGAAAGAGCATTTGACAAAATCTAAACCCCTCATGATAAAAACAGTAAGGTAGGAATAGATGGAAATAGCTTCAACATAATTAAGAGCAATTATGAAAAAAATCAAAGCTAGACTGTATTCAATGGTGAAGGATCAAAATCTTTTCCCCAAAGATCAAAAACAAAGCAAAGATGCATTGTACTAGAAGTTCTTGCCACAGTAATTAGACAAGAAAAATAAATAAAAGTCATCCAAATTAGAAAAGGAAGAAGTAAAATTATCTCTTCTCACAAATGATATGCTCCTATTTATAGAGTTTCCAAGAATTCACAAGGAAACTATAGGAGTTCAAAAATGAATTCAGCAAAGTTATTGGGAACAAAATCAACTTCCAAAAATCAGCCATATTTTTATATAGCAGCAATGAATAATCTGGAAAAGAAAGAAAGTAATTCCATTTAAAATGGTATCTAAAAGAATCAAACACCTGGGGATAAATTTTACCAGAAAGTGATAGACTTATACACTGAAAACTACAGAACATTGCTGGAAGAAATTAAAGACATGAATGGAAAGATATCCCATTCATGGGTAGACAGACTTATGTTTTTAAAATGTCAATACCACCCAAAGCAAGCCATAGATTCAACACAATTCCTATCCAAATTCAGACAGACTTTCTTGCAGAAATGGAAATCCAATATTTAAATTCATATGTAATCACAAGGAGTCTCAAGTATTCCAAATAATCTTGAAAAAGAAAGACAGAGGTGGAAGACTTGCTCCTTACTTACTTACTATAACACTATTATAATTAAAATGTTGTGATACTGGCATAAGGATAAACATATGGATGAATGAAATAAAGTTCAAAGTCCAAAAATAAACTCCTATACCCATGGTCACCTGATTTTTGATGAAGATGCTAAGTCAGTCAACCAGTAAGACAGTGTCCTCAACAGATTGTGCTGGGAAAACTGGATTTCCATAAACAAGAGAATGAAGTTGAATCTCTACCTCATATTTCAAATAAAATTTAACTCACAGTGGATCAAAGCCTTGATACAAAAGCTAAAATCATAAAAGTTTTAGAAGAAAACATGGAGGGAAATCTTCATAATCTTCACAGCCTGGGATTTGGCAGTGGTAACCAAAGAATGAGCAACAAAAGAAAACATAGATAAATTAAAATTAAAAATTTGTGCAGCAAATAATATTACAAGAGAGTGGAAAGTCAACCTATGTAATGAGAGAAAATATTTGAAAAGTATATATCTAATAGGGGTTAATATTCAGAATATATCAAGAGTTCCTACAACTTAACAACCAAAGATGAAAAGAACCCAATTAACAAAACAGGTGAAGGACTTGAATGAAAGTTGCTCCAAAGAAGATATACAATTGGCCAAGAAGCACATGAAAAGGTACTCAATATCATTAGTCATTAGGGAAATGCAAAAATCAAAACACTTCATACCTACCAGGATGGCTATACAAATATTTTTACAGAAAATAACAAGTGTTGGTGAGGATATGAAGAAATTGGAAACTTTGTACATTGATGGTAAGAATAAAAAACAGCGAAGACAGGATAGAAAGTTTGCCAGTTCCTCAAAATGCTGAACATAGACATTCCATATGACATAGCAATTCCACGCCTAGTTTTATGCCCCAAAGAATTGAAAATAATGCCTCAATTAGACAAATATTATATGATTCCACTTATATGAAATACCTAGAACAGGTAAATTCATAAAGACAAAGAATAAGTTGGAGGTTATCAGGGGCTGGGGGAAGGAGAGAATTGGGAGCTACTCCTTAATAGCTGCAGAGTTTCCGTATAGGTTTAAAAAAATGGAAATAGATAGTGATAATAATTGCACATCATTATGAATGTAATCAATGCCACTGAATTATGCATTTGTAATTATTAAAATGGTGAATTTTATGTCATATTATATATCTTTTTTAACCAAGATAAGAATACCTCTCTCTCTCTCTCTCTCTCTCTCTCTCTCTCTCTCTCTCACACACACACACACACACATACACACACACACAAGATGTAGAATAACAAGTGCTAGTAAAGATGCAGAGAAAATGGAACCTTCTTATATTGCTAGTGGGTTGTAAAATAGTGCTTCTGCTTGGGTAAGCATTTTAGTGTTTCCTTAAAATGTTAAATATAGAGTTGCCATGTAACTCATCAATTCAACTCTGACATATATACCTAAGGGATTTGAAAACATAGCCACACAAAAATGAATGTGCCAATATTCATAGCAGCCTCATTCATGAGAGCCAAAAAATGGAAACAAAGCAAATGTCCATCAATTGATCACAGAGTAAACAAAATGGAATGGTGTAATGGAATAGTATGTCATAAAATGGAATATTATTCATCCATAAAAAGGAATGGATGCACAATAATGTGCTACAACACGGGTAAAATTTTAAAATGCGCTAAGTGCAAGAAGGCAGACAAGATGAAATCCCACTGTATGATTCCATTTCTAAGAATAGGTAGAACATGGAGACAGAAAGTAGATCAGTGGTTGGCTGGGCTGTGGGTAGGGGAATGGAAAGTGATTACTTACAGGGATGGTATTTCTTCTTGATGTTTGAAAGGCTCTAAAATTAGGTAGTGGCAATGGTTGTACATTTTTAAATATACTAATAAACAGACTTGTAGACTCTAAAAAGGTCAACTTTATGGTATGTGAATTCAATCCCTATTTTTTTTTTCAGAATCAAAAGCATGCTTGCTAGAAGAGCCATGTTCATGTCAGACAAAGTAGGCTTTAGAATGGGGAAGAGAACAGGGATAAACAAGGACTTTCCATAACAAATGACTCAAACATCCAAGAGGTGATAATGATCTTGAGCTCCAAACACTGAAGTACCAAAATTCACAAGACAAAACTAATAGCACTGAAAAGAGAGATAGACATATCTGCTATTATGGTTGGAGACTTCAAAACCCTCTCTCAGTAATTAAAAGATTAAGCAGACAGAAAAATCAGTAAGTCTATAAATAAACTGAACAGCATCGTCAATGAACTTGATTTCATTAACAAACTTGATCTCATTAACATTTACAGAAGATTCCACCCAATGTACAGGTACTGCTCAAGTGCACAGGGACCAATCAAAAGAAAGACCACATTCTGGACCCCAATACACATCTCACCATTTAAAAGATTAGAAATCATAAAATTATGTCATAAGGCCACAACAGAGTTAAATTATAAATCAATCACAAAAAGATAGTTGAATGGATTTGAAAATGAAACGACATTTCCACATAAACCATGAGTCAAAACAGAAGTCTCAAGAGAAATCAGAAAATATTTTGAGCAAAGTGAAAATACAAACTGTCAGAATTAGCAGGATGCAGTGACTGCAGGGTTTGGAAGGAAATGTATAGCATTAAATGTGTACATTAGAAAAGAGGAAAGTTCTAAAATCAATAGCCTAGACTTCTACCTTAGAAAAATAAAGAACAAGAAACTAAATCCAAGTTAATGGAAGGAAGAAAATAATACAAATTAGCATACCAATCAATGAAATTGAAAAGAGTAGAGAAAAATGATGAAACCAATGCTGGTTCATTATAAAGATTAATAAAACCGAGATGCCTCTAGCCAGACTAAGCAAGAAAGAAAGAGAGAGAAGACACAAACTTCCAACTTTAAAAACAAAAGAGGAGCCACTATGGCAGACTCCAAGGACACTGAAGGGATTATGTGAGTGTTAATGAGTTTGGATAGAAATGGAATCCTTGCATTCTGTTGTAGAAATGCAGACGATGCAATCGTGGCCACTATGAAAAATATATGAAGTTTCCTTTAAAACTTAGAAATAGAACTACCATATGACCCAGCCATCCCCAGCAGGTTGAAGAGCATTGACAGCCCCGTTTTTATTGCAACTTATTCAAAATAGCCAAGATAGGGAATAAGTGTCCATCAACACATGGATAAAGAAAATACGGTGCATAAATACCTAAAATGGCATACTGTTCCGCACTAATAAAGATGGAAACCCTCTCATTGGCCACAGCATGGATGAACCTAGAGGACATTGCGTTAAGTGAAATAAGCCAGACACAGAAAGACAAATAGCACATGATCTCACTTCCATGTGGAATGGAAGAGAGTTGGACTCTTAGAAGCAGAGAGAAGAACATTGGTTATCAAGGGCTTAGGGGTGGGCTGGGATGGGTTGGAGAATAAAAAGAAAAAATAAAATAATATGCAAAGATTTTGTATTCATGGCCTGGACCCTCAATGTTGTTAAGACATCAATCCTTCCCAATTTGATCTATAGACACATAGCTTTCGGTGGATATTATACACTGATTCTAAGTTTTACATGGAAAAATTCCTAGAATAGCCAACAAAATTCTGAGAAAGAGCAAAAGTAGAGGATTCACACTGCCCAATTTCAAGACTTACTCTAAAGCTAAATAATCGAGACCCTGTGGTCAAAAGAGCAGACACATGGATCAAAGAAACAGAATAGACAGCTCAGAAGAATACACAAATAGTGTCAGTCAACTGAGTTTGATACTTGGCATGACTGGTCAACTGAAAAATGCAAATTAAAATAAAATGCAAACTAAAACAACTACCACAACCTCTGTTAAAATGACTGTATTTTTTAAAAAAAAGGCCAAACCAAGTCCTGACAAAGATACTTGTTTATCACTGGTGGGAATGAAAAATGATACAGTCACTTTGGAAGACAGGCAGTTTCTTAGCAAGTTAACAGATGTAACATACGACCCAGCAATTATGCTCCAAGGTATTTACCCAACTGATTAGAAATCTTATGTCCACACAAAAGCCTGCACACAAGCGTTTACAGCTTTATTCATAATGAAGCTGGCAGCAACTAATATGTCTTTTAATAGATGATTACATAAACAAACAACGATACATTCATACTATCAAAAGGAGAAAACTATTAATCCACCTAACGATATGGATGAATTGTAAATGCATACTGCTAAATGATAAAAACCTTTATGACTTCATTCCAAAGGCAAAATGGTGGAAATGGAAAAGAGATCGGTGGTCGAAAGAGGTTTGGAAAAAGGGAGACAGTTGACCAGGGGGGAAGCCCAGTGGATACTTTATTGGTTTGGGTTTGTTCTGTCATTTGGGGTGCTGAGGTTTTAAGCCAGGGCCTCATCCATGCTAGGCAAGCACCCTACCACCCTTACAGGGGATATTTCAGAGCCATGAAACTATTCTGCATGGTACCCTGGTGACAGACTGATATTTCTGATAAGGATTTAATATTCAGAAGGTACGAAGAACTTTATACGATCCCTTTGTTGTTACCCACGTGTCCAAAGTCACAAACATAATTGCATTACACATTCGATTGCCCATAATGTGTAATATAAATTATGAATTGATAATACAAATTCGATCATCTCACTGAAGGGCACAGGAAATAGAGGTGCTAACTTCAGAAATGACAGTAAACTAAAAGACTTAGATGTGTTCATAGCATTGTGCTCTAGTTGGTAAAGTTATTTCTCACGGGGATACAGGTTGACAACTCTGAAACCCAAGTACTTGTGTACTGGAATGGAAGGATTAAGAAAATGAATGGCAGGTGGCGGGGGCCAGACTTGTCACTGTTGAGGTTGAGAACAACCAAGGGGAAAAGGATGAAAAGAGATGTGTGCATGGGTTATAACTGGACACAGGGGCATAAGCTCATGTCCAGCTTAATATAAATATGGAAATAATGTGTCATGTGCATACGTGAGCTAGTATACATACATACCTACATACATATGTTTCCTAGTGCAGCCCAATGAGAGTGGGTCCCTAGTAGCAAGGAGCACACTCGGCTTCCAGATCTTAGTTTTGAGTCCCATTCTCCAATTAAAGGAATCAGGGCTGCTTGAACAAATGGTGGATTCTAGAACCGGGATGAATATATACAAGATGAACCTGGAGCATCTTTGAGTGCTCAAAAAAAAAAAAAAAAAAACCAAACCAAAACAACAGAGGTATGTCAAAGAGACACAGGGACCAACAGAAAGAGCTCTCGGTAGTCAAAACTGGAACAATTGGAAGGGCAGAATAAATGACAGTGTTAGACTATGAGTCAAAGCGTGCCATACATATCCATGAGTGCACATCGATGGAATAAATTATGGAATAAATAACAGAAGAATTCCAAATAACCTATGTAGATACTTCCCCCTCTGGGAGGTAGAGCGTAATTCTCCATCCTTGCAGGGAGGCTACCCATGGCAACTTCCTAACACAAGTGTCATTTGGGAAGGGAGTGGGGGTTCAGTTACAGTGGTGAGACCTGCGAACCCTGCCCCAGCGGGTGAGGACTTAGCATTAGTGGTAAGTGACGCTGACGGCACGTTCTCTTGACAGGTTGTGTTGACAAGGACCCATGACCTCTGTGGTCTTCAGCCCCAAAGCCCATACCCCAGTCTGATCACCGGAAATACATCTGACAATCCCAAATTGTAGGGCATCTACAGAATGCCTGACCAGTTCTCCCCAAAACTGTCAAGGTCATCAAAAACAAGAAAAGTCTGAGAGGCACCTATGGAGATATGAAGGCTGAATGCGATGTGGTGTCCTGTGTGGGAGCCTGGTAAAGAAGAGGCGCGGAGGAAAAACCAGTAAAACCTGAATAAAGTATGGCCTTTAGCTAATGCAATAATGAACCAGTATTGGTTCTTGAGTTGTGGTAAATGCACCAGAATAATATGTCAACAATAGGGGAAACTGGGTGAGGGATTATAGAAACTCTGTAATATTTTTTTGCAGAATTTCTATAGACCTAAAATTAAAATCCTAAAAGAAAAATTCATCCTAAAATAAAAATTGTTCTTAAATGTATTTTTGGTGGAGGGTGATGGTAGGGAGAGTCATCTTATACTCAGATACAGTCCCTTCTGCCATTTTTAATGTTTTTATCAATGCACATTTTTAACGTTTAAAAATGTGGGGCCCATCCTGACATAATCACATGTGCACAGAATAAAATGTGTTCCGCTGCAGGTCCAGGGGCTCCTCTCTCCCTCCCCCTTGCCCCCACCCGGTTTCCCCTCCTCCACTCCACTGGCCATCTATTGCTATTTGTGTAAATTGGTACTTTGCAGACTTGCGTAAAGGTGGATGCCACCATGGCACATTCACACACGCACATGGCGTAATTTGATGCATCCTTAGTGGCCACTGCATAGCGCCCTTGGCAATTGACTTTGCCCGTTCCTCCCTGGGAAGAGTGGTTTCTGTTTCCCCACCTCTTGGCTCTGGCCTTGAGGCTTGCTTGCAATAAGATGCTATGGAAGTAAACTCACCTCGGAGTCTCAGGAGGCCTTGGTATGTTGCTGGATGTGGGGGACCCGGGACCCACGCACCCCTCATAGCACAGCCCAGAACTAGCCCATTGCCAGACATGCAACTGAGACCACCTGAGACCACCTAGCCTCTCCCTGCACCTCCCTGGCTGATCCCAAACAAGGAGCTAAGGCAAAATTAGCCAAGTTTGGCCCAGATCAGCAGTGCTACCCAGCTGACTCTTAAAAGCAATAACAAGAGTTTTCTGTTCAAAGTCATTGAGTTTGGGAGTAGTTTGTTACATAGCAATACCTGTAATTCACTGGAACCTGGGTATTACAATAGACAAAATTATTTGTTGTGGCATTGTGATTATAAACGATTAGGAGCATCCTTCAGGTTCATCAACAGAAGACTGATGGAATAATGTTAGGAGCTCCGCAGAATGGAATATTACATAACCATTCAACAGAATGAGGCCACTTATGGGAACCAATACAGAACAAATTCCATGGTACGTTTTTACGTGAAGCTGAATGCAGAAAAGTACGTCATGCAGAGGAAGTTCCTGGTCCTGTGAAATGTCTGCGCATCCTCCCCAACTCCGGGAGGACACACAGACACAGAACAATGGCTGCATCTAGGAAGAGGAACCGGTGGCTGATGAAAGAGTCCAAGGGAGACTTCCCTTTCCCTCTTTTTTTTTTTTTTTTTTTTTTTGAATCATGTAAATGTGTTATCTATTCAAAAATAAATAAAAGCAAAATGTAGAACCTCCGGTGCCTTTCAAACTCAAGAGTTTATTATTCTGTTTCCAAGATTCCCAAGATCCGCGGGGACCACAAATAGCAACACAGGACGAGTCCCGTTTCCCCCTCGCTCCGTGCCTCCCTCTCCCTCTCTCCCCGCCCCTCCTCCCTGGCAAACAGCTCCCACCTCGTGCCCAGTGCAGCAGGCTTCCTTGTTTTGAAGCTTCACGGGGCCAGCACAACCTCGTCTGCCACTGGAGGGCAGCGCGGGGCTTCCTTCCCAGGGAGGGACTGTGGGTCTGTGCCCAGAACGGCAGGCTGGCTCTTTGAGAAGAGGTTTGGCCTTTACGGCAAAGAAGGAAAACAAAAAAAAGGTCTCAAAGCTCAGCGTGGGTTTAAACCCCACCCGCAGAACCTCAATCCGGGACAGTCATTACTCTTCCAGTCCCAGGCCAGGCAGAGCGATGGAGATCTAGATGACCCACTGCTCCGTGTCCCTCCCCTCCTCTCCTCAGCTCTGTAAAACCATTTGTGAACTTGCCCTTCAGGCTGCTGAAAATTAGCAATCTCTACAATCAGGCCCCCTGCAGGGTTCCATCACTCCCTGCGTGATCTTGAGAAAGCCCTCTTCCTACCCCGAGCGACTCCACATCTGTAAACTGGGAATGGTGGTTTAAAGAAAGAATTAAGGACTTGACTTGGGACTTTGCACTAAGCACCTTACAGACTGTGTTATGCCCCATTTTACAGAAAAGGAAGCTGAGGCCTCTGAGAGGTAGAGGCACTTGCTCCTGGTTACACGCTGGTAAGTGGCTAGCAGAATTTGAATCCAGATTTCTCCAGCTCCTAACCCCCTGCTCAGACCACGTAACTTATCTCGCCCCCAAGAGCTGCCTGGAGGGTTTTCAAACGGGAGGTAGATGAGAAAAAGCTTTGGAACGCGGCAATGGAGCCCATATTAACGAGCCCTCTGCGTGCCAGGCACGGAAAAGCCTGTTTTTCCTGGAGATAGGTGTTGTGGCATTCCTGGGCCAGGTGGGCCAGGCCGGGAGACCGGGGCTTAGAGAGCCCCGTGGTTGTGGGTGGAGTGGGCCGGATAGTAAGACCTGGGGTTGCCACCGGCTGGGCCCCTACGGCCCCGCTCCTCTGCGCTCCCAGGGACGGGTTCCGGGGGCCACCGCGCCGAGGCACTGCGCCCTGCTCTCGCGCCTCCTTAAATAGTCCCGAGGACTCTGCGGAAGCGCGCTCGCCACCAGCCGGGGAGGAGGCGGGGTGCGGGGCTACTCAGACCGTAGCGCCCGCCTCCGGTCCGCGGAGCCAGGTTTCGGACCAGTTCCCCGCCCCACTCCTTCCCCGCCCCGGAGAGGCGCACAGCTGTGGGGCGCTGGAGCGCCAGACGCACCCTCCAATTCGTCCTTTTTGCAAACTGAGTTCCTGTTTTCATGCAAATGCCTTTGTTCCCGCTCCGGGGACTGGAGGACCAAACCGCAGCTGACGAGGGCTGGGCGTCGCTTTTCCGCCTCGCTTCTATTTGGCCTGAAAGACTTAAACGCTCCGGGAACAAAAAGGCCGGTGCGCTGCAGCGGCGCACCAACACCGCTTCTCTAGCGGCTGCCGGAGGCGGCGGCGCGGCTGGTCCCCGCAGGCCCTCTCTTCGCATCACCCAGGACGAGGGGCCTCCCACCCCTGTCTCGGTTTCCCCGGATGCACTGGGAGATGTTGTGCATAAGGGCTCAACCCCATGCCAGCTCCTTGCTGGAATTCCTTTATCCAGGCTCTGTGGGAGGCGGCGGTGCAGCCGAGGAGACTGCTGGGAGGGAAGTCGCCTTTCAGAGAGGGAAGGAAGACAGACAGACACCGATCCTTGGAATAGCAACAAGTGTTCCTATCAGAGCAAACAAATGCAGCGCTTGTGCCATCCTCTGTTCTAAATATTACGTACACGTTCCCGCGTGGAATCGCCTCGCCATAAACCTATGAGATTAATTCTCACCTCTTTTTACAGAGAGGAACTTGGACGTTGAATCTTCTATTCCAAGGAAATAGGAAGCTGAGCAATATACTCAGGGGAAAATCGATCCAACCACATACTGAGGTGCCAGCAGATGGTGGAGCCTGGGTTTGGACCCAGACAGTTCAGCTCCAGGTGGAGCCCTTGGATCACTCCATTGTGCACTTGTGGCTGTGCCAGGAAGAAGGGCGAAGGCTGACAGGTCACCATGCTCCAGAGAGCTGGGGCTGGAGGAGAGCTCCTTCCCCACGGGTGCCAGCCAACATCTCTACGCATGGGGCCACTTTGTTGAGGCCTGAACAGCGACAGGATCCAGGCAGACAAAGAGTTGGCACTCTGGGCAGAGGGCACAGTGAGGGCAAAGGCCTCGAGGTGGAGGGATGGACTGAGCATTTCATGAACACAAGGGTGGTCCAGGGGGACCTGCCTGCCCTTGAGGCCAGTTAGGGAGAGCTGCAGAAGACAATGACCGAGGGTTGGACATGGTCAGAAACCGGGTGGGCAGGCTTGGAAGACCCAGCAGGGAGCTGGGGGGAGCTGCACTGTGCCCAGTGGTGCTCTGGTGTGGATGGGTAGAGGGGTCCCTCCCTGCTGTGCCCACTAGACTTGGAGAAGGCCTTAAATACCCGCCTCGCATCTGGCCTTCTGGCTTCCAGGAGGTTGGCATTGACATTCACCACATCCCCAGCCTTGTCTCCAACACAGACTTGGAAATGTCAGATCAACTAAGCCCTGGGTCTTAGCAGGGCTGAGACTGAGGCTTACACTGCAGAGGTGGCTTCCCACCTTCTGGGGGCAGGGATGGCATCTGCCTGATCTACTCATGGATACCCAGCACTTGGGCAAGGGGCACCCTGCTCAATAGACCTCTAGCCATCTTCCAACAGCACACACCCCACAGTGCCGGGTGGGGAGGGGACACACCTGCCCGAGCCTATGTCCTCTTTCTAGACTATTCCAGGTTCCTGGGATCTTTGAGTTCCCTGCCCCAAGGTCCCAGGCCAGCTGCTGGGCCTCTTCCTGGTTTGCTTTCTGGCCTCTGGTGTGGCCATGGGTCACTATGCAGTGTGGGATGTGGGTGGAGCTGGGGGGGGGACACAGGGCGGGACCAGCTCTCCATACCCACCTCCGCGCAGCCTCTGACAAGCCTGAGGCGTCTAAATTGAACCTGGCCTTCCAGGCAGTTATACAGTTCCACTTACCCAGCAGAAGGACAGAACATTTTTTCTAAGCACAGCATTAGCTTGATTTATAACTTATAAATATTTAGATTTAGGGGTGAGTGGGCACCAGCCTCACCAGGATTAGGAGTGGGTGTGGCCCAGCGCGTAGGAGATCTTCAATCCTTATCAAATAGATGGATTAATCTCATTTAATTTAATCCTCACACAGACTCTGTGGGGGAAATCACAACGTCTGTGTTTTATTGATGAGGAAACTAAGTCTTGGAGAGATTTAGTGACTGGCCCAATTCGTCAAGTTAGAAAGTAACAGGGCTGAGCCGATGGCCCCAACGTGTCTGGTTCCAAAATCGATTGCAGTCGGTTCATGACAAGCTTGCACCCATTATGATGTGTTAAGTGGATTATAAATGTTTGCACACGTCATTAATTGGTCTTCAGAGACATAAGCACTGTTTACAGTACATCTGCCCCTCTCAATACAGGCTCACCTCCTCAGGTACCTTCTGGAGGCCAGAAGGAGAAGATAAATGCTCCATTTTACATCAGTGGGTAAACTGAGGCCCCAACAATAACCGAAGTGTCGTCAAGGCTCAGACAAGGTTTATTTGTCTCGTGCAACAAGCAGGGTGGAGAGAGCCAGGCCAGGGCTGGATTATTGCTGTCAGCAGATAACTTCCACCTACTGGTCTGGGTTCATTGTGTATTGCCACCTTACAAACTGTCCCCAAACTACAACCATTTTATTTTTCACCACTTCGTGAGTCAGAAACGTGGACAGGGCTCAGTCGAATGATCTGTCAAGGATCCATGGAGTCGGAATGACAAGAGTCACTCAGTCACATTTGACCAAGGCTTGAGCCCATCTGGAGGATCCAGATGGTTCTGTTTGGTTCCCTGGTGATTTATTGGGGTACAGGAATGCTGAGGTCAGCTGAGTCCCTCTTCATGTAGACTCGGGGTCTCTCCAGGGAGCCACTCCAGCAGGGTAGCTGACCTTGTCCATGGCAGCTCATGGCTTCAAGAGGGCCATGGCAGAAGGGGCCAGTCCCTTTAAGGTTAGGCCTAGAAGTGCCCTAGCATCATTTTCACCATACTCTATTGGTCAAAGTAATCACAGTCCAGCCCAGATTCAAATGCAGGGAAAATAGACTCTTCCTCTGCAGGCATTTTTAATGCACCACATGGCCCAAGATGGCTGCTGAGAGGTAGCCATCACATCTCATATTCTGGCTAACAAGAAGAAAGAGAGGCACAAGGTGTTTACCCTCTATTTAAAGACATATTCTAGAATTTACTTACAACATTGCCCACTCTTTGGAACTCACATGGCCATACCTAGTTCAAGCTTCAAGGGAAGCCAGCAACTAGTGTCTACTCCAGGATGACATGTGCTCAGCTTAAAATTAGGGATTCCATTGACTAAGGAAGAAGAGGAGTGTGGGCACTGAGAAAGAACTAGAAATTTGTTCCACCATGGAATTATTATTACTATTTTTTTTGCTACCAACAGCCAAACACATTCCCAGCAGATATGTGTCACTATCTCTGTCCCTCCTACTACATCCCCCACACTGTCATCAAAATCATCTTGCCTTTATTATTATGTCTTGTGTTCCTAAAAGGCAAATCTTCTGATCATTCCCATGCCAACAGCAAGGATCTGAAGTTTTTCTTGTGAGGACCATGAGATTGTCATTCTTGAAATGGCATTAATGGCACTCACCACACAGCTGGCAACGCACCAAGCTCCCTACCCACGCATCTCACTCAGTTGGCACCCTAACCCTTGGAGGAAGGATCACAGGTGAGGAAACAGAGAGGTCAGCCACCTTGACCCAGGTCACGCAGGGAGAAGGTGAAGACCGAGATGTGTCGGACTCGAGCTGCATGCTGACCTGCCTGCTCCTGGAAGCCAGCACCTGCTGATGGAAGACATCCGTGGAGAACCGGCGGGGCCAGGCTTGGTGTGTGTTCTGGTGGACACACAGGTGAGTCAAGAGCCTTGGGTGGAAAAGCCTGAATCCAGACCAATGGACTGAGTCTCCTTCCACCTCCAGCTCCAAAGTACTCTTCTGACTGCAGTTTTTACCTTTGTTCAAGAACCCACAGCAAAGCCCTGAACTTCTCAAGTTCAATTTTGCCCCTACAGAGAGGAAGGGGGAGGAGAAAGAGAGAGACAAACCTAGGTTCAAATCCTGGTTCGCTCCTTTTATTGAGTCTCAGTTTCTGCATCTGTCAAATGGGGGGAATAGTCTCTGCTCTGTTAGCCAATCAAAATGCTGAGGACCACATAGGAGGAGGGCTGAGGCAGCCTCCCCTGGACCCTCAGGGGGCTGCAGCCCCCACTTCAATAGCATCATCTCCTGGAGGGCCAGGAGATCTGGGGTTTGCAGCAAGGTCAAGACTAGCACAGTACCATCTGCGGGGCTCCTGCTCATAGCCTCACTGAGGAAGTGGCCCGGGGCCAGCATTTCACACGGGTGCCCTGTTGGGGATGGGGTGACCAAGACCACTGGTTCTGGAGTCAGACAAACCAGTGTTTGAACCAGCTCCAGTCTTTACTGGCTGAAGGGCCTTTGGAAAGGCCACGGAATTTCTCCGTACCTCCGTTCTCACATCTACAAGGTAGGACTGACAAGAGGCCCTATCTCTTTAGGATTCTGTTAGGGATCAAGGGAGAATGTGCCTTGAAAGTACCCAACTGAATGCAGATGAACCGATCGACCAGTGGTCATAACAACACCGACTGGCATTTTTTGGGTCCTCATTAAATTCTGTGCTATGAACAGTTCATCGATTAGCTTGTGTATTCCTTACCACAACCCTAAGATGTTAAGTAACATTATTATTTCCTCCTGATTGATGTAAAGATGGGCACACAGTGAGGTCCAACAAGATGCCTGGGCCCACACGGTGGGAAACGGTGGAGGCCGAACCTGAACCGGATCCCAGGCGGTCTGATCCAGAGTCCATCTCCATCCATAGGCCATGCCAATAGGATGACCGCCATCCTTCCCCTTGCTGACTCAGGGCGCACCCGCTGTCGCCACGACCACCCCAACACTGATTGGAGCAGGAGGCGTCACCTGACCCAAAGGCTGCCCGCCAAGTTGCCTGGTTTGCAGCGCCATCCCGCCAGGCGGCTCAGACCCTGAAGCCCAAGCCGTGCTGCTGAGTGACCGTGAATGAACTCGGCGCCTGCGCATTGGGTCCTGCAGGCTTTTCCAGGGCTCAACTCTGTTCTCTGGAGTCTGGCCGAAAGGCCGCCCGTTTTCGCAACCATTCCTGTGTCTCCGGGTCTGCCCTCTGCATAGCCTGCAGGCGAGGAGGCCCCAGAGACCTGCTCCGTCCACAGTGATGCCCTTCGTGGTCACTGCCCTGCGGGTGACTCCAGGCCAGTCCTGTCCCTGGCACTGCAGAATCACGTCCAGCTACCGACTTGATATCCCCTTTCGAGTCACAGGCACGCCACGTGAGACCTGGCTGAGACACACACCCGATGTGCCAGTAGGTACGTGGGACCACTTTTCTGTAGTTTGAAAACTTCCTTAAAAAATAAAAAAGAAGAAGAAGAAAGAGGGAAGAAAGGAAGGAAGGAGGGAGGGAGGAAGAAAGCGGGGTGCAGTGGCGCATGCCTGAAATCCCAGCGGCTCAGGAGGCTGAGGCAGGAGGATCGTGAGTTCAAAGCCAGCCTCAGCCAAAGTGAGTTGCTAAGCAACTCAGTGAGACCCTGTCTCTAAATAAAATACTAAATAGGGCTGGGGAGGTGGCTCAGTGGTCAAGTGCCCCAGAGTTCAATACCTGGTACCTGCCCCCAGCAAAAAAAAAAAAAAAAAAAAAAAAAAGAGATTGTTTTTCCCCCAAGTCCTTTCTAACCCTGGCACATCCCAAGAGGACTTCCTGTCGCCCCTCTTCCCCACCGTCACCCACCCCAGAACTTCTTTGTTCCCCCTCACCTCAGGTTTGAGAAGACAGCAGCTCAGCTCTGCTCACCGCTGCCTGTTAGCATACTGGAGTCATCTGGGGACACCGAAACCTTTGATACCCAGGTGCCCACCCACCCCACCACCCCACCCACACACGCTAACTCAGATTGGGGTCCAGATTGCTCTGGTGGCGGGTGCTGGGTATGGATTGTCACAGAATGCTCCCCAGATGGTCCTGGCCTTAGCCAGAGTTCAACAAGCACTGTGACAACCCGGACTCACCCTGATCCCTCAGGGCCCTCAGGGGCCACTTGTTAACCAGGCCCAGCCTCCTCAGAAGGCAGTGTAGCAACTCTGTTTTTTGGGGAGGGGGACGGACTGGGGATTGAACCAGGGGTGCTTTGCCACTGAGCTATATCCCCGACCCTTTTTATTTTTGAGACAAGGTCTCCTTTAGTTGTTGAGGCTGTTCTGGAACCTGCGATCCTCCTACCTCAGCCTCCAGAGGTGCTGGGATGGCAGGCGTGCCCCACGTGCTCTGTTTAGCCACATCTTTTGTTTCCTGACCACATCCCTGGGGCTCCACCACAACTGGCTAAAGGACTGGAAGAAACATTTCCTCCCAACCCAGACAATGAACTCCATTCACCACCAGGACTCCTGGAGGAGGACATTTCCCTTACCTTATGCAACGCGGGTTCACCGTTGCCATTTGGGGAGCGCAGAGAAGCACACGGGAGCCGGCCACAGCCTCGCTTAGGACCCAGGAATCCGTGCGCAGAAAGGAGCCATTGTCCCCTCGTCACTTTAAGGGAACAGCTAAAAAACACATTCAAAGGGTCCTGATGATAATGAATATGCTAATGTGATTTCCATCGGGCACTGCCGCTACCTCCTAAAACGGTTTCTGACCTTCCTCATGGATTCAAAGCTTCCATTGAAGTCGACGGGGGATTTGGGTGAAAATAACATGAAAGTTTTCACTTGAATGGACAGAACTGGGGAGTAGTGAATTAAAGGTGCGTTTCACATTGGCCCTAACAGCACCGACCTTGGGGGGAGGCGCTGGCTCCAGGAGGTTCTGCGTGGACCTTCTGGCCAGGTAGCTCTTGCCTTCTGGTGGGTGGAGCCAGCGAGCTTTAACCCTCTTGGATGAAAAATAAGCTCTGGAGACCTGGGCTCCACTCATTGGCTGGGTGACCTTGGGCAGGGCAAATCACCTCTCTGATTAAACTCAACTTCCCCTTCTGTAAAATGGCATGACACAAGCTTTCTTAGAATTTTGGCTTCCCAGATGACATGAGAAGCCAGTATGTGGGAGGGATTAGGGAAGTACCTTGCCTCTCCTCACCCTCCCACCCAGTCGGGGCCACAGCAAGGGTGTGGAGACCCCAGGTCCTTCCTTCCTTCATCCAGCCTCTGTTTGTGAGGCATTTCCTGGGTGTCAGGCTCCATTTGGGTGCTGGGGATTCAGCTGTGAACAAAACAGACAACTCAGCTCTGAATGGGGCCGCCACTCTAGAGGGAGAGATGGCAGGGAGCATGGGAACAGAGGAAGACTACGCTGGTGCCCTTGAGAAGGAAAGGAGGCAGAGTTTTAGAATCAGACGAACCCGAATCGGAATCCAGCCTGCCCTGGCCGGCCGTGTGATCCTAAGGAAGGTGCTTTTCCCTCCCGCACTCTTCTCCTGTGTGAAGATCCATCCATCATTCCTCCATCCACTAAACCAATATTTAGAAAACTCCGTCTTGTGTCAAGCACTGCTTTGAGGGCTGGGGGGGCCAGGATGAATGGAGCAGACGAAAATTCCTGTCCTTGGAGACTTAAAATCTGGAAAGAGAAACAGACACTCAACAAACATATAGTCATTCCGCAGTATCCCAGAGGGACGGCTTCCAGGACCCCCGTGGATACCAAAGTCCACAGATGCTCAGTCGTTTCTATGAAATGGTGGGGTATTTGTACCCCTGCATACTTTAAGTCATTTCTGGATTAATTATAAGCCCAAATTAAATAATTAGAATAATTATAAGTAGCTGTCATGCTGTATTGTTTAGGTAATGACAAGAAAGATCTTATTTTAAACAATTTCAATCTGCAGTTGGTGGAATCTGTGACTGTGGAACCCATAGATACAAGAGGCCAGCTGTACACCTTTTAAAAAAATACTAAAGCTAGGGCAGGAGGTTGAGAATGGCGGAGAAGGGTGTTATTTTACCTCCTTGGAGGTGACATTTCAACTGGGACCAGAAGAACATAGGGGAGTTAGCTGCCTGGGAGGAAGAACATTTCCAGCCTGAGAGTTGGCAAGGGCAAAGACCCTGGGGCAGGACCATGCTTGGCTATTGCAAGAATCAGAGACTCAGTATAGCACTTGTTCAATAGAGAGCATATATTATTTGTACCCCTTTCAAGAAAGTTGGGGTGAAGCTAGCTTCCACCATCATAAAAGGTCTTGGAGGCTCTGGAGGTTGGCGCCTTTTTAGTTCCTGTTCTCTCTTGTTTTTCTGAGTGATGACAAGCCTGCCCAGCCCCCAGTCCTCCTGCTAGCGGGCCTCTCTGCCTCCAATCCAAAGGGAAGCCACAGGAATGTGTGACGTGGAGGTGCCGGGGTGGGGGAACGGCGTGAATGATGGCCATTAAAGACAATGGCAGCCACTCGAATTCCTTCCCCTCCACAGCCTTGAGATTAGAAGCCCAGGAAATGCGGTACCTCGCCAAGATGCACCTCCATCTGGGGTAGAAGGAGACATCTGCTAAACAGCTGCATGTTGTTTGAGAGCTGGCACTTAATTAAATTACTCAGCTCTGGCTTGGGCGGGCGGAGCTGAGCGGAAGGGGCCGACCACCCCTTCCCCCAGGGGCCCAGACTCCTCTCCCCATTATCCCTCCAGCCACCCCCGCCAGCCATGGGTCCCAGGCAGTCCACACTCACTGGTGCGTCCTCCTCATCTTCACCTAGCTCCTCCAAGAGTCCCAACTCAAATCTCAGCATCTCCTCCAAGACGTCTCCACTCACCTCCCAGGGACGGGCAACGACCTCCCGTGAGCTCTTGCGAGCTTTGGGCATTCCTGGACCGGAGCTCTGGACCACGGCCTCGCACCTTGTTGTACCCTGCTGTCTCCGGAGGTCCTCACAGTTGGGCACCGCTTTGACTCCATCCTTGTAATCTCGGCATGTCACCTGACTCCCCTCAATGAATGGATGGAGGAAGAGATTGGAGGAGGGAGAGATGGAAACCTAGGAGGGAAGAGAGAGGGCTGGATGAAGAGATGGACCCTTGCCACCATCATTTTCCACTGGAAAACCACATGGTGGTCTTCCACTGGTCCAGCTTCCACTCTTGTCCCCGGTCATCCACTTTACTCAGAGAACTTGGGAATCTTTTAAGTATAGAATGACATCATGTCATTTCCCTGTTTAGAACCTTCCAGTAGTCCCCACATTCCCAACCCTGATCTCCAAATCCCTATGGAATACGACGGCCCCTTCCTCCCCCTTGGATCACATCTCCTCACTGTCTTATGCTCCAACTACCCAGGAAACCTGCCCGGCTCTCTCTAGCCCCAGGATCTTTGAACCTGCTATTCCCCGTGCCTGGGACTTGCCTTCCCAGCAATCTGCCCACCCGGCATCCTCTGCAGTCTTCAGGTTCGGCTCTGGTGTCAACTTTCCTTACTCGCCTATTAACATCTCTGCCATCTTGGTTCCCAGTGGCTAAAGGGCCTGACTCAGTCAACCAGGGTTTTCATTACCCAAAGTCAACCTGCTCCCCAGAGCACAGCCTTAGGTGTGGCAGGGGCACAGACCTCCCCCAGGGCCAGCCACAAGCCACCCCCTGTCCCTGTCCTCACTCCTCCCCTCCATCAACTGAAGATCCTTCATGAATGGGCTTGTCTGGAGCTGCAGCAATTAAACTGCCCGAGCAACATTGGACCATTTGTTTACTATGGCACTCAGAGCCGGAATGGCTTCTTGTTTTCACTGTTTCTATTTTCAGCTCCGTATCCTAGGGGTGGTGAGGAGAGGGTAGGCAATGAATCCTGGTCTATTCAGGCAAAACGATGCTTCAGTGAATCCTAGAATTTCAGAGTCACGGAATAGTAAAAGCATTGTCAGGGAATCTAAGAGCAGTGAGCATCTATAATTTGGATTATAGGTTCCTAGATTCCTGGGATTCTGGACTCTTACTCAACAAAAAAAGTAATAAAATCTTGCACTCAGACCAACTGGGACTCAAAATCTGGAGGGATGGGATCCCAGGAGACCCTCACTTTGTTGGGTTCTGGACTCCCATGTCCCCTCCTCCAAAGCCTTTCCTGAGCATGTCATCCACAGGGTCCCCCGCCCCTCCCTCCACACGGGCCCTGTCACTTCCTATTGCTTCTCTCTTGTTCATTTTTCTTCATAGCACTGATCACCACCTGCCATGAAATATATCTCTCTGCTTATTTGTTTACTGCCCGGCTCCCCCACACACATTAGATTGAGGTCAGGAACTTGATTTTGTTCACTTTTAGAAACAGTACTTAGAAGAGTGCCTGGCATGTAGTGAAGGCTAAAAAAAGAAGGGGAAAAAATGGTCCATTCACCAAGTATTTATTGCATGTCCACTTCCTGTCGGGGCCTTAGAGGTGATCTTGCCTCGGCTCCGGGGGTGGGTTCACTGGGCAGGCCAGATGTGACTGGGAGTAGTCACCCAGAGCCGGGGCTGTAGGGGATGCTCGGGCCCATCCAAGGGGCATGGGGAAAGGTCATGGGTTGACCGTGTCTGCAATGGACTCAGCAATGGAGCCATCAGCCACGTCTGCTGCGGCCCCTAAGCTTAACACTGAAAAAAAAAAAAAAAAAAAAAACGAGGTCCAGAAGGCAGGGGTGCACCAGGCTTGGCCAGCCAGCTTGGGGGTGCTGCTGCCAGGGTGGGAACCCCCATTGTTCTGTCTGGGTCTTTCATTCTTGCCTCACAGCACGGGTCCCCGAGCCTGGGGCTTCAGGGAGGGCACCCGCGTGGGCCCCCCTCCCCCATGAGTCTCAGGCCCTCCCTCCTCCCAGGCCGTTGGGGGTTAAGGGGCTGCGGGAGTCCCTGGCCCTGAACCCCAGCCTGGGAACCCAATTCTGGAATACTGCCTGGACGCACAAGCCAGTTATTTTTAAAAATCCAAAAAGAAAAAGAAGAAAGAGAAAACTCACTGCTTCGGTCCCTGTACCAGCCCTGGCTGAGAGAATAGAGACTTGAAAGGAACAAAGGGTTTCCTCAAACACGGCAGATCAAGGGCTTGGCTTATGTGGTAACCGGTAACCCACCGCCGCGCTTTGTGACAGATCCTTCTGAGCCCGCGGCCTCTGTTCCCGCCGCAGACTTGGCAGGAGGGTGGGGGGAGTTCGGGACACCCTCCTGCCCCCCTCTGAGGTCGGGCTGCTTACAATCGTAGACTTTGAGAACCCCTGAACGTTGGGGACTCAAAGGCCCTCACGGAGCATGGAGTGCGACCCCCCCACTCAGGCAGCCGGGCAGGCAGGAGCCCTGGAGGGGCTCAAGGTCACACCTCAGGGAGGGCAGACCAGTGAAGTCACCAGTCCCTCCACTGCCTCCCGCACCCACCGTGGCTGCCTGAGAAAGCCGTCTCAGGAACCCTCCCACCCACGACGACCTCCCACTCCTCTCTCCTCTGACTGTTCCCTTTCGAGGTGCCTGTGAGGTACCTGACTTTACCCCAGCTCCCCAGGGTCAGTGCTGGTCAACTGAGCGCTCACGCGAGGCTGATAGCTGAGCATGACGTCAATGGCTCTACGGTGGGCACCTGCTGTCCCCAGAAGATGCTTCCTATGGGCACTATGGCGCCCGAGGACAGAAGTATTGGTGCCCCCGTTTTTCAAATGAGAATGTCAAGGCTCCAGAAGACTGAAGCAGGTGCCCAAGGTGACACCTCAGTGACCAGCAGAACTGAGACTCAGGCCGCCCGCCTGCCAAGCCTGGGCAACGCTGGCCTCTGAGCTCTGCCCGTCCCTCTGGGATCAGCCACCGTGGAGGCCTAGCTAGAGGTGCCGGACTGAGGGGCACACGGGAGGGAGGGGCAGGCTGGGAATGGGGGGCCCCCTCCCTCCGATGCTGCCATGCGTGGGATCCAGGCTCCACCCACCAAAGCCTGAGTGTGCAAGGCCCCTGGGCCCCTGCCCGCCCTCCTGCAGGACCCTGCTCAGGGGGTCTCGCTCTCCTGCCTCCGTCTCGGACCTACAGTCTCTGGCTCCTTTCTACCCCATCTGTCCATCTGCATCATCTCCATCTGTGAGTCTCTCTGTCTCTCTCCGGCTCTGTCTCTGTGACTTACTTTCTGCCTCTGTCTCTTCCCCTAACCTCCCAGTGTCTCTATTCCTGTTCCCCTTTCTGTTTCTGCATCTGTGTGCTACTTTCTCCCTCCCTCCCTCCCTCTCTCCACCCCTTTTTCTCCCCGCACCCCCCACCCTATTCCGTCTCCCTGGCTCCCTGGGTGCCTCCCGTTCCCTCTCCCTCTTCTCCGGTCTCCTGCCTGTCCACCTCTCTCTGTCCACCTCCCTCCTCTTGCTCTTTCCAAGCTTCCTGGGCCCTGCTCAGGCCCTGCTGTCCCACACTCCCACATGGACACACAGCATTCCAGCAAGTCCTGGGGCCCGACTTAGCTGAGGGGGGACGAGGACAGGCTGGTCAGAGCCACCCCAAAAGGCGACTTTTGGGGTGGGGTGCAGTATCGCGTTACAGGGAACCGAGCCAGCCTCCTCTTTTTCTTCTCAGAAACGACTGGTTGCTTTCCTAGGAGGCAGAAGAGAAAGTCTCTGAATAGGGATTTAAAGCACTAAGCTCTGATTCCTTCTTTTTAATATTTATAAAGAGAGAAAGGGGATAATTTCAGGAAGATCATTTCAAGGCGAAAACCCACATATTTTCAATAGAATTATTCCAAAAAACCCCTTTCCGGCTCATTGGAGTGTATAATTTTGTAAGTTTAAGACACGAGGCCTGGTTTCCAAGTTCCCTAAAATGACGCAGCTAACGAAGGCCAGAAAGGAAGTCAGAGGAGAGGAAGTGGGGGGTGGTCAGGGAGGACAGGGACAAGCCTGGGGGGCACACATGGGCCAGAGGGACAGCAGCGGCCTGTGTCCTACCATGTCCCCTCTCCTCCATCTGTCTCCCTCAACAAGCCAGCCAAACTTGGGACTATGACCATCATCAAACACCCAGGCCCGATCCTGAGACCTTCCTCCAAGTCCATGTGCCACAGATGCCTGCCAACTTCTCCAGTGAGGTGTATCCAGGGCAGCCCCTGCCCCTGCCATCTTCCTCCATGTGACAGTTTGAATCTGAAATGTCCTGCAGAGGCTCCCGGGTTGAAGCCATGTCTGGAGGTAGGGATTTGGTTCATGAGGGTGCTGACATCATGGATGGATTGATCCACTCACGGGTTCCCAGTTTGGCTCTGCTATGATGTTGTGCCTCACTTCCAGTCCCCCGCAACGGAGCCAGCTGATTATGGACTGACACCCTGAGCCAAAAGAAATCTTTCCTTTTCTAAGTTGATTTCCTCAAGTATTTTGTCACAGCAATGAAACTCTGGCTGACATTCTCCCCAAGCCTCTTTCCACCTGGGTCTTATCTCAACCATTCAGATGCTCAAGCGGGAAATCTGGGAGTCAGGCTTGGGTCCCCTGTCTCCCCTGCCTCTTCAAGTTCGTTGCCAAGACTCATTGATTCTATTGCCTTCAACCCCCAGAATCTTGCCCTCAGCAGCACCCCCGTCCCAGGTGATCCTCAGAATCCCTGGCCTGGATCCCTATCATGGCTCCAGGCAGCTCTCTGGACCTCTTGCCTCTTGTATTCAGGTGGACAGAGTGATCTTCCTGGGTCTCAGCTCTGGGGGTGACTCTCCCTTCCTCAAAAACAATCACAGCTCCCTCCTCACCAGCTCCAAGGTGCAGATCCAATCCCCCTCCCACCCCCGGCATCAAGATCCTGCCACAACCTGACACCTTTATTTCCTTGTATCCACCCTCCAGTCTCAAGTTCTTCACTACAGCGAAAGTGAGTCATTCTTTTCTGCCTAGAAGTACAAAGAAACACCTTTCTACCTCTGAACCTTGGCAGAGGCTCCTGCGTTCCTCTGGAGTGCCATCTCGGCCCGTGTGGCTCCAACCACCCTGCAGGCCCACTCAAATGCCACCTGTCCATCAAGCACGGTGACCTCTCCACGGTCCTCCCTGTTGCGGGGGATCTTTCCTTCCTTTCCTTTCACCCCTGACATTTTTTCACCTTGAACTTCAGACAGCCTGCAGGGCCTGAGAACAGACAGAGCTCTGTGTCTGGGACAGAAGGAACAGGAGAGGTGGACCATTCTGACAGTCCCTGATGTTGGACCAAGCCTGATTCTGTGGTTCTGCTGGATGCCTAAAATTATAAGCAGGATCCCCTGATAATAATTAACTGCCCTGGCAATTAGCAATGTTATCGCAAAGGTCAATGACTGAACCCTGATAATGAGCCAGGAGCCTTACCAAGTGCTTTCTGTGTGCTCTCTCACATAGTTCCCATTAACCAGTGTTCTGGGGACCTTTGGCACCTCAGTGAGATGGATGAAGAGACCGAGGCTCAGAGAGGCACAGAGGCCTGCTCCGCATCACACCGAGAAAGAATTGGGGCAGGACTCTGGCCAGCCCAGCCCAACTCCGAATCCTTGTGTTTTGCCTCAGACACGCTGCAAACGCTGACACTGCATTATCAGTGGGAACTGAGTAACATGATCCCTGAGTCGTCCTCACCTAGGGGGACCACGTCAGTGTGGCCAAGGCCACATTTCTCCCTGGGCCCCAGCTTCCCTATCCTCTTGGCAGTTCAGTTCCCATTTGAAAAACACCAACAATTCAGATGCCAGCTTGGCAAACCCCAGAGGCGTGGGTCGCCTTCCTATCCCCCATCTGGGGGAGGTGGAGCCCCAAAGAGCAACAGAAGCCCTGGGTGCCCCTGCCCTAGACTGGGTTTAACTTGACCCTGGCTGTTCCCTGGTCACCTCTGGAAACCCTCAGGGATGCTATACCAGGCGGTTCTCACTGAACTCACCACCCGCTCTGTCCCCTGCCAAGGGCTGCCCGGAATTCCCAGGCCGGTTCCATCTCCCCCAGGAGGCTGCCCGGGCTGCTGGCTGGTCTCCCTGCGTCTGCTCTGGGCCTTATCTACACAGCATGCTTGTTTTGAAACAAAACCCACAAGAGCGCCTTAGTTCTTAAAGCCCTCCGCGTGTTCCCATCCCAGGGAGAACAGGTCCCCAAGTGCATGGCAGGGTCCCAGCCTCCCGCGCGCTGAGCCCCAGGCCGCCCAGGCTCCGCCCGCGCTATCCCTTCACCCGGGTCCAGGATAAGCCAGGTTCTCCACCTCAGGGCCTTAGCTCTTGTTCTCCCCTCCGCTCTTGTTCTCCTCTCCTGGCTGCTTCTTCCTGTCTTTGAGCTCAGAAGTCCTCCATTCCCCAAGGCCATTTCAGAGCCCAATGGCCCATGACATGTCCCTGCCCGCGTGTCCATACGGCGGTGCTGTTCATTCCCCGCAGCCTGTGGTTGGACATTTGAGCCCTTCCAATGTATCGTCCGCACGAGGAGTGACAGAAACCAAGCTGCAAACTAAGAAGCTCCAAGCTCTGGCTCCTCCGGGGAAGCAGCACGCAGACCACCAGAGACTGGCTGAAGCCATAGAGCGGCAGCTCTGGAAATCAGCCAAGGGTTAGAGCAACCAAGTGAGCATCGGGTTAAGGAAAAGCCACTCCAGAACAGTAGGAACAGTTCCGCAGCTTTAGTCCTCACTGGAACCCCCCTCTGTCCCTGGCACAGATGGTGGGGAGGAGGCCCCTCCCTTGAGCCAGAGAGAGCAAGCAGACTTTGCTTAGGACATCCTGGCCTGTGGCAGGGCTGCCTGGACTGCTCGCTGCTTACCCCACTCTGACCTCAGGCTCTTCTTTCTTACACCCTCTCCAGCCTAGGTAGGGAGCATTGGTGTTGCCTGTTCATGAAAGCTGCCAAGAGACCCTGGGAAAGTCAGGCACTCAAAAGCAGCTGTGTATGTGAAGAATCCAGAAAGTCACACGCAGATTCAGGGAAGATTCGAGCTCAGAAAAGACCTGAGCAGTCCCTGAGCTTCCACCTTGCTGAAGGGTCCCTCCTTAACCAGTCTGCAAAGGAGGAAGAGCTGGTATTTTTTCCAGTGCTCCAACTTCCAACAACAACAACAAAATTACAACAAAGAAACAGAAAACAGGGCTCATGTGAAGGAACAAAATAAAGCGACAGTAACTATCCCTGAGGAAGCCCAGATATTGGACTTACTAGAAAGTGACCTTACAAAAGTATCTTAAATATGCTCAAAGAGCTGGGGGGAAACAGAGAGCAAGAACTGATCAAGAAAATGACGTATTGACAAAATGATAAGGTTGACAAAGAAAGAATAAATAATAGTACAAAAATAATTATGAATCTATGTTAGCAAGTGCACAACATATAAAGATATAATTTTGGAGAGGGCAGAGCTGGGCAGGGTGGACTTTTTGTTTGCAATTGAACTTCAGTTGGTATCAATTCAAATAAGATGGTTATGAATACAGAATGATATGTTATCCCATGTTAGCTTTATGTTAGAAATATTTATGTTTTAATATATATTTTTAAGTATCAGTAGACTATTTCTCTTACCTCTAGAACATATCTTAAGTATCTATAGCATATACACAAAGGGCAATGAGAAGAAGATAAAAACACACCACTACAAAAATCAACTAGACACGATAAAAGATGGCCATGGAGGAAATAAGGGACCAAAAAAGCTATGAAGTGCAGAAAGCAAAAACAATAAAATGTATCAGTAATTAGTTTGAATGTAAATGGATCAAACTTTTCTATCAAAAGGCATAAATTAATGAATGAATTAAAAAGAAAAAATCCATCTATATGCTATCTACAAAAGACTCATTTTAGATCTAAAGATTCAAATAGAGCAAATGTCAAAGGATGGAAAAAGTGAATCCATGCAAATCATAAGCAAAAGGGACCCGGGTGGAGACAGAAGATCTTACAATGGAAACTCTGAGTCAAACACGATCGTGAGAGCCCAAGAAGGGAGCCCCACTGTGGGTCCTCCAGTCCAAAGAGCTTGAATTACTTGAGGACACTGAGGACCAGAGAGGGCCATGGATCAGTTGAAGGTCACACAGCAAGCTACTGGTACAGCTGGCATCCAGACTTAAGTCTACTTCCTACCTGCCACAGGCTATTTCTCTATGGGGACTGCCTAGACACACAATTCCTCTAGGTCATCCCCTTCCCTTCTATTTTCCTATGACACTCTCTGCCTCTTTGAGCATATTTAAGATATTTTTGTAAGGTCACTTTCTAGTAAGTCCAATATCTCCTATGGACTTTTCTGGATTTATCAACTAGACCATCTCATATAACTCCCACAATGGAACTTTTTTAAAAAAGTAACTTTCAGGTCCCATTTTACAGATAACTGAGACTTGAGACAGAAGATCAGCTAGCAAAGCAATGTGGGTCTCTCCCCTCCCAGGTCCAGGTCTCAAGGCTGTGTCTGCCTTCAAAAGTACCAAGAGACATGTTTCAGCAAAAACCAGGCCCGCGCCCAGCTTCTCCAGAAAACCTTCTCCCCAGCCACAGAGACTCCTGGCTTTGGTTCTCTTGCGGATTTCTCCTTCATCTTAGGATGGCCATGAAGAGTGGATGTTACTCTCCTAGCTGGAGTATGCTGGCGGCACCTGGGCCCAGACCCCAAGCAGGGGTGTGCACAGAGCTGGACCACCTCAACTCGACAAGCTCAGGGTACTCATCAGCAAAGCTAAATGCCTAACAGGTGTTATGTCAAGTTCACGTCCATCATGCACAATATGTCAAAACCCTCACCTCACTTTGCAGAAGACAGCTTCGGAGTGGGAAACAGCTATGGACTGTTTGTTCCCATCAAATTTCATGCAATAATATTGTGAGGTGGTGCAGCCTGCCAGAGGTGTTTGGGTCACAGGGGCTGAACCTCGCCAAGGCGTTGGCCGGAGCTCCCAGAGAGAGGGTTAGTTATCCTAGGAGCAGGTCGTTACAAAGCACGTGGTCCCCTCTGACTCTGCCTCTTTTCTGCATGCACCCAAATCCCTTCCTTTCCTCCTCTATGCCCGAAGCAGCATAAAGGTCTCACAGGAAGCACAGCAGATGCCAGTGCCATGCTCCTGCCATGCTCCTGCCTCCAGAACCCTGGGCTAAATAAACCTGTTATCTTTATAAACTGCTCCGTCTGGGGTATTCTGTTATAACAGAAAACCAACTAAGACAAGCACTCATGCTCATTAGCTGGTGTGCTGGGTCGTACTCTTAGCCTCTTTGCTGCCTTGGATCACGGGCCACTGGGCTGGCAGGCTGGGGGTGCATAGGGTCCCTGGGGATGTGTGGCACAGCCGGAGCGTGTGAGAGTGTGAAGATTTTTCCAGGTCGCTTTGGAATCACTGCTTTTTCCTCCGGGTAGTAAGGCTTGGAGAGATTTGGGGTGGGAAGGCCCAGGATAGTTTTGCTCAAACCACCTGTTGGAAGCCCACTTCTGAAGGGACTAGAGGCACCCAGAGAAGGGGCAGAAGCGAGAGCTGGCCGCGGTCTGCTGAGATCTGGGTGAGGGCGGGGCTCAGAACTCCGCTGTTCTTCCCACCAATCAGCGCAGCCCAGGACTGCGGGCTAGGGCTCGCGGGGCGGGGCCGGGGCGGGGCCGGGGCGGGGCCGGGGCGGGGCCGGGGCGGGGCCGGGGCAGGGCCGTTCCTGGGCAGCCTGGGCCCTCTGTCCTAGGGAGCATTAGTCAGCTTGGCTGGAAGCCCCACACTCCTGCCACCCTGGTCCTCTTTCTTTCCTGTCAGTGAGGAAGCTGTTTACTCCCAGAAAGTCATTCATTCCCTGATAAGATCAACCTCATTGTTAATGGAAATCGCACTTCCTGAGCGGGAGGAGGCCAAGGGTGAGCAGCCAGCACTCAGAGCCCCATCAACAGCCCGCAGACAGAGGCCCTGAGACTGTACTGTCCACCAGTCCCTGTGGCCAAAGGGAGGAAACTGAGGTCCAGAGAAAGGGAGTACCTTGGAGGAGTCAGCACCAGGGCTGAGCCCATCCCACCCCCGACTCCCAGACACCCTGTCTCAGCAACCCCCACCCCGACAATCCCACCAGCCACCTCTGGATTTTCAGATTCAACACCCCATCCTAAGAACACATGCTAATAAAACATTCCAACACAATGTCCTATTTTAATGTAATGCTCTAATGTTCTATTATAAAGTTGCACTCAAATATAATGTGCTAACATGGATTAATATTCCAATTCAACACCTGAGCACGATCCAAACCACCATTCTAAGCTAACACTGAAGCACATGCCATCCAACACACAGCATTATGTAACATCCTGCTACCATAATATAAGACATTGCAGCACAACGGTCTCATCCAGGCTAATCGCACAATGGGACATTTCTGCAATATTTGAACACAGTTCTAAAACGACACTTTGAAACAACTTTCTAAATTATTACTTTAATATCCAGGACTCTGGGATTTTAAGCCTCTGGAATTTCCACTGGACAAGGTGAGGCAGACCAGTAGTTATGCCGATCAGAAATCTCAGCCTAGTACAGAACTGGCCACTACCACGTGCAGCCTGCTCCTGAGACCAGAGCAGTTGCCGGTCCTGGGGCCCCAGACCAGGCCGGGCCGAACCAACTGCTCAGCCAGAGGGCATGTCCTTCCCAGGACAGAACGGAGTCCTGCCTGTGTTAGACCTCTAATGACTACCCTCACCCAGGCTGATCAGACAGACTCCATTTTACCCTGAGACTCCATGTCATGTAAGAAATGTTCCTTCCACGGGAACACCAGGCCTCTGTACCCATCCACGGTTGCTTAGCATAACATGGCTGGCAACACAAAACGGCACTTCTTATACAATGTAACATTGTCCTCTTTTTGATTCCCATTTTTCTTGGACAATGCACTCTGTCAGAGAATGATCGTCTAGACATTAGTAACCATTCCTTAACTTGTACCCAGCTAGGGTGGATTTGACCCACTTCCCCTTCTGCTTGTGATTTTAGATCTTGTGATGTTTGTTTATGGTTTTGAATCATAGGATCGGCCACTTAGGATGAATGCAGTTTTGGACTATAAAGGTGGACTCTAGCCCTGGGAGGGGGTCGAGGACTGTAGACTTGCAGTCTGCCCTTGAGCTGCCGGCTGGGGTCCCGCCGGCTGGTGGATGAAGGTGGTTCCGTCTCCTGCTCTAAGATTGACTCAGTGATCTACTGCAATCCTGCCACATAACAGCCCCATGTTTCTGAGGTCTGGGTGGGGGTCATGGGTGGGGAGGGAGGAGGAACTGGCTGGTACAGACACTACTTAGAGCACATAGGGACAGACTTTCCTTGCCACCCCAATTACTAGGTAAAAGGAAGACAGGACCCTGAAGAGGCATTAACTCCTTTAGGCTTGAGGACATGGGAGCCACAGAATGCCTCTCAACCTCCTGCCTACCTGCAGCCTTCCAGCCCCTTCGAGGCTGCCAGCCACCGTGCTTTTCTGCACACTCACCATTTGCCTTTGCTGGCCCTTGGTATTGCTGTCCCTGTACCTGGACCTGTTCCCCCTAAGTTTCCCACGATTCGTCCCTCACTTTCTCTGGGTCCCTCCTGCTGTGCTACAGCAGTAGGCAAGTCCCCCTACCTCTTCCAGGGGCCCGTAGGGCTGGCCTGTCTTAAACAGCAACCCTGTCTGCTGGATCCTCTTCCTGTGCCCATTTCCTTCATAGAAACCATTGCTGCCTGGTGTATTTTGGTGATTTGCTCATTTCTTTCCTTCCCCTCAAACCATGGCTCTTCACTCAGCTGGACCCTGGGATCACCTGAAGAGCTATTTAACATCCCAATGCCCCGTTGCAGACCAAATGAATCAGGATCGCTGGAGTGAAGCCCAGAAATCAAGAATTTTTGAAGTCCCTAAGTAGTTCAGATGCATGGAGCTAAGGCTGAGAGCCCCTGAACTGATTGTCAGCTCCCAGGGGACCAGAACTTCTTCTATCTTGTTTCACAGTGTCTGGCCAAAGTGTCTGATAGACAGTGCTCAATAAATATCTGTTGAATGAATAAACCATTTGACAAAACATTTCCCTTTAAAAATTTTCGGCATAGCAAAATTTATTAACAACACAAAAGGAAAATAAATTTCCTCCTTCCCTAGGTTCAGTTGTCTTAAATGGCAAGGCTGCCTTACCTGGTGGGGGACAGGAAAGAGAAGAACATTCCCTGCAATGGTCACAGCATGTGCAAAGGCCCGGAGGTACATCCAGCACTCCTCTCTGATTCTCTCAACTATGTTCACTTGGAGATTCTCTTAGCATCTCCCTCAGGCTCTGTCAGCCGGGCCACTCATAAACTAGCTGGGTGTCCCTGTAGAAGATATCCACTTTCCAGAAGTTCAGATTTTCTAAATCAGTGGGTACAATGATCCTGTCTGGGGTGGGGGTAGTAGCCTAAGCATCTAATGAGATAATAAAGTGCGACGTACACCAAGAGCTGTGTGTCATAATGTCTGAGCGCCCCCTCTGTGCCAGACGAGTGCCTCGTCACTAGGGATGGCCTTTGGGTGAACCTGTTCAGCAGCTGGAGGTGAACCATTCATGAGCTCTTTTGCAGATGGGTACACAGAGGCTTGAAGGGGTAGGGTGACTTGCCCAAGGTCCCCTAGCCTGGAACCAGACCCAAGTCTTTCCATCTCCGAAGGCCAAGGAAGCAGTTGATTCAAGGGCTCTCAGCCACGTGAGCGCCGGGCTGTGGGCTTCGAGGGCTCCCAGCCCCCCGAGTACCAGGTGGCCACGGCCGGGCAGGCAGTCTGGTTTCGTGGCTTGTCTGGCTCCACCTGATTGTTCGCCAAAGGGAGGGGCGGGGCGGGGTGGCGGGAGCCGGGCCTGCGGTCACGGGGTGGACTTGAGCGCCTGCCAGCCAATCCAGGCGGCCGAGCTGGCACTGGAAAGGCCCCGGCCCATCTTGCCAGGACACTCCATCTTTGTCCCAGGACACAAAAGGGGCCTTGTCCTGGCTCTGCAGTGCCGACTCCACATGCTCCCGACTGCCCCAGCCCCTCTGCCTCGAGAAAGGCCCACTTTGTCGAGTCAAAAGACTAACTTGTTTCTTTTTCATCAAAACGTGTTGACTGACCTGGTCGATTTATCTTGGGAAAGTGGAGGGTGAGGGAGGGGAGCGAGGTGACAGAGACGGGCGCCGTTCGGAAGGCCCTACGGCCCAGCCTGAGTTGGGAGTGGACGCTCAGCTTTCACCCAGGCAGAGGGATAGCTTCGGGCTGAGCGCCATCTCAGGGGCTCAGGACAGTACTCTGACCTCACTAGGGCAGAGCGTCCACCATGAGCTATTCACTTCTTTGGTTTTAACCTTCGAAGGTCACTAATCCTCCGAGCAGGAGGCCTTGCTGTCCACCCGAATGTGAATTAGCTTTCTGGGAGAACAGAGGTGAGTGAGTAGCAGGAGGCCGCAAGTGGCAGGAGCAGAGTCACCCACAGCCAGCAGAAGGAAGGAGAGAGGAAGAGGGTCCTGTTCAGAGAGGAAATGAGCCCCCGCAAGGCAGTGGAAGCAGACTGGGGGGCGGCCATGGCTGAGCAGGACTACAAATGGGTCACCTGGGCAATACCAGTGGACACCGTGCAGAGAGGGCCCGGTGTCTGGGCAGAGTGGCAGGTGACTGGATGGGCTGCCGGGTCAGGTCGCCTGGGCGGAGGGTATCTGTGTAGAGACAGGCAGGACGGAGGGAGCCCGCCCGAGGGGCAGGGAACGGCATGCTCCAGGGCGCAGGCGTGGCCACGATGGGGTCTTCCAGAGACACCCGGGAGGCCCATGTGACTGGTTTCCTGCGCGAGGGTGGGAAGAGGAAGGGCCCAGAGTGACCGGTGCCAGGTCTGTGGGGCTGGTGGCTCCTGCTGGCATCCTCAGATTCTCATTCCGGTGGCATGGGGACCCCCTCGGGGAGGGGACGATGGGGTGACATGGTCTTTTATTTTTTTACAAAAGCCCCCCTGGCTGCTGTCTGAAGGTGGATTGAACAGAGGCTGCTGCAGCCACAGCTGGCGGAGGCCGGCCCGGGGGCAGAATGGAGGGAGAGGGTCTCAGAGCTGGGACCCCGACGTGGGAGCCAGGAGATTCACATCCCGCTCCTGTGACCCCGGAAAGTCCCGTCCCCTGCTCTGAGCCTCGGTTTCCCCATGCGTGGAATAAGGTCCTGGGAGGCAGGAAGAGCTGACACCAGTCTCCTGCAGCAGAGTCGGCCAGCCGGAGCCCACGGTCAGGGTGGGGGCCGTGATCCAGTTGCTAATCCAGGCCAGCCCAAGGCAGCTGCAGAACCCCGGGCAGAGCCGTGACTCACACGCAGTCCCTCTCCTGACGCAGAAACTGGGGCAGCCACGGGCCCAAGATGCGCCCGCAGGTTACCAGTGAAAGGCTGGCGAGAAGCCTCTGTGTGCAGGGGGAGGAGAGCAGGCTGCCAGCACCGGACTTCCTAAGCCCCTGGGGGACCCAAGTTCCTGCCATCGCAGCCACCATCCTGTCCCCGTGGGGCCGTGTGCCCAGCTTCTGTGGGTGACCAGGAGGCACTGGCAGGAGAAGGGGTCCTGAAGTGTGCCCATTCAGCCTTGGCTCTGCTGGGCTCCTGATGTGGGTGGACGTTACTGCCCCATTTTATTGATGAGGAAACTGAGACCCAGAAAGCTGTGGGTGGGAGAGCCAGGACTAAGTCTGGGTTTAACTCGTTCTTTCCCTCACTCTGCTCATTCTTCCCAAGTATGCAGCAGATGGGTGTGAAACAGAAGGGAAGAGACACCAAATATGCTTTAATAAATACAGAAATTCACACCTCGGGTTGTGCCAAGGCTGAGACCTTCCAGACAAAAGCCGCTCCACTCCTGTGGCCGCAGGCAGCCTTTCCCACAGTGGATAAGCCACTGGCCACTGTTGACTGCTCTTCTGCAGCTCACAGATGCTCGAGCAAGGGCAGAGGCCCGTAGCCCCGGTCGGCACACGCCAGCGACTGCGTGAGGCTGCGAGGAGCGTTGGCGGGCCTGTGGTGTGAAGCTGGTAAGAAAGAGATGAAGAAAAACTTCTGGAGGCGCTCGTCATTCTCTAGTTGTGCTTTGAGTAAGTTCCTTCCTCTCTGAGCTTTGGTTTCCTCGTTGTACAATGGGGTGGTTGGGGTTCCCCGCTCCCGAGGTCAAGGTCACGGTTAGATAAGATATTGCAGGGCCCACAATAGGTGCTCATTAAACACCAGCTCATTAAAGACCATTGCTGTGGTCCGTGATGGTGGGCACACAAACTCAAGAGCCCAGCAGCAGGTGTCGGGGAGAGGGAGGAGCAGGGTGATGGGGCGGGAGGAATCCCGGATGCAGCCCAATGCCGAGGGCCCACCATGCTGACGGGGAGTCCTTGAACCAAAGCCGCTTACTTCAGGGCTGCAGGACGGGCCGGCTTGGTACCTGCACCACGCTCGGGCTTTGGCTGAGAGCAGCCCACAGGACACGAGGGCTCTGCACAGATATGGTGGCACATCCCCAGGGGCGGCAGCTGGACCCTCAGTCAAACTCTCCTCGTTCACAGCTGCCTGGGGCCAGCACGCCCTCACCCCTGCGCATGGGAAGGAGCTCGTGCCGGGCCCAGGGCTCGTTCACGTGGCATCGGCCAGCTGGCCAGGGACCCTGGCTGCGCCCAGTCAAGAGACACACACCCTGGACAAGTTTTAGACGGTGGGAGGCGGGGCCCACTGGGACCAGACCCTGTGACTTTAGGAAGGGAACAGGAGGAGCACCTGTAGCAGCAAATCCAGAAATACGCTCAGGAGGCTGCTGCCCGAGCCGGGCCCAGGCCAGAGCCCCTCCAGCAGACCCCGCGGTCAACGCATCCGACACCAGCAGCAGCGCCCGGGGCTCCTGCCCGGCTCCGGGAGGTTCCACCAGGCAGGTCTCGTGGGAATCTCACCTTCCTCAGGAGGAAATTTCAATCAGGTGCCCAAGAGTTGGAAACCAGGTGGATGCCCAGGCAGGGGGTCTCCAGAGCCCCAGCAGTGACCGCCAGGCTGCTCCGCCTTTGTCAGAGCTCAGGCAACAGTGATGGTTTACTTTAAGCCACTGCACCGCACACGCATCGGCACTCAGATCAGCGGGCACTCTGCTGGGCGCTGTCCATAGACGCCTGTGTTCACTCATTCACTCAACGAACAGGACACAATTACCACAGGCCAGGCTCTGTTCTAGCCACCAGGCATTCAGCAGTTGAAAAATGTCAAGATGCCTGCCTTATGTTCTCACCTGCATGCGAAGTAGGTCTTTTATCCCTATTTTAGATGAAGCACAGAGAGGTAGCATCGTTTGCCCAAGGACACACAGCAAGGAATGCAAAGCCTTGCTGATGTCTCATCCTTTATTCTCAGGGACCCTTTCCCAGCAATACTCTCAGAAGGTCTGAACCGGAGATGACTGCACTGATATCTGTCCAGAGTTGTCCCTTCCGGAACCCCTGAACACCCCATCTGTCAAAGCCTTTGCCCCATTTCCCATGCGGCAAATGCGGCTGATGACCCCTCCCTGGACTCCTCCCCGCCTGCCTCCCCTCCCTTCCCCACAGGCATCCCAGAGCCTCGGACAGACATGACGGTGAGAAGCCTCTCCTCCTCTCCTGGATGTTATTTCTGCTCCTGCCTCCAAGAGAAAACCCAGGGGGCTCAGAAGGGTGAAGCCCAGGCAGTGACGGGATCCGATCTGAGGCCAGAGCTGTGTGGCTCAAAGCAGTAGCTGTCAGGGCCCCAGCAGGGGCAGCCGGCACCCGAGCTGGGCCATTAGATCAGAGTTTCATGAAGGAGCCACAGAGGGCAAGGCAGGACCCCGGGGCTGGCCATCAGCCCACGGAGTAAGAGGAGGACAAAGCTATTGTCACCAGGAGGCAGGAGCTGTGGCCTTCCCTTAGAGGACACAGCCACCCCGAGACGTGGCGCCGGGCCTCGGGGACTGAACCTCCACCCTCACTCTCGGGCCTCCAACCAGGACTCCCCATGCACTGGACCCGGTGGGAGGCCAGAGGGCTCGTGAGGTCATTGCCATGGTCCCTGCAAGCCAGCCTCCCAGGACAGAGACTGAGGGAAAAGGGTAGTGACCGGATGGCAGCCAGGCTCAGGCTCTTGAGACCAGAATGCCTGACGAGAGCCACGTGAGGAAGGCGAGTTTATCTTGGCTCACGGTCTCTGAGGTTCAGTCCTTGCTTGGCCGCATCCGTGACTCCGGGCCCAGGGTGAAGCAGAAGATCATGGCAGACGGGCCTGGCAGAGGTCACCGCTCTGTCCAGGGGTAGGGCTGCAGGGAGGGTGGGCCTCCCAGGGCGCGTCCCAGGACCCACCTCCTGCAGGCCAGCCTCCCCCAGCGCCCAGTCAGTCCATGCAGTCTGGGATGTGTTGATGGGTTACGGCTCCCACGGTCCCTCCACCCAGCCCTGAGATCCCCGCCTCCACGGGAGCTTTGGAGGACACCTCACATCGGAGCCGGAACAACGCGGGAGGAGAACCACCTGGTCTGCAGCCGAAACCCAGGAGCCTCCCTCATCTGCTGCCCTGCTCTGCACAGACCAGCAAGGTCACAGGCCACGTGCCGCAGCACCACGGCTGGGGCTCCATCGTGGCTCAAATGGGTTGGTGAACCACAGTGTGCAAGCTGGCCACTTGTTTGGAGGTGATTTTTATTTGGGACTCTCTCTCTCTCTCCCTCTCTCAATCTGTTTTTTTGAGGGGGGGTTTAGAGATTGAATCCAGAGGTGCTCTACCAACGAGCTACATGCATAGCCTTTTCTATTTTTTTATTTTGAGACAGGGCCTCACTAAGATGCTGAGGCCAGCCTCAAACTTGCAATCCTCCTGCCTCAGCCTCCTGAGCCACTGGAATTGCAGGACGCGCACTGCACCTGGTCCAGCTACTGGTTTCTGTAAGTTGAGCTTCATCAGAAGATAAGTACGACACATGGCTGTTCATTTTCCTCCTGGTTCCTTTCTTGCTCCCGCAGCAGAATTGAGTGGCTGCAAAAAGCCTCAAATATTCATTCCCTGGCCGAGAGTAGACCACCTCCTGTCCCACCTTCACCTCCAGCTTCTGCCCCATAAGGAGCCCCCCACTTGGGCCATGGAGACAGGAGCCTCTCGCAGATCTCCGGGCTCCCAGCGGAAAGAGCACGCCTCCCTCCTGTCTTGGCCTAGATCAAGTGACACGGCTGTGCCTCAACTTCAAGCCAGCAGGAAAGCACAGTCCCCTGGTGCCTGCAGGAGCAGACCCGGAGCTGGACCTGATGCCGAGGGCACCGCTGACCGCCGCAGGATGCCCACGGGGCGGAAGGTCGTAAAACCAAGGAACGAGGACACAACCACGTCGGCAGCGACGTCACCTGTCACCTCCAGCCTCCTGCGCACAAGGATCCTGCCCAGGCTGGGAACTGCGGTGGGCACAGGGGCCGCCCTTCATCTGGCCTCCATGGAAACAGACCCAAGAGGTCTCAGAGGCCAGAGGACCCTGGGGCTGCAGCCACCCCACCCTCGCCGCCTCAGCCTTGCAGGAACCGAGGGGCAGGGAAACAGCCGCAGGGCGCCCTTGTCTCTGCACCCACCGCGCAACCCTGGCTTCCAGGTGGGGCCCCCTCTTTCCAGCCGCAGCAATCTGTGGCTCTCTGCGCCAGGACCAGTGGCAGCAGCGGCAGCAGCCGTCACCCAGGAACTGATGGCAAAGGCAAATTCTCGGGTCCTCCCCAGCTCCACTGAATTGGAAACTGGCCGTGGGGCGCAACGATCTGGGTTTTGACAAGTCCCCCAGGTGACGCGGACGCTCGCTCGACTGTGAGAACTGCCGGTGTAAAGTGAGGCTTCGACAAATTGAGATGTGCGAAGGCTGAGCGCGCCCTGCTTCCGGCCGTCTCTGCCGCCGCGACCGCTCGGTTCTCCCAGCCTTACGCCCTGGTCATCCCGGGTCAGGAGTCGGTGTCCCCATCCCTTCAGCCACGTCCCGCTCCGGCCCGCCCCGGCCTCCGTGTGGCTCCCACGCGGGGCCGCTCACTGGCCCGCCTCCCGCCCCCGCTGCCTGAACTCCACCTCGCCCCAGAGGCCAGAGGATCCCCTTAAAAGCTTGATCAGATTATTCCGCGGCTGTGCCCAGAACCGCCAAGGGTTCCCAGGTCACTGCAAGATCCGACGGGGCGGGGCCAGGTCGGATCCCCAGCGACCCCAGCCCCACGTCCACTCGCTCTGCCTCTGCAACTGCCAGACGCGCACCCGCCTCAGGGCCTGCGCCCCAGCTGTCTCCTTGGCCTGAAGCCCCTCTCCAGAGAGCCCCACGCGGGGTCCCTGCCTTCCTGCGAGGAGCTTTGTCTTGGTCATCCTGGGCCGCGCGCCTCCCTCCGGGTGGTGGGCGCTGTTTACGGTCAGCATCTCCCACTAGGACACGGGCCCGGGTCCGGGGGTCCGGGATCCAGCGTTCCCGGGCTGCTTGCTTCCTTCACTGCAGTGTCCATCCCGGTGCCTGGGGTGTTACCTGGCATGAGGAGACTCCCAGTTGATGCCTGTCAAGTGTGCAGTAGGTGGACGCGGGGACAGGCTGGCTCCCCTCCCCGCCTTCCTGCTACGACTCTGCCCCAGGTTCCCACCGTGACCGGCCCCAGGCCACTCCCTCGGGCACTCTGGGAGCCGCGGGTCTGCATTCCGTCTCCGTCCTCCTGCGTCTGACCCTGTGACCTGGAGCAAGCTGAATCACTTCTTTGATCCTCCACTTTTCTCATGTCTAAGACGGGCTGACGCTGATCTGCACACCTTGTAATTGGCAGGGCTGCCGAGGGACTAAGTAAGGTGCACGGGAAGGGCACGCGACACCCACCAGCTCTCCATATGCAGGAGTCACTGTGACTTTTCGCTTTCCTCTCAGTTTTGCTGGTATACAGGTTTACTGGCTGTATCACCAGTTTCAGGGAAGGAGGACCTGGGTTTGGATCCACCTTGCTTTGTGACTTTGTCCAAGTCACTAGCCCTCTCTGGGCCTCGATTTCTGCATCTGAGCCACAGGAGAGTGTTGAAGAAGGCTGTCTTCAGGGGCTTGCTTCTCCATGTCCTCTGGAGGACCACGCCCCCTGTGACCACCCCATGAGTTCCACAGTGCCTGGAGCCTCTGCTCGGTCACATGCTGCAGTCTCCCACCATCTTCCCAGAGTCCCTGGGTCAGCAGAGGGGAGCCCTGATGGGACGGGGGCAGTACTGGGGTGTGGCAGAGAAAACACAGATGCTGGCTACTTTTGGGATCCGAGAGGCGTTGCTTAACCTCTTGGGAGGTTCCTTAACCTCAGTGTCCTCGTCTGTAAAATGGAGATGATTACAACCTGGGAGGACGGCATCAATCGCCCGGCGCTGGGCTCCGAATCATCACCATTATCACCAACAGCCCTCATCATTACTCACAACCGGCGTCAGACCAGGCACCAGGCGGGGAGCGCTACACACTTGAATGTGTTTCTCACAAAAACCCTATGCTATCTTTGGACTTCACTTTAGAAGTGAACGAGTTTGGCTCAGAGATGTCAACCACTTGCCCAAGGTCACACAGCGTACAGGTGGAGTTGGATTTGAACCCATCGTTCTCTCAGACCTGGATCTTTACACTCACCATGTGCTTCCCCTTAGCTCCTTGTGGACCCAGACACTAAGGATCCGAGTGCTCAAGTCTGGCCTTAGTCCTCTCACCCAGGACATTCCTGAATCCAGGCAGCGGGGTACCTGGAAGCAGAGCCCCCAGGAACACTGAGGCCCAAGGGCTCTCCCAGGGTTGCCCAACACAGGGGCAGTGGCAGAACTGGGCCCAGTCGCCCACCCTCTGTGTGAAGGGTCTCCAAGGGACGTGGCCCCGACACCCGCCAGCCCCGCACAGCCCAGCGGCCCGGCTCCTCCTCCCTTCCCTCTCTGCTTTATGACCTGTTTTATGAGAGAGGCCTGACGGCTTCCACGTTGCCATGGGAACCAGCCCAGTGCAGGCTCCTGGCAACCAGATCTGGGGTTGGCGATTCTAAGTCAGGAGACAATCCCAGGGCCTGGGGCCCTGTGCAGGGCCAAGGGTCAGGGACGGGGGGCCCATGCCCAGGCCCGCCGGCCCCTCTCCTCTGCTCCAGCTCCCCTGTGCCCCCAGAGCTCAGGGACCCCTTGGCTGGGAGATGGAGGGACTTGTAGAGCCCCCGAGGGGTCTGGGCAGACAAAGAAATGAGATGGGCCACCAAGTTGGGACTCAAGGAGCCGGCGGAGCCCAGACCCACAGAGCCCCAGGCCTCACAAGGGCACAGGGACACACATGCAGAAGCAGGAGTGTACACAGCAGCTTCGGGAAGAGAGGCACACAGATGTCCAAGTCCAGAGGGACACAGGGACACCCAAAGACACAGACACACAGGGGCACACAGAGTGCTCACCAGCTGTGTGACCCGGAAACACTGCCCGACCTCTCTGAGACTCTGGTCTTACCCTCCGTCCCGTGAGCTGGTGAGGACGGAGGGGAGAAGCAGGGAAAAGCTGTCCTTGCTCCACACATTCACCAGTCTTTATTGAGCACCTACTATGTGCCAGGTGTCAGCCTGAGAGAGAAGCTAACGAGGCCTGTCTGAGGAAGCTCTGTCTAGTCACCAGAGAGTAAACAGGCACACTAACAAAACCGCGGGAGTCCTGAGACCATCCACCACCGCCACCCTGTCCCGCCTGCACTGAGCCCTCCCCTTCATGCTCTGACCACCACCGGTCTCCCAGGTCCAGCGTCCAGTGGCCTGATCAGGCCACCCATGGCGGAACTCCTTTAGTGGGTCTTAGATCATGTGGAGTGAAACCCATCATCCCCAACTTGACCTTCAAGGTGGGAAGAGAGGTCAGGCCAGGCCAGACCAGGGGTAGTTTGCAGTCTTAAACAGGAAGAGTCAGGGAAAAGCCTCCCTGAAACAGTGACATTTGGGCCAAGACCTGGAGGTGTGGTCATGAAGTCTGGGGTCAGAGAGTACCAGGCAGAGGAAAGAGGAAGTGCAAAGGCCCTGGGGCAGGATCGGGCCTGGTATGTTTGAAGAAAGCAAAGAGGTTGAAGAAAACAAAGAGGTTGAAGTAAGCTGGTGGTGGAGGGGTGCTGGAGTGTGTGGGAGCGCGGGGAGGGACAGGGTGCCTGCAGGAGGGTAAAGGCTGCAGGTCAGGCCAGCCCCCACTTGCCATTCTGCTCCTGGGACCCCCACCCAAGAAAGCAGAATATCCTGCTCTCCCTTTTTATCCCACCAAACTTCATCAGCCAAACAGTGAACCTTAACAAGGAGAGGGGAAGAAAATGTCCCCAAGAAAGAAAGGCCTCTGAGAGGATGGACTCACCCAGGACAGACCCAGCCCAGGTGGGACAGGGCTTCTTCCGGTGACTCTGGCAGGATTTCTGCTGCCTTCAGGGACCTGAGACCCAGAAAGGAGTAGCCAGTCTCGGGGCTCCTGTCCCCACCCAGAGACACCCTGGTCTTAAGGCAGGAGCCCCCACGCAGCAGGCGAGGGGCTGGCTTCCTGGGCAGCAGGTGGTTAATTAGGGCACGGCCTCCCCGTGGCTTTCAGGTCCCGGGGATGCCCTGGGTAGGATTTCTGGCTTGAGAGTGCCTGTCACAGATGGGCAGAGCCTGCTCTGGCCGTGAGCTCTCTCCAGCTGCCCAACCCTGCCTGGCAGGAGCCAGGAATGGGAAGGAGGCTGCCAGGTCCGTCGTCCACCCCCGAGGCAGGCCCGAGGCAGGCCCAGGGTTCAAGACCGTCCTGGAGGCCCCACCCGGGCTGAGGCACCCTCCCTCCCTGAGCCCCAAGTCCTCGCCTGTCCAAAGGAGATCACAGGCCTCTCCCGCCTGACTCCAGAGCTGGGGTGAGCCTGAATTAAGAATGAAAACGAAGGCACCCTGAATCATTGACGAGACCGGGCCGGGGGCCTCTGTGCACCATCCCAGAGGGATCCGCAGGAGCTGTCATTAGCGCCAGGCACTAGCACTGCCGCCTGGCTTGTCTCCCTGGATTCTGTTGCATAAAACACTAGGTGAGAGAGTTCCATGTGACCCGGCAATTCCAATTCCGACGTTGTAACCAACAGAATCCTAAGCAAGTCTCCAAAAAATGTTTGCAGGGCCCTGTTCCTAGAAGCCTCGTTCACAATAGCCAAGAGTTGGAAACAGCCCAACCAAGCAGGCGCAGATGAAGGAATGGAGAAACACCGGAATATTACTCAGCCTGCAAAAAGAATGGACTCCTGACCCACAGTTACATTGTAGAGCTATCTCAAGGCCATTCCACTAAGTGAAATGAGCCAGTCACAAAAGGACAGATACTGGGTGATTCCACGTCTATGAGATCCGGAGAGCAGGCAAATCCATAGCAACGAAAGGTGGAATGGTGGTTGCCAGGGGCTGAGGGAGGGGGCCGTGAGAGTTTCATGGGTTCAGAGTTTCAGTGTGGAAAGACACAAAAAGCTCTGGAGCTGGATGGTGGTGGCGGTTATGGCACAACAATGTGAATGTGCTTAATGTGAATTTCATGTGATGGATATTTTACAACAATAAGAAAAATTGCACAGAGAAAACCCACTAGATGAGGCCTCCCCAGCTTGGTGTCTTTGTGTGGCAGCCCAGAGATCCATGGGGTCTGCACCCTGGCCTCTGCCTGTCCCATCTCTGTCCCTCTCCAGTTAACCCACTGCAGCCCCAATGGCCTCCCTGATCTTTTTCCAACCCACTGAATCCAGGCCAGCCTTAGGGCCTTGTCACCTCCTGCCTTTCTGCCTGGAGGGACCAGCCCCGGATCCCTGGGGGACTTGTTTGTCCTCCTCTATTAGGTCTCAGGTCGAGTCCTGTGCCTCACAGTGCTCCCCCGACCCCCGGACCCAAGGACCCTCAGCCCTCCCACCATCCTCTGTCCCTTCATCCCATTAAGATCTCTCCAAAGCACCCTCCGCCACCTGGAAGTACTGCAGGCTTGCCTAAGGTCCTATTTGAACTTCAGCTCTGGAAGGCAGGCGCTTGCTTGCAAATGCCTGGCACATAGTAGGTGCTTCCTAAATGGCTGTCAAGTCAACGGAGGATGATCCCATTTGATGGACAACATGCATTTAAGACATGCACGTTTCCCTGTATCCATGCAGTGGAAAGCATGCAGAAAGGCCTGGGAAGATGTCCCCCAGGAGAGCAGAGGCCACAGCAAGCGGTGAGGTGCAGGGGCACTCGCCGTGTGCTCCATTGGCTCCAGTACTGCCTGAGACTCTATGGAGCAGAGTCACTTGGCACCGGAGTGATTGTCTCAAAGGAGCGCTGAGGTAGCGGTGCGGTGTCCCACGTGGACACACAGGCCTCAAACCTTCAGCAGCTCTGCGAGGACAGGAAGCAGCTCCCAGCCCCCAAAGCTTGCTCCATCTCATTCTCTGTGCCCCAGGGAGCCACGTGGCTCCAAACGCTGGGCTAGGGGACACCAGGGTACAGAAGCAATCCGGCCGTCAAGGAGCTGTGCTTTAGTGGGGAGAGGAACAGAGCGAAGGGGTGGGAACAGAGGAGTTGTGGTCACACAGGGAGAGCAAGAAAGTCCCCAAGGAGGTGAGGGAGGGGGCCCTGTAGACCCATTCAGGCAAAGGCTAGTGCAGAGGTCCCAGGGGGGGTGCATCCTGGAGAGCTGGAGCAGCAGCCGGGGGCCACCAGGGCTAGAGGGGAACAGGGGGTGGGGACGAGAGCAGTGGCTCAGAAAAGAGAAGTCTCCTGCCTGGCAGTGGGCGGCGGAGAGCAGAGCCGTGGGCCTGGCTGGCCAAGTCAGGGCTGGCACCTGGGAAGGGCCTGACGTTCTTCCCAGGGAGGAAGCCACCGGGTGAGCGGAGCATATGTTGGTAGCAGGCGCTGAGCCAGGCGCAGGGATCCACGGGGCGGGGCCCACCTGCCTGGGGGGGGGGGGGTGGGGACAGGCTCAGCAGGTGTTGCCAGCAGCGGTGCAATCAGACTCTGAGGGGGGGTCTCCAGGCTGTCAGCCACAGGTGTCTTTACGCAAGCTTCTGCCTCTCGGAACGCTCCCCATGTCCATCCGGGGATACGCATCTGGGTCCGAATGTCTAAAAACGAGCATGCGTCACAGAGCCTTTGGAAACCAGGTCTGCCCAGCCGTCAGGGATCTGCAGAGGGGCCCAACTCCCCCAGGGGGAGTAAGTCGCCGCCACTCAGCAGGACCTTGGGCAGGTTATTTGGCGCACTCTCTGCCTCGCCTTCCCTCTCGGTGAAATGGTCTCAAAAGTCAAGTACACTATGCACATGGAAGGTGGAACCGGGGCCGAGAGCAGCGTGTGCGCACCGTGGCCCAGCGTCCTTCCCGCTCGCAGGGGCTTGTCTTTGGGTCTGACCGTCTGAGCATGGATGGGCACAAGCTGCCATGTGAGAGTGCATGTCCTGTCCATGTGTCTGTCCGTGCACAGCTTCCTCTGGGCCAGGAGAGCAACTGTGACTAGCTGCGGTGGGGGCTGGGCAGGGCCAGCAGGAGGGGCTCCTGCCACGGCCTGGCCAGCTGGACTTTTCACAGCCCAGTGACCCTGTCCCTCTGCTCGGCCAAGCGGCTAGTTAGGCAGGCAAAGGACAGGCCCGTTCTGGGCTACCCAGACCTGTGCCAGCTCTAACCTGACCATGGGAATCGGGTCTACATGCCGATGCTGCTCAGGACTGAGGGTGGGGAGTCTCAGAGAGAGGGGCTGGGTCTACGCCACCTGGGTGTCCCTAAGTCACAGCACTTGTTCTTAATGGCAGCCAGCGCGGGGTGACTGGGAGTCAGGTCTGACTGGCTGAATTCTCACACCATCAACAGATGTGGGCCAGGTCCTCCCGCTGTCCCCTTTCCTGGCAGGAAACTGAGGCAAGTGAGGTGAATTGCTTACTTAAGTCCTCAGCTGGGGAATGGAAAGATTAGAATTCAAAATGATTAAATATATGTTATAGAAGTTAATCAGGCCAGGCATGGAGGCGCAAGCCTCTAAGCCCAGGGACTTGGAAACCTGAAGCAGGGGGACGGCAAGTTCAAGGTCAGTCTGGGCAATGTGGTGAGGCCCTTTCTCAAAATAAACAACAAAAAAGGAATAGGGATCTAGTTCAGTGGTAAAGAGCCTCGGGTTCAGTTCCCAGTATCAAAAAAAAAAAAAAAAAAAAAAGTCAATCAATGAGTGACAGACAGTAAGATCTGAGGTGCAGCAGGAAGGAGCAGGAGAAGATGGTGAGAAATTCTGGCGAGGAAAGGACCAGCTTGGCTCCCTGCTGGGAAGCCTGGGGAGGGGAGGTGGAAGGGGGATGGGACCAGGTGGTGGGGGTCTGGAAGGCCAAGTGGAGGGGCTCGAATGCAAGCTGGTTCTACTCTTCGGAGAATTGGCCACAGTGAGGAGTCGTGGGGACTGGCCACCTGGATCCTCTGCTGTGGATAAATTGGTGATCTGAGTTCAGGTAACTGGGAGAGCTTGCAGCTGAAGGCAGACCAGCAGAGTTGGTCAGAACAAAAGCTTCTCACTCAGTCTGAGGTCAGTTCAGTGCTGACAATGATGGCTGGAGGACCTTAGGGGTAGGTCACCTCTAGTGACTGTTCCTCAGTTTTTGTCATCTGAATCAACTCATTGAAACACTTAAGGTCATTATCCCAAAGCCTGCTGCCTAGGACTCAATAAATGGTTACTCACTTGCTATCAAACAGGGACTTGAACTACAATCAATTGATTAAAAGATCAAGTAGAAAAGGTAGACAACATGCATGAACAGATGGGGAGATTGAAGGAAAGCTGGCTGGAAATGCCAGAAGCACTCTAGAAAGACCTGACATCAGAGATGAGGGAGTCCTTGGGTGGGAAAATAGGCAGACTGGACACAAGAGAGGAAGATGAACTTGGTGATGGGCCCATAGAAATTCTCAAGCTGGAAAGAGGAAATGAGAAGAAAAATTCACAGTGGAGCCTCCTAGAAGGTTGCAGCCCAGTGGGGTGCTGATGCTCAGTGGAATCCTGCCTTTGCTCATGAACAAAATAAGCATGAGCTCCTGCCATGAACCAGGCCATTCTCAGTCCTGGGGTTTCAACAGTGATCAAGAGGACAGATGCCTCCCCTCAGCAAACTCCCAACCCAAGGAGAGTCAGACTCAGACACCGTGGAATATAGACTGTGCTAGACAGTGACATGTCTCATGGAGAAAATTCACCCGAGGGGGGCAGGAAGAGTAGAGCAGGGTACAGTGGTCAGGGAAGGCCTCCACAAGGTGGCATTTGGGCAAAGCCCTGGAGGGAACCACATGAATGTTTGGAGACGAGCATCCCAGGCAGGATGAGCAGTGGAGCTCACAGCCGGCAGGCCAGGGTGGGCAGAGCACAGTGATCCTGACGGATGGGGACTAAAGTGGCAGAGGTAGGTAAGCAGGAGGTGAGGCCCCCAGGAGGGAAGCAGGTTAGCATGTGGGGATCTGGGCTTGTGCCGGCAGGGCCACGGAAACCATCAGGAGTCCCGTGACCTGACTCCCTTCCTCCAAAGACCTGAGGAGACCCCGGAGCAGGGGGGCAGGGGTGGGCAGTCTGGTGACCATCCGGGTAGTGGCAGTGGAGAGGATGACAGGCTTTAGATTTGGGGTTCTCTTTGAAGCCTGGGCTGATGAAGGAGGGCCTTTATTATTAGTGAGGAGGACGGCCAGGCTCCTTGGCTTTTCCGTAAAGCCCCCTCCCTCAGACTAGCAGGAGCGAGGCCACGCGCCTGTCCCCGCCTGTGGGGTATCTTGTCGCCCATTCCTGGAGCCCAGCAGGCTCCTGCCCCTCCCGGGCTCCACAGTCACAGGCAACAGCTGTTTGTTAATTCAAAGTCAGCAGAGGTCACCGCAGAATCATCTGCGGAGTCAGTCCCCGCCGCTCCAGGCAGCTCTGCCTCCCGCGAGCTCCGTGGAGACGAGCTGCGGCCCCTCTTCCGAAAGCCACTCGGAGGGAATGGCCGGCCGCTCTGTCCTCCCCATGCAGGCCTTGCCCTCTGGCCATGCCTCACCCCGCTAGGAGCGGGCAGAGGACGTCCTGAAAAGTACATCACTCGCTCTAACGCCACCGTGGCTGCCATGTCCTGGGATATGACCTAGCACCCCCGTGGTGACCCTGAGGCCCTGTGGGATCTGTGCCCGCCCCTCACCATCTTCCTCCGCCCACTCCACCTGCGACAGGAAGCCGTGCCCAGGCCACCCCCGCAGGCCCGCCCCGCACGCGCTGCTCCTCCCGCGTGGAGCCCGCGCCTGGCCGCTTCCCACTCATCTGCCCTCTCCTCCCGCAGGCCTTCCGTCGCCCCGCTCCCGCTCCAGACTGGGATCCCTGAGCTCCTCCTCTGTCTGCACTACAGGATGCGTCAGGCTGGCGGCTGGCAGCAGGGCCCTTCGGTCCACCGGGCACAATCCGGGCGCTCTGTCCCGCCAGCCTGGTTGCACGTGGCCTCAGGCATGCAGCGTTCTAGGGAGCACCATAATTGGAAAGAGGTGGAGAGGTAGGTTAAAGCCTGGTTTTTCACCTCCAATTGCCTGGTTTTGTTTTGTTTTGTGTTTTGATTTTCTTTTTTGGTACCAGGGATTGAACTCAGGGGCACCCGACCACTGAGCCACCTCTCCAGCCCGATTTTGTATTTTATTTAGAGACAGGGTCTCACTGAGTTGCTGAGGCTGGCTTGGAACTCGCCATCCTCCTGCCTCAGCCTCCCAAGCCTGTTAATGATGTGCAACACACACATGCAGGCACAGGTGGACACACACGAGCGCACACACACACACACACACACACACACACACCCCTCAGACCACAGCTTCCTGGAAGGCAGGGGCAAGTGTCTCATCTCTCTCTTTCTCCACCCAAGACACTGCAAACCTTCTGACACTGAAGAAGTCCTCCTAAATCCAGCTCTGGCGGTGGCCTGGAAACATTTGGGAAGAATGTCTCTGACAAGCTGTCCCTGTCCCCACATTTTGCAGATAAGACAACTGAGGTCTGAGAAAAGGGGAGGACAGGGCAGCTCTATGCAGGACTGGATCCCAGATCACCTCCCCTCCTCACCCACCTCCTCTGCTCTCCCCATTCAGAGAGGCTACACAGAGTTTCCCAGAACGTCTTGCCTAATTCCAAATAGCTTCCTTGTCTTGCCTGTTTGATGAAGGGCCTCCCTCAAGAGGAAATACAGAGATCACTGGGGAGGTGTTTGAGGAACCAAAACCTATACCCTCTTGACTCTCCTAACTGCCCACACAAACTGTTATGTCAGATCTCAAGTTAAAACCTAAAGTTCCTGGGGTAGGGTGTAGGCTGGTGGCCCTCCCCAGGGATGGCCAATGTCCCGTGAGGAAAGGAGTCTGGAAATGCTGCAGGAGATCTCCCCCACCTAAAGCAGCACAGTACATATTAGCATATAAAAGAATCTAAGTCAAGGCAAAAAGAAATTTGTCAAAATTTGCTTAATCCAGTTCACGATTACATAACCACGTGGCCCTTTTTCTTCGAGTTCCCGTTTGCATCTCTATCAGTTACAGCTCTTGTTGCATCAGAAACCTCAGTCAAGTAGGTTTGCACAACTCAGAGGATGTGTTAGTTTTTGTAAACAAAAAGCCCAGAAGTCTGGAGGACCTCAGGTATAGTTTGATCAAGGCCTTAGCTCTACCACTTGGGAATTCCTTTGTGTCTCCACCCCGTTCTCTGAGTGCGTATTAGCTTCATCCTCAGACTGGATTACTTTGTGAGAGCAAAATGACTGCGGAGGTTCCGGACATTCTGTGCTCAAGTACCCCACTACCTGGAAGGCGAGGGGCCTTTTATATCTCTTTATGGATCAGATGCCCTATTTAGACCATGTACTCTCCCCGGAGCTAGGCAAGTGGGAATGGCCACTGACCAATAAGAGCCCATCCCTGGGATGAAATCATAATGTCTTCCTCGAGGTCTGTGACTGTCCTCTCTTAGGAACGCCCCTCCCTCCTACCTCATCCTGCTCTGCCCTGTTGATTACACTTTGATTTGTTCCCATGGCACTGGTAAGCCACGGGTCTCAGGGAGGACAGACCCTACCTGAGCCCTGGGGTGAATCTTGGCTGGTCCAAAGATCCTGGTACCTTTGTCTGGCTTCACTAAAATTTCGTTCAGGAATGGCTATATGATGTGGCAACCACCCTGGGACCGCAAGGCGACAATCGTGGAAACAAATGCCATCTTCCCAGGGACGGTGAAACAGAGATGTGGAGGGCAGGGCTGAGTGGCATCCCTGGAGAGAAGCACGTCCTCTGGACCTCCGTCTCGTGACAGCCTGTTGTGAAAAGTTAGGAGAGCCTGTTGGTTTACGTGGAAGGCATTCCTAGCTGACACAAAGTCAAGTCATTGTTATTTTATTTTATTTTTTTCAGAACAGGACTTAGGAGAGTGCAGACCCAGCCTTGAAGGCACAGTGTGGGTTTTCCTGACTCTCAGACGCTTTCTTAAACACCTCTGCCCCAGGGGTATTTGCAAGAAGACAGATCATCCGAGCCTTTGCCACCACCCAGCCAGGGTTGTGCTGCCTGAACAAGCGGGGGCCAGAGCCACAGAGCCCAGGTACTGGTTCAGAAAAGTCTTTCCAAGCCTTAAACTTGTCTCCCCTTTGCCTCTTAGTCATTTATTTCACTTCTGGGCTCTCATGAGAAAGTAACCCACAACGGGATGAGAAAATGCCAGCAACATAAATATTTTCATCACACCTGCAAACACCATAGCCCACACAAACCCTGGACAAATCTAAATGCCTGACAACAGGTGAAAGAGTAAAAGCTATCTGCTCTGTGGAATATTATGTGCTTATAAAAAATGATAAGTTCTTAATAGCATGGGGGGAAGTCACGTGTGTGTGTGTGTGTGTGTGTGTGTGTACAGAGAGAGAGAGGAAGGAAGGAAGAGAGAGAGGGAGGGCGAGAGAGAGAGCACAAATGGTCTCAATTATATAAAAATTGCACGGGGAAAAAATAAACCAGGAGAAAAAATACACTAATATATTAACAGCGATTGTGTCTGGTTAGGGTTATTATAAGTACTTTGTTGGGGAATTTTTCCTGCTGTTCTGTATTTTCCATTTTGTCTGTGTGTTCTACTTTTGTGAGCAGAAAGAATAAAATTGACTTTTCTTTTTAAAGCTTCCAGGACCCTCCGCTGTGTGAGATCATCGCTGTCGTCTCCCCTCCAGTAAAGCAAGTAATCAAGGGCTGCCTAGAGCGGATGACCCCCTTCCGCAAAAGGGGTGCAGGTCCAAAATAAAAACAGCTTCCAAGCCAGCATATTAGATTAATAGCTCGAAATTCTTTCAAGAGGTAAAGGGAATAGTGGGAAAAGGGGAAGATCAACACCCTATTTTTAAATAGTGACGTGAGCTCACAGGAACTAAAGGCAGAGAGGTACACACCATTTCAGGCCTTATGCAAATCTATGCAAATGAGACACTCCCCAGCTAAGCAAGAATTCTGGGTCTGAGCTCTCACCTGCTCCTGGGTCTCCCAAGGTGTGGGGCAGGGAGGGTCGCATGGGGATGACCATCATTCAATTGCGCACCTACTAAGTGCCCAGCTTGCAAAGCATTTCCACAGTTTGAGGCTCTACTGACTCACCATCACCTGAGAGGTAGGTAAGATTGTCATCCCTGATTTGCAGGCATGTTGAGGGACACTCAGAGAAGGAAGTGGCTTGTGTAAGATCATAGTGGCTAGCTGCATAAGCCTGTGGAACTGATGACTAGCCAACGCAGCCCTGGGAATCAAGGGCATGTGCCTATGGTGGGCCAGGGTCAGTCCTGGGGGGGAGGAGAACTGTAATCTGCAGGGGTCCCTGGATGCAATGCCAGGTGACATTCAGGTGGGATGTACACAAGTTCTAACAGACCTTAGACCTGACCTGGCCTTTGCACTCAAAGTGCTCTCTGCCTGCGGTGTCCTGACGTCACCTGCCCATCATCTATTACCTGCTTGCTTCCGCTTCCTTCTCTGGCTTATTATATGTGTATTTGCTTATTGATAAGAAAATGTACTCCATGAGCATAGACAGTTTAGCTCTTGGGTTCGCCTCTGTGTTTCCGATACCTGGTACATTCTTGGTGTTCAAGACACACGTGTCGGATGAATTAAGGAATCGATAAATGAATCTCCACATCCTCAGGACACAACCTTCGACAAGGACAATAATGACATAATTACTAATGTACATTATTTGTCTAATTCTATTCCTGAGCATGTATTTTTACGTGCCTTTCCTCAATTGATCCTCAGATCCACCATCTGAGTCAGGAAACACAATTATTCCCATTAGACAGCTACAGAAAGAGAGGCTCCGAGAACTCGGGTAACCTACCCGGAATTGGACGGTGTAACCTGCTGAACCAGGGCTCCAGAGCAGCTTGTCAGATTCTAGAACCTACTTTCCTCCGTGTCATGTGATGCGCCAGGTCCGTTCCACCCAAGGAAAGGGCAGGAACCGCGTTGGCTTTTCTCCCAGTTGTGTTCCTGGTGCCCGACACCAAGTAACTTGCCCTCGGAATGTGGTCAATAATACATCAGTGCTTCAAGAGTGGCCCAGGGACCAGCAGCATCCACCTAAGTTGGGACCTCGCTGGCATTGGTGATTCTCGGGTCCCCCTGCAGACCTCCCAAATCACCCCCAACCACATGGGCCTGAGAACCGTCAGAACAAATGGCGACGCGTCCCCACGCCTGTCGCCCCCTCCCTGAAGCAGGGCAGACCATCCACGGGGTCACAGCGAGGATAGTGTGAGAGTCTTACCCAGCACCAGACCTGCCCAGGGGTCCCAGTCTCCTGATTCCTTCCCACAAGCTATTGGAGGAAAAGTTTTCAGCTCCGATTTCAGGCCTTTGATTTCAGCCTCTTCTGGCCAGGAAGATGCCAACTCGTCAGAGAGAACGGGGAACCGCCAGTGATGGAGGATCTATTATTAATTACCATGTAACATTGATTAAGAGCCCATGGGGCACAGCAGCTGCAGGAGCCTGGGAGAGCCTCCGTTTCTGCCTGAAGGAAAAAAATGATTAGCAACATTATGAAAGGAAATATTCATCCCAGAGCGGCCCTGAGCGGACACCTCCCGAGACGGGGGATTTGCCTCTTGCAGGGATCTTTCCTCTGGAGCAGGGACGGCTGTCTCCCCAGCCTGGGACAGACCTGTTGGGGCAGGAGGGTGGGCCAGCCGACCTCCAGCCCACCTGCGGCTGTCAGGCAGATTGACAGATTGGCAGATCAGAGAGCCCAGCTCCAGGGGCCCAGAGATGCCCCCACGGCCTCTGGAGAAAGTGGTTTCAGGGCCCTGGATCATTCGATTTTTTGAGATAGAGGCAGTCTGCGTTTGATGTCACGTCTCTTAATCTCTAAAGATGGCTGAGACAGAGTCTGGGTTGGCCACTTTTCTGACGACTCAACTGCCTTTGCCACATTTCGTACTTTCCACAGTCCCGTCCCCGACTACTAGATGAAGAAACCGAGGCTCAGAGTGGCACTCACACAGTAAGTTGGTGGAGCAGCTGGGATCCCAGCCACGGGTGCTTCCTGGGCTCTTGCTTTTTCCATTGTACCCCTTGGTGTCCTCAGGAATCTTTTCCCATGTGTCCACAAACCATCCAAATACAACACGTTCCAGAGTGTCTGGCTGCATCCCAAACCAAGCTACATCCCTCTGAACGGTGCCTCACACCCAGAAGTAGCATGGAAACCCGGAGCTGAGCAACACATGGGGTGATCGATTTGAACACTCACTAGTCCCCACCACACTGGGCTCCTCCCAGAAGCCCGCCACCCCCTTCCCACGTGGGCCCGCCTCTGACCTTCGACCTCACATTTCCAAGAGGATCCATGGGATGGACGGATCACCTCTCACTTTGCTGCATGGAATTCCGCCTCTTCTGCCACCGACCGGCTCGGGTACGTCCCCACTCTTCTCTGGAACTCGATTCCTCTGTAGGCCAAGAGCCCTCTGTGGACCCAAGAGGCTTGTTCCTGACCCCCTTAGTTCTGTGACGGAGCCATTGACCCAGTCGTTCTGAAAGGCCCGAGTGAGAAGACAGCCTCCCTCCGTGGTGAAGATGGCGATGGCAGTGACACCGAGATGCCAGCGCAGGGGTTGGAATGCTGAGGCTGTACTGGTGCCTCACATGGACTGCTAGGCGAGCCCTGGGGCCAGCTCCGCGGGGAAGGTGGCCTTGTTAGCGCCCTTCCACAGGAGCTGGGACGAAGCTCCGCCTACGGTCTGAACGTGTCCCCTGGAAAGTGTGCGTTGGTACTTGGTCCCCAATGTAGCAGTCTTGGGGTGAGGCCTGGAGAGGGGTCCATCAGGGTAGCTCCCTCCTCCTGAGTGGATTAGGCTTTGAGGCTATAAGTACCCCCCTCCCTCTCTCCCCCTCCCCCTCCCCCTCCCTCCCCCTCCCCCTCCCTCTCTCTCCCTCCCTCTCCCTTCCTCTTTCTATCTCTTTCTCCCTCCCTCTCTCTCTCCCTCTCTCTCCCTCCCACCTCCCCTCTCTCCCTCCCTCTCCCTCTCTCTCTTTCTCCCTCTCTCACTCTCTCTCCCTCTCTCTCTCTCACATTCCTTCTTACCCTCTACCTATGGCCATGAGTTGGACCTTACTTCACGCCTGTCCCTTGCCCAAGGACTTCCCAGCCTCCAGAACCCTGAACCATCTAAACTTCTATGCTGAGCGATTACCCGTCTGCGGGATTCCAGGAGAGCAGCCCCAGATGGACCACGACTCTCAGGAAGGGAAACTAGTCCAGAGAGTTCCTGCTGTCTACACCGCAGCCTCTCTGTGGCTACACAACATGAGGCTTGTGACCGCCTTCTAAATTTCTCCATTTGTAATCCAGACCACACCAGCCCCCGGGGGCTGAGCAATCTGCTCCGTTTCCCAGGAAACCACTTGGAGTCTTAAAGATTTATTAAGGGGTCCACAAACTTGGGGGAGAATTTTCCTACTGGTACAGCTGGCTCAAGATCCCCAGGGAGTGAAGGAGCGACCCATCCCCAAGCTAGGCGACGCGTTGGGGGGGATGCCATAGTGAGGATTCTCACACCAGATGGGAGGCAGAGAGGATGGGTTTTCAAAAATCAGAGAAATCAGCAACCAGAAGAAAGAGCAAAGAGCCATCCAGACTGGCTGGGTCCAGCTCCCTCCGACTTTGTTAAGTGATCTTGGGTAATTTACTTAACTTCTCTTTCCTCAATTTCCTTGCCTTTAAAAACAGAACTAATAATAGTCCCTTCCACTCTGCCTCGCTGGGAGATTATATAAATTAATACGTGTGGAACACCGAGTGCCTTGCACATGGCAAATCTATAAAGTGTTAGTTATTACTTCCAAACTTTTATTTCCACTCTGGAGTCCTGAACCCCAGTGAAGGCTGCCGCAGATGCGGGATAAGAAATAGATCAAAGAGAAGCCACCGCTGCCCTGTCACACCTGGGTCCTTCCCCCACGCCTTACACTGCATCCAGGGGAGGGGACAACGTGACCACCCAGCTCCGTGCCACACCCCCCCAGAGGCTGGGCTGAGGCTCAGAATGCTCCTTGCCATCAGGATCCAGCCCGGGGAGCCCCTCAGAACCAGGGCACATCTGGGTTGCAGAATGTGCCAGAGACCACAGCTGGCCTTCCGGGGCCCAGCAGCCTGGTGCATTGCATACACCGTATTTTATGCACCATGCTGACCACAGGGACAGGACCTTCTTTCAGGAAGGTCAGCTTGGGTGAGGGGGTCTTCCCTGGGGGACCCGTTCTAGCTATTCCACTGAGCCTATAGCTTCTCTTCCACTAGCTGCAGGGCTACCAGAACACCTGCTTTCTCAACTTCCTTCTTGACGAGTGGCACATGACACTGATTTGACCAACGAGATTAGAAGTCCAGAGACAATGTTCCTCTATAGTTAGAAAACCCTTCCCTTTGTGCCTATCCCTTCCCCTCCTTCCTGTATGGAACAGGGGATATAGTGCCTGAGACATGGCAATCTTTTTGCAACCACGAGGTAACAGGAACTAATGTAAAAGTCTACACGTTATAGACAGCAAAGAACTTGGGTCCCCCATGGCATCAATGAGTCATTCTTGTCCTGGGTAGTGTATCCTGGACTCCTTGCTAAAGGAGAGAATAAGGACCAACTGGATTATGTCTCTGCAGTAGAGTTTCCATTATTTGTAACTAAGTCCATTCCTAAATTTCATGAAGGTGGGCCTAGATGGGACCCTAGAACTGCCTGAGCCCAGCCATGGTCCCTCTGTGGAATCATGGTACCTCCTAGAAGTCGTACCTTCTTCCCACCCATCTCTCCCAAAATGCACCAGTGCTAATAGACCAGGGCTCAGAAAAAGCTCCTGAGCAATTGCTCCTCAGGCCCCACAGTGACCAGCAGCTCCCAGCCCAACCCACACAAAGCCCTTTGAGCATCCTGAGGAATGGGCTGTGGGTCTTGCCCTGCAGCCACCCACCATGAAGATTCCAGCAGTAGATACCCAGACCACTGGACTTCCAGGAAACACATTTGATTTGGCCATGATGACCGATCACATACACCCCTCCTGTGACTACTAGGTGTGAATGGGGGTGCTTGCAAAGCCCCTGTCTGCTGCCTGAGCTCTGGGCCCAGCAGGAGAAACAGACAGTAAGCGAAGCGAGCTGGCAGATTTCTCTTGACACCACCCCTCACCGTTTCAAGGCACTTTACAGTTTACATTGCCTATCTGCATTTCCTCAACAGCTCCTCGAGATACAGATCACTTCCCCATTTTACAGAAGAAACATAGGCACAACCAGGAAACTAGGAAAAGGCGCCCTTGTACCAGTCTCGGTGGGGCACGCCTGTAATCCCAGCAGCTCAGGAGACTGAGGCAGGAGGATCGCAAGTCCGAGGCCAGCCTCAGCAACTTGGTGAGACCCTGTCTCAAAATTTAAAAAAATAATAAAAATAAAAAGGGCTGGGGATGTGGCTCAGTGGTTAAGTGCCCTGGGTTCAATCCCTGGTACCATCAATCAATCAATCAATCAACAGGGCTGGGGTGTGACTCGGTGGTAGACCATCCCTGGCTCAGTTCCCAGGACCAAGATAAGAGAGGAAGGTAGGATGCCTACCTGAGCCCCACCCACCTCCTTTTCCCGGGCTCTGGCACAGCCTGCGGTACTACGGTGACTTCACAGAAACAAAGGGCCTTCCCTGAGATCTCCCAGTGTGTCCAGGAGGTCACCCGATTTGAAGCCGGGCGCAGCCTGGCCGCGCTTGCCCTTGGCGGGCGTGCCCTCCGCCTCAGGCAACGGGCCCCTCTGCCGTGGGAACTCCTGCTCCAAGAACCTCCGAGTCATCATCGAACAGCAGCCTCTACCCAAAAACAGAGGCGGCTGGGCGCAGCGCTGCCAATGACACAGCACCCCCTCGCCAAGCTGTTGGCGCCTGATGGTTCTTTAATTATTCATCCCTGCTGAACGAGCAGGCCCAGGGCTCCATCCAGGCTTTTGGAGCTCGCCCATGGGGGGAGCTGGGTAATGAGTCCAGACCTGTCAAGAAGTTTGGAATCTGTCTGCCCACAAAATGTTCCCCGGTCCTCCCACGTCATCCCCATCAGGCACAGATGACAACCAGCCAGGATGCTTCAAAGACTCCAAGGGCCCAGGCTGGGCTTGCAGCGTGGATGGTGAAACCCACCTGGCCTGATTTCTACTCCACTCAGCCCAATGTCTTTCAGATCTTGAGCTAAATGGGGTGTCGGGCAAGTGGTGAGGGTTGCTGAGCAGTGTGGGGAGGTGTCATTTCTTCAGGGCAATGGTGGGAGGCTGTGACTCAGAGAAGCCAGCACACAGGGAGGAGAGCCCCTTCTCCAACAGGGACAGAGCAGACAGACCTGGCTTGGCGCTGGGCTCTGTCATTTCCTAGCTGTGTGTCCACAGACAAATCACTTACCCTATCTGATCCCATGTCTTTGACAAAAAAGCGAGTTTTGTTGATTTCCTCAATGTCTATTAAATCCATCTTCTGTGCTGGGCACTGGGGATGCTGCAGTGGAAATAAGAATAATGATCTCACTGGGCTTTTGAGACGATCAGAACTAACATGTCTGTACCACCGTGTCTGATGTGTAATCAGTCCTCAACGCAGTGTTCTCTCTGGTATTCTAGAGAACACATATGATTGTTTTCTATCATCCCACACTGTAGGGTCATCGTTATAGCTGCAGAAAAGGCTCCCACGACATAGCCACACACACACACACACACGCTCACATGCACACACACATGCACACACACATGCATGTACACACACGCAAATGCATGCACACGCATGCACACACATACATGCACACGCATGTACACACATGCACACATGCGCGTACACATACATGCACACACATGTACACGCATGCACACACATGCACACATGCGTGCACACCCACACACACATGCACACGCAGGCCATCACAAGGATCACATTTCCTCCTCTGCAGTTGCCTTTGACATTTCCTTTTCCTGGCCTGGCAGTTCTTTATCTTATTCATTTCCCCTCGGTTCTGACCTCACGGAGCTTGCCCCAACCCAGTCTAGCACACAGCGAGGACCAAAAGATGTTTTCTTCCCTTTTCCTCTTTTTCTCCTTGGCGGCACTGGGGACGGCACCCAGGGTCACTCGACCACAGGGCTCCTTCATTTTTTCATTTTGAGACAGGGTCTTGCCACGTCACCCAGACTGGCCTCGAACTTGGGATCCTCCCACTCGGCCTCCCGAGTGGCTGGGATTGCAGGCGTGACCCGTGGCATCCAGCTCGCGCTTTCACTCGCTCGGCCGCTTCCTCTTCTCCTTGACGGACACTTGTTCAGTCCTGTGTTGTGCCGGGCCTGCTCTGGGCACAGGAGACACAATGTGACCCAGACGGACAGTCTCTGCTCTTGCAGAGTCTCCATCCCAGAGGGAGGACAGGCAACGGGCAGGCAGGCAGCAGGCAAGGTGTCCGCTGTGGCAGTGCCCCTCGTCCCCAGGGGACATGGCCCAAGATGTCCCTGGGATGCCTGAAACGTGGTGCAGCACCAAACTTACTAGGTACTCTGCTTTTTCCTGTGCATACAGACCTGTGATGAAGCCGAAGGAATAAATTATGCACAGTAAGAGATTAGCAGCAATAATGAATAGTAAAATAGAAAAATTAGAAGCATATTCTGTAAAAGAAGATCTATGGATGTGGTCTCGCTCAAAATAGATGTCTGCACCCAGCTCATCCTTCTCCCGGTGAGGACGGGAGTGGACACCGGCCTCGGTGACGAGATGAGGAGCGGACCCAGGCCTGGGCCTTGTCTGAAGGACCATGGAGCCAGGCCGAGGTGGGCTGACCCCAGGTAACAGAGACCAGAGAGACAAAGCTGCAGGTAAGGGCAGGGGCTGCAGTCTGTAGGCCCCCAGTGGTGGCCAGAGAGAAGCAGGGACTGCAGGGTACAGGGCCACTGCAGATCAGCAAGTCAGGCCGACATCCAATCAGGGACCTGGCTGGAGCTGAGGAGGGCATCCTGTGAACCTCTGGGGAAGCCAAGTCCCTGCCAAGGCCTGAGGTAGGAGGGGAGCTGGCGAGGGAAGGGAGACCCCAGGGCCACCTTGAGTGTTGAGAAGCACACCCACGGGCACCAAGGATCCCTGGCAACTTCTTAGACTCCTAGAGTGAAAGTCCAGTGGAGCCTATCACAGACTCCACCACTTCCCTGAAGAATTAGGAGGACTGAGACCAGAGAGGGAAGATGATCTCCCAAAGTCACACAGCTCGCACTGGCTGGCTGGACCCACACCTCCCGTCTCTTAACTCCAGTCAGGGTCGCCTCCACTAAACCACGGTGACCGCCTTTCTGGGTGCCAGATTAAGGGGACCGAGAAGATCCTGGGAGACACTCGGGGTCACACAGGCTAGGACACAGACTGGAGAGCCAGCAGGGTGACGCCTCCCCCACCCCCTGCCATGCTTGTCCTGTCCTCCTGCTCAGAGAACCGCAGGAACCAGATAACAGCCTCCATCCTGGCTCTGCATCTGGGAACCATGGTTACGGCTGCCGCTTGATTGGCAGGGGGTCCAGGCGCCTTCGAACCACACCCTGGTTCCTAGAGTTTGCCTGAGAGGCAGGGGCAAGGGCCAGGGGGTAAGCTGGGGGTCACCAATCACCCCTGGATACCACCCACTAACCTTCCCCTCCTGAACTGTTCATCCGGGCACCTCGCAACCACGGCAAAATCCTTTTTAGAGCTCTGAATTAAAAATAAATTTGCAAGCACATAACCAGATGTTACATGGGGAAAAGATAAATAACTCAGCCTGTCAAGGAACTGCCTCATCTCAGTCAACCCTCTCTCTTTCACAAGGTTTTAATTTTTAATTTCACAGCGGTAACTATAGCAACCTGCAAAAATAATATATTCCAAAGCAAAACAACTTTCTGGGCTCCGGCTTGGCATCCCCACGTTCTCTCCTTCCCCCTCCACCAGCTTCATGCAGGTCTGTGCCCAGAGTTGACGAGCACTCTCAGACTTGGACTCCTTCATTCATTCTAATTCATTCATTCACATCCAAGTGTCCGTTGCCACCCAATCCACACAACTCCCGACGTCGGGTAGCAGGGCTTTGAGCAATGGATTCAGGATCACAAGGGACGCCGTGTTACCCGAACCTCTTTGTTCCCAGGTTTTGAGTCGACAGGAGAGTTGGATGAGCAAAGGACATCTACACTGCTGGGCCTGTAATCCCAGTGATTTGGGAGGCAGAGGCAGGAGGATCACAAGTTCAAGGCCAGCCTCAGCTACTTAGTGAGGCCCTAAGCAAATTATTGAGGCCCTGTCTTAAAATTTTAGAAAGGGGTCAGGAAGCCAGGGTGTGACTCGGTAGTAGAAACCCTCTGGGTTCCATCCCCTATGTGGGGAAAAAATAAAAAAGAACATCTATACTTACTGGGGCTCTGATTTGCCCAAGGTCCACACTGGGCATTGGGGTGAGAAAGAAGAGCTGAGCCCTCCTCCAAGGAGACAGATATATAAAACCGTAATTACAAGCCAGGCACATGGTGCACTCCTATAATCCCAACGGCTTGAAAGACTGAGGCAGGAGGATTGGGATTCAAAGCCAGCCTCAGCAACTTAGTGAGGCCCTAAGTAACTCAGCGAGAAAATCCAAAAAATGGCTGAAGATGTGGCTCAGTGGTACAGTGCCCCTGGGCTCAATCCCCAGTATCAAAAACTAAAACCATAATTACAATACAAGAAGTCTTGGGTAAAAGGGATAAATAATTAACAAAAGGAGCATAAAGAGGCAGAAGTTGTCATTGCCTAAGGTGATCTAAGAAGCCTTCGGAGAAGAGGTAACTTCTGAGCTAGGTCTTGCTGGATTAGTAGAGGACTTCTTCATAACACACAAGGTAGGGGAAGGCACCCAGGCACGTGGAACAGCATGTGCAGAGGCAGACACGTGTGAAACAGTTAGCATGGTCCATGCACCCTCAAGAGCATCCCAGAGCCTGATGGGGTGGAAACATATGCAGCCCTGAATACTGAGTTGGAGACTTCAGCTTGGCAGTCAGGGGAGATCAGCAAAGTAGTGGGGTGAACAGAATATTTTTAAAGGTGAATATGTGTGGGAGGCGGATTAGAGGAGAAAGAGTAGAGTCAGGACCTGTGGGGAGGGGGCTCAGGTGAGTGATGGCTGCAGGTAAGAAGTAGAGAGTGGAAGTCTTACATTGGGTCCCCTGGGAAACCAACTCTAACCGAGGAGCCAAGTGTGTTTAGAGGTGACTCCAGGAAACACTGACGTGGGAGGAGGAGAGAAGGAAGTAGATAGGATGTTCATGAGCAAGTCAGTGACCACCAAGGTCCTCAGTCCTCCTGGGGAATTCTGGAAACCAGCATGGACTGCACCTCAGAGGTGGCCCTCTGAGAGCCACTGAGCCGGCAGGGAGGCTGGAGGATTGAAGTGCCCGTTCCCGTAGTGACTGTCGAGGGCTGCTCCGGGGACGTCTGCTGGGCGCTGTGCTTGGGAGCAGAGCCGGCTCCGGGGGGCCAGACTCGCACGCGCAGACTCGTGGGCTGGATGCGGAATCGGTGTAGCCGGAGACGTGACCGGCGTCTGCCCCAGCGGGATTCTGAGCGATAGCGAGTGGTCCTGGTGGCAGCCCCTGATGCGTGGCTGGTACAGGCAGGTCATGGACGACATGTCCCAAGGGAAGGTAGACCCAAGGCCAGCCTGGATCCAGGCTGCGGAGGGATCCCGTGGGACTGACCAAAGCCCACCCAAGGCAGCCCCCAGGGTCCCACCCAAAGTGGGCTCCACCTGTCCAAGCGGGAAGCCCTGTCTTGGGGGGGCGGCGTTGTCCCCTCCGTCTCTGATTCAAAGTGGAACGTGGCGAGGCCGCGGTTGGAGGGGGAAAACGTGCCTGCAAGGTCAAGCTCGCGCGGGGTGGGCGCTGCGGGCGGCCTGGGGTGGGGCGCCCACGCCTGGGCCTCGGTTTCCCCTTCGGAGAGACGGTTCCTGGAAGGGCCTATTTAATCCGCTTGCCGGGCGGGTGTGCTTCAGGGGCGCACGGTGGTGCCTGGAAGCCACCGAATCCCTACCGCCCTGGCTCTTATCTTCATCGCGGCTCTGCACGCGGCGCACACCCTCGGCCCCAGAGACCCCGAGTTGATCAAGCGGACGTGGCTCCTGCCCTCGTGCTGCCCACGGCCTCCTGGACGTGCCCAAGCGCTTTAGATAGAAAGTCGAAGAAAGCCAGATAAAAAATTATGCATAAAGCATGATTCTAATTTTGTTTAAACACACATTCGCAAAGGCCCCCGGGATCTACACCAACATGTTAACACTAGATGGGGTGGCGGCGTTTTTACAAGTCTTTTTTTTTTTTTTTTTTTTTTTAAGTGGTCACAGCAGACTGCATTGTTTGAAAGGCAAACTTTAAGCATCCTCCTTCCTCGGACTCCTTGCCCATTGCGAATCTCATCAGCTTCCTCAGGAGCCAGGAGCTCCTCACCCTCGGGGGACACTTGCTGGTACTTCTCAGGGTGTCCCCAAAGAGCCTCCCCCCTGCAGAGCACGGTTGGGAAGGAGTGAGGCGGGAAGGGGGTTCCATCAGCGACCATCCTGGACCCCTCACTGGGGAGGCTGGAGGGAGATTGAGCTCTGTCTACCTGGGAGCCCTGGGCAGCACCTGTGAAGGCTTGCTCAGTCCTGCGGTCACAGGGAGGGACCCCTGACTAGAGCCCTAAGGCTGTCAATTCTGAGGATCGCTCTTAGCAGCTCCATCTGCCTCTCTGCCCAGAGCCACATCCTCAGAACAGCTTTATCTGCAGTAAACTGACATTTTCTTCTTCGTCTCCTGCCTCCTGGGTCTCTGGCAGATTCTGAACTTAGGTGGGGGAAGAAGAAAAGCTGTACCTTGACACCATAAAATCGCATGGTCCACGCCTGGCTGTAAACCCTGGCTATGGATGAAGATACAAGCCACCCATTTTCTCAAGTTTCCAGGCCCCTTTGACATGTAGGACAGTGTTATAGGCCCAAGGCTATTGGAAAGTTCTAGTAAAGATGAAGTTCTCATCAAGTCCCCATGGTGGACTTGATTATATTCTCTGTTTTGAGTTCCGATACCGGGGGCTTCCATTAAGACCCCCCAAGCAAGAGTGGTCAAGGGTCCCACGAAGGACAGAGATGATTTTTGTGGGATAGACGGGAGAAAGGAACTCTCTCCTGCCAGGCTTGCTGACCCGGGAGTGCCTCAGTTTGGATCCTTCCAATAATGGCTACCATCCCTGCCAAAGGGATGACAAAGCCAAGAAGAGAGTGTGGCCCTTTATCCAGCCATTCCTGAAACTGCTCCTAGACCAGAGGCAATTCACTCCATTTTTTCCTTCAATAGTTTGAGTTGGGTTTTTTGGTCCCTTGAAGCTGAAAGAATCCTGACTCCCATGTTGGTGGCCATCCAGAATCCATGTCCCCTTCCAAAGCACCCTCGATGTTTAGGAAATCACCTCCTCCACCACTGAGCTTGTCTGGAGCATCGAGGGTGCTGACCCCAAGTCACTCCCTGCACCTCCACACAAAGCAGATGACTTGGCCATGTGTCCCTCCCAGGCCTCCTGCCCTAAAACTTCCCCCATGGTCTTCCACGCCCTGACCTTTTCTGTCCTCTTCTACAGAATTCAGAAGATCCAAAAAAGAACCCACAACCCCAAAGTATGGCACAGCCGGATCCCTGAATGGCCCTGAAGAGCTATCCATGGGCCAGTGAACTGTGAAAGCTGATAAGTGTCCCTCCTCCGTGCTGGGCCACTGAGATTGGGAGGTTGCTGGTGACAGCGGTTATCCTGCTCCGACTAACACAAGCGGGTGGAGACCCGGACAGCAACCTGAGGGCTCTTGGTCCGTCTCAGGTTTTCATCTGGCCACAGATATCTCTTGAGTTCCTAGTCCGTGCTTGTGGCTGACCCATCCTTCTTCTCCATATGGATCTGAGTTTCCCAAGAGATGGGTCCTTACCTGTCTTCCTCCTCTGTATCGTGTCCCAGGGATCTAGTTACGTGCCAGGCACATAATAAATGTTCAATAAGCACGTATGGATTGGATTTGCAAAATGACCAGATGCGATGTTCTGATTGTGACGCTTCATGGCGCACCGGAGGATCTCAGTAAGTGTCCCCACAGTTAAAACGAGCTGAATAAAGACACGCCAGCCTTGCAGAGGGAGGGCAGATTCTTGCCAGGGCTTATCCTACCCCCAAATCCCTGATCCCTGGCTGCTCTCAGACTCTGTGCAGCGGGGAGGGTGGGAACCAGCTGCCTCTCCAAAGGAGCCCCCGTTCCAGAGGCGCTGGGCTGTGGTAGGGGTGAGGAGACACTTCAGGAAATAACATTTCAGAGTCTTGTGCTGTGAGAGCAGACTTCTCACCCCTGCCTGGGTGTGGAGGTGGGTGTGGGACGCCTGGTGTGCCTCGAGGGTAAAGCGCCCCTCTCACGTTTGTTCCAAGTCTCATCCAGGGAAGGTTAACTCCTTGCACCCTGTCCTCCTTGCTCTAGACAGGCTCTGGGGATTTAGGCCAAGACTCCCAGGAGAACGCGGGAGTCTCCCACCAGGGATGGGGACAGAGCGGGGCTTACACTGTGCCAAAGTCACATAACACAGTGACTCACTGCTTGAGCTCTGTAGCCAGGATGCCTGCTTTCAAATCCCACCTCTGCTCCCTTATTAGGTATAAGACTTTAGACCACTTAGTGTCCCTGGCCTCAGTTTTCTCATCTACAAAATGGGATGATAATAATAGCAGGCATATTAGAGGGTTGTTGAGAAGATGACCTTCCCCGCCCACCACCTTTGTAGTGCTGAGAGTGGAACCCAAGGCCTATTAGGCAAGTTCAGTATGACTGGCCACACCCCAGCCCCCTGGCCACATCCCAGCCTCCCCCTACCTCATTACTTAGATTTTTTTTTTTTCTCCTGGTACTGGGAATTTCCATCACTGAGCTATATTCTCAGTCCTTTTTATTTTTTTATTATTTTTTTTTATTATTATTTCACTAAATTGTGGAAGCTAGTCTCAAACTTGAGATCCTCCTGCCTCAGCCACTGGGATAACAAAAGGAGTGTGTTTTGAAAATGTCTCTGTGTTTTGCTCCTGTGACTTCTGGAAGCCTCGCCAGAGGTGGGTGCGTTCTGCCTTCCGGAGGGCCCCCTCCCACCCAGCAGGCCTGCCCAGGACTCCTCTGAGTCTGTCCCTTGCGGTTGGGTAATTTTTTTTCCCTGTCATTGCCGTGGAAGAGCCGGCCGGTCTCATCTTTCCCAGCATGCAGGGCTGGAGGTCACTGTTTTATTGCCCTCACGTTTTGTTTGAAACCTCAGGACTATTTTTCTAAGTATTGAAAACTTATGATTTGTGCAATACCTCAGATACTTTTTATTTAATTTCCTGTTTTCACACGTTCTACCGAGGCGAGGAGGGAATTCTCTTCCACGAGCTTAGCTCCCTTCCCGGGCTGCGTTCTCTGAGTTGGGTTCATGGCGTGGGCGGCCGTCCGATGAGCATCCTCACCAACGTCACAACAGGGGTTTGGCTTTACTTTTACATCTTGGTCAGGTACAAGTGCGGGAGGCGAGTCTTCTTGACGGTTTTCCTGGAGGTTCAGCTCCGGGGCCCCCGAGCAGCACCCCGTGGCCCTTCCCTGGGGCCCCAGGCGCTGCCTGCTCTGACCATGAGTTCTAACATTTTCCTTGTGGTTCTTTTAAACTAGACAACAAACCCAGCATCTGCATATGACTCTCTAAGGAGAGAAAAGGTGGACACGTCGTAAAATCCTAACAGAAATGTGAACGTGGAAATGCTTCAGTCAGTTTTAGTGGCATGGCCTGTCCCGGCGGGTCTGGTGGACGTCATTCCACACAAGGGCACCCAGCTTAGGAATGTGGAGAAGAATCCCGCTGATTCCGTGGCGGAATCTGCCGAGCATGATGCATTGATTCTGTTAGGAGCAGATACCCAAAAGCACCCGAGCCTCCAGTGTGCCTGGGGCGTATCTAACGTGTCACAGACAGCCCGGCGCAGCGTGACCCGGGTGGCTGGGGCGGCCCCAGAAGCCTAGGGTGTACCGCGTGAGTGTATGCTGCCCCAATACCACTCTTTGCGACCTTCCTTTGAACACGCTCATATCCGTTCTGCCTCACCCTGGGTTTTGGAGCATCCCGGCTGTCCTGGGAGTTGGTTTGCAAGCTGCAGCCCCTCTGACTCTCCGTTTTTAACATGGGGGTTCTGGCCCTGCTAAACACGAAGGTAGGCCGGTCTTTGAAGCCCCTAGTGGAGAATGTCAAGGCCAGAAACTAAGGGCCTTGACATCTGATCGATGCACAGCTGTGGAAGTTCTAGATCGATGTCACCCAGCAAGGGCCAGCTCCACGTGTCTGGGTCTGCCTTGGAAGCAGGACCAGCCCTGTGGCCAGCTCTGCCACCTGCCGCTGCAGTGTCCAGGAGCCGTTCCACAACAGCAGCACACGGTCTGCGGCTGGTGACGATCGGAATCCCCCAGAATATTTAAAAATATTCAAATTGTGAACCTATTGATAGAGAATGTTCATAAACACCCATCTACAGGCCTGTGCTAAGCTTTACACACTAACAATACTAACTGTAAACCTACCTCAGGGACACCAGCGCGGTGACAGTCTCAGTGTCCCCCAGGTGTGCATTTTAAAGCTCCATCTGGAGACCCAGGTGCCACCTCCGTCCCTCCGTGGCGAACCAGATGAATAGGCCTGGCTACCACCGTGGGCCTGTGCTGTGGGTTTCACCAAAAGATCTCAGGTTTCGGTTTTCTTTTGTGTGCAGACGTCGAGGTGGAAGCTAAAACTGACAGGTGTTTTATGGAAAGTTTTTCTATTCTTTGATTTTTAATGAACTTTGAAAACCAAAAGAGAAAAGAGTCTGTTTTAATTTCTAACATGGTGATTACCAATAGATAAACCGATAAACAAAAACGCTTCAGGACACTCAGCCATTTTTTAAATTGGTCCTGAGACCTAAAAATTAGAAGGTACTCTCCCACGGTGAGTGCCCACCTACTATGATTCTGGCACCCGTTGGCCCCTTCCCTCTCTCCCCAGGTCCCCATCTGTGTTCCGTCTCTGTGCTCTGATCAGCTGACCAGCTCGCACGTCCATGAGTACCCCGGTCTCCACACCCCTGGACAGCAAGCACCTCAACTCCTACCACACCACTGTCCTCGACTAGACCAGACTCAATCTTCAAGACCCGAACACTTCTGCTCCCCGGGTGCCCAGCTGACCACCCCAAACACGGGAACCCTCAGTCCTCAGCTCACAGAGACCTCGCCTGACCGTGGGGCAGGCAGATGGTGCAGCTGGACGACTTCTGCCCAGGCAGCCCGCCTCCCCTGCTAGATCTTTAAAGCTCCTGGCTTTGCATTCGGTTCATTCACCCTGAACGAGCCACTTCCTCTCTCTGAGCCCATTTCTTCATCTGTAAAATGGGGCAATTTCCATACTTGCCTTGCTGATCATGAAAGGATCCGACTGGCTCGTGCGTCTGTTGTTGGTGACTTCAACCGCGGCAATCTCCCTGGGAATACAAGCCCAAGACCAAGGCGCCAGCAGGGTTGGTTCCTTCTGAGACCTCCCTCCTGGGCTTACAGACGGCCCTCTTCTCCCCGGGTCCTCCCGTGGGCTGTGTCTGTGTCCTCATCTCCTCTTAAGATAATTTTTTCAGTTGTAGATGGACACAATGCCTTTATTTTATGTATTTATTTTTCTGTGGTGCTGAGGATCGACCCCAGTACCTCACATGTGCTAGGAGAGCGCTCTGCCGCTGAGCCCCAGCCCCAGCCCCTAATCTCCTCTTAATCCTCATATTGATCAAGGCCCAGCCTCATGACCTCATTTCAACTTAATTGCCTGTTTAAAGACCCTGCACCTAATACAATCGCATTCTGAGATCCCTGGGAGTTGGGACTTCAGTATAGGAATTTGGGGGGATGGGGGATACGATTCAACCTATAATGGTAGCTAAAGCGTCCTGTCCAAGGCCATCGCCTCTGCACCACCAGGACCTGGGACTGTGGTCAGTGCGCTGGACCAGTCCATCGGCCCTGTAAAGGATCAGTCATTGGACGTGACCTTGGGCAAAGCTGTTCCCTCAGCTGGGAAGTCCCCAAAGGGGGCTCTGTGCTGGACTGCTGGACTGACGACCCACCGTGCCTCCTTAGCTATGTCAACTTGGGTCAGCCCTCGGCCTTCCTTCTCTGAGCCTCAGTTTCCAAAACTGGCAACGCAGAGGGCACGACTTGCAGAGTGACGCGATGGCGAGATGAGGTCATCATTGTTATTTTTATTCCGGCAACACCCACTTTCCTCGAGCACCTACTTGTGCCAGGTCCTCTTTTGGTTCTGGGGCTGCAGCAGGGAACACAACAGACAAAACCCCAGCCCTGCTGGAGCCGGCACTACCCCAGGGACGGCCAGACACCAGACAAACAAGCAAGTAAAACACAGAGCGTATCCCATGGTGGAAAGTGCTGGCAAAGAGCAGTAATTAAACCCAGAAAGGGGAGAGGGAGGTATGGGAGGACGGGGCAGGGGTGTTGCAATTTTAAACAGGACGGTCGGGCGAGGCCTGTCTATAAAAAGGTTGGGCAAGACGAGCGAACCGCGCAGGTATTTCAGAGACCTTTGCAGGCAGAAGGGGCAGGAGCGTGCCTGGCATGTTCCACCACCGGGCTGCTCGAACCGAGGGAGCTGGGGGAGATGGCTGCAGGCAAAGCCAGAGAGTAGCCCGGGGTCAGCCAGGGCAGGGCCTGGCAGGCCACTCTGAGGACTCCGGCTTTCCTCTGCATGCGATGGGAGCCGCAAGAGTGCTCTGAGCGCAGGAGGGGGCGTGACCTCACTCTGATTTTACTAACAGAGCGTAACCTGGGTGACAAGATGAGATTGCAGCTGGCTTCTCGGCTGGGCGGGTTCAGCTCCGAGTGGTACGTGCGCCTCTGCAGATGGCTCTGTCTCTGGCTGCGCCCGCCCGCCCTGCACAGCCTCACCCAGCCACGCTGGCTGGTCTACCACACCCCCACGCCTGCAGCCTCTCACCATGTCCTTCAGGTCTCATTCTAGACGTCACCCCCTCCCAGGAGCCAGCCCGGAGCCCCAGACCGGCTCTCATCCATCCCTTCCCAGAGAACCAAGAAGCACTTAAGAGACAGGTCTGGACACTCAAGTGCAGGGTTCAAACCTTCTCCTTAGAGTCTCTGTGCCTCAGTGTTCCTTATCTGTAAAATGGGAGTAATCACCATACCAGAGCATGAAGAACCTACCTCAGTATCGGATGACAACAGGTTAGTGAACACTAGTACTCTGGGAGGGTCTGTGTTGTCAGGAGATTGAAAACATGAAATTCTCACTGTCCGGCAACACCGGAGAAAGACCGGCTGCTCGCGAGGCTCATTTCCTAACCTCCCCAAGCCCATTCAACCCAGGACCATCCACATTCATTGGAGAACAGGGCCTGGACCACAGGGGGCTGCTCTTCACACTGGCCTACAGGGCTGCAGGACGGGGTCACGGGTCCAAAAGGAAACCCCCTGGGAACGTGCTGGGCACGTCCAGTCAGCGTCGACTGTGGGCACAACACCCATCATGCCAGGGGGAAGGACATCCATCCCTCTGCTTTCTCAGCCTGGGAGTGGACGCAGGAAATGACCATGCTTACGTGGATCACCAAGGCCTGGTATACAGCAGGGGCTCAGCCCAGGCCTATCAGAGGCAACCAAAGCCCAGTCAGAGGCACGTGTCGGTCCTGATCTTCCCCAGACGTGTAACCAGCAGCCTGTCGCTTTACCTCTCTGAGCCTCTGTTTCCGATCCATGTCGCTCTTCCTGGGAGGGTGAATGGGGCAGCTCCAGGCCTCCCGTGTCTCAGCCACAGCGGGAAGTGACCACGATACCCAGAGGACACCTGGCAAGTGGCCCCTGGTCGTGATGGTGTTTCTCTGAGCCACGGTAGCATCTGGGCCGAGCAGACTTGGGATTGAACTCTAAAGATCTCAGGGTGGGAATTCCCGATAGAACCTGCTGAGGCTCCCAGGAGCCAGGTGACCTAGAGCAGCAGGTGGGGCAGGAGTTAGGTCACTGTCCCTGCCCATGGATGCTTCTGTTTGGTGGGTTTGCACTGGGCTTCAGTCTCCTGGACCAGGAACGCCCCCTCTAGTACCAGGAACTGCTCTTCACACTTTTCTTTTCCTTCTAATTTTCCCCTGTGGTGTTAGAAATTGAACCGGGCCTGATGCATGCAGGGCCAGCATTCCATCCCTGACTTGCTCCCCAGGCCTCTGTGAGCTTCTCTTATGACACCTCAGCGGAGTCCCTCGGGAAGCTTTTGAGACAGGTATTCATGTCACCACTGTGCAGGTGAGGCAACTGAGGCACAGAAGGGCCAGGGCCACCCAGGTAGCAGGAGGCAGAGCCGAGATTTGAGCAAAGGTCTGAGTCCCTGCACTTCCTGCCTCAGAGGCCGCCTAGGCTAACCCTCTCCCAAAGCCAGGCCTCCGGGTTCAAGGCTGGGGGGTTCTGCCCCTTTGGTCTCCAAACCTCAGTGTCCTCACTCCAAAAGCAGGAGCCACAGGACCTACCTCATCGGGCTCTCCTGGGGATAAAGTGAGGGAGCGTTTGGAGTGACAGGCAATCCACAGTCACTAAAAGCTCTCTCTAATGCTACGCGATTACCCCTTCTCTCGGCTCCGCGTAGGGCTCCGCGTGTGTCTCTGACTCTCTTATTTCTCGTGCTCACTGCCGTCTCTTCTGAGGCATATCTGTCTTGCTTTGAAATGCTTCTCTTTGTCACTTTCCTCTCTTTCTCGTTCCCTCCTGGGTCCTAAATCCTGGCTCTGCTTTTACGTGCTGCCTAAACTTAAGCAGAGTACCTGGCAGCCATTCTGTCAGCCATGCTCTCAAACTTTGCTCTCTGGAACATTCTCCTGGGGAGCACCCTCAGGTTGGGGTCCTGGTTCCACTCTAGAGGGTGGGTTCTGCAGGTCTGGGGCAGGGAATGGACATTCTTAAGGGCTCCCCTCTCCCAATGTGTGCCCACCTCCCAGGTGAGCCTGGCTGGACCTTGGCAAGGATCACGTTCACCCTCAGTTTCCTCAGCTGTGAAATGGGGATAAAGGACATCTACCGCCCAAGGTTGTAAAGATGAAAATCTTTGTCTGGAAAACAAAACACCCTGGTTTTTTGTTTGTTTGTTTGTTTGTTTCCCCACCTTGGCTTTTGTACGATTTCTTTTGTCTCTGTCTTCCCCCTTGTGACCTGATGGTTTTCTATCTCCTTCTCTCCACCAACTCCCTACCTGAAAGCAGACCGGACCGCAGCAGAACTCAACATGGGTGACCCTTGGGTTAGACCGTCCACATGGCCTGTCCTGCTCCTCCCCTCCTGCACCCAGGCAGCCCCCCAAGATGGAGCACCCCCCACCCTGCAGCCCCCACAGCCTGGGAGCCCAGTGAAGATGGGGGATCCATTGTGCAGGAATGGCCCTGCTGCTATGGAAACCAGCGCTCAGGAAATGCTCAGAGAAGCTCCATTCCGGGGAGCCGCCTGGCCTGGGGGGCGGGGGAGAGGCCAGACTCCGCCTCGGACGTTGCCCTCCCATTACCCGCCATGTGATGCTGGGCAAGTCACTTAACCTCTCTGAGCCCTCCTCTCCCTCACCGGCCTGGGAGCAGCAGCCCCATTAGCGGCGGGTAATAACGGCGCTGATGACTGAACGGCGCGCTGCGGCTTTCAAGCCTGAAGACGCGCCAAATTGCCGTTTGCTTTCATTACCGGGAGCTGGAAATATTCTAGTGCCAGCTTGCTGCGCGACCCTGTGCCACCGAGGGCCAGCAAACGATTTCCATGATAGAATTCCCTCTCTGGGCGGCGCGGGGTGCACGCGCACGCACACACCCACACGCACACGCGTCCACCCCCAGGTCCTAGCGGGCTGCCGGGCACCCCTGACCCGGGGAGGGAAGGCTGCCCGCTTACAGCCGAGCTCCTCGGCCAGGAAGGGAAGGAGGCAGGGGAGCCACGTCTCGTGGTTACTCTGTCTGCAATGCCCGGTGGCGGGGGATCCATCCGAAGATGTGGTTCCTCTTTCCCAAGCCTCCAGGCCCAGGGCCTGGGCTGCAGAGGGACGATGGGTGGGATCTGCCTGTCACCCACCCCAAGGGGCATCAGGTGAGGTCTCACACACCCTTCACTACCCACAGGAACAGACCACACGCCTACACTCTCAAACACACACAGCGAGGTGCACAATGAGCACAGGTTGCTTGGATGTCTGGGGTCCCCTGCACAAGTCGAGAACTTTCCGCCTCCTCACCTTGGCTCATGCCACCCCTCTATTGAGATTCCAATTCCTGGTTCCTCTAGCATGCGCCTTGCTGGTGGATCCTCTGTGGCATCTCACCTCGCTCACCCACCTAATATTCCAGAGAACCCTGTGACTCGCCCAAGATCACACCAGCGGCGAGTGGCCGCCCAGCCTTGTTAGAACCCAGGTCTCCAGGGGCAGCTGAGTCCAGCTGCTCTCAGGAGCCTCCGTGCTCATTCAGCCAGGCTGCCTGTTAGTTTGTTTTCCCAACAAACATTTATTATGCCCCAGGCAGGCTGCTCGGTGCTGGGGACCCAGCCATGAACAAGGCCAGCGGAGAATGAGAGAGCACACAGCCCAGAGAGGAGACAGATGCTAAACAAGTAATTACGAGCGTGATGGATGCCACCAAGGGAAAGCAGAGCGGGCCCCCGGGAAGGGACAAAAGGAGGACGCCAGCATTTCCCATTGAGCAAGGTTTGGCAGCAGCCTGCCCCAGGGTGGTCCCCCTGCTGAGCAGCCCCCTTCCAAGGCCCCTGGTCAGCACCTCTGGGGAGGGACACTTCCTCCCAAGCACAGGCCCAGGGAAGGCTCTGTGGGGTGTGAGGACCACTTCAGAGGCCTGGAGGGGGTGGGGTGAGATAAATGCTTCCTAATCAGTCACCTCCTCTTGGGTGGGCTCCTTGCCTCTGCCAGGCCACCCCCACCCCAGCAGGTAGAATTAGCCCCGGCATGCAGGTCACCAAAGCAAGGCACAGGACAGCGGTGCCAGTTAGGGATCAGAACCCAGGCCCGTCAGACTCCAGACTCTAGGAAGTTCCCTAGAGACGGCCCAGTACACAGCACTGGTGGGTGTGCTCACAGCCGGCAGGGGACACAACCAGCACCCCATGAGCCCATGTCACCTGTTACCAGGTGCCACCTGTACCTCACAAGAAAGCAACTTGGCAACATGTGATAAGCTGCTCTGATATGGCAAGGAGGGGGCGTCCAGGCAGATGCTGCCAATTGTTGAGCTGTGTGGCCTCAGGCAAACTGTCTAACCTCTCTGAGCTCCAATTCCCAACTGTACAGTGGAAAAGACGGTGGTTGTGAGGCGTGTCAGGGCTCTGGCCTCCGGGCCTGCTGCCTCCTTCTCCCTGCCTCTCCTCCCACCACTCTGGCTTCCAGGCTCTTCTGAAGCGTGCCAGGTCCTGTCCTTGCTCCACAGCTTTGACGGGACCACCAAGCACATGGGGGCTGAGGCCAAGCCCGTGCTCCTTGGTGGCCTGTGCCCTGACATCCAGAGAAGCTGCCCCTTCCCAGTGCTTCTGGTGGCAGGGGCTGGTTCCAACCGTTCTACCCCTCGCCTGCAGACGGCAGGGCTGAGGCAGAGCGTGTCCGGGTCCGTGCAAAGCTGCCATCTTTGAGTGGACAGTCGCTTCGGCCTCCTTGACCACAGGGAGGAGGACTCTGGAGAGAGGGGCCATGAATTCTCTGGGGCCTCCTTGCCAGCACCCTGGAGCTGGCAGGCAGCGGGAAACCAGGCCCAGGCTTGGCAGAGCCTCGCAGGGGCTCGGTGCCGAGGGCCGGGCCCTGCCAACCTCATTCCCCCGAACAGCTACCGATTGTCCCAGTGGCTCCCAAGTTCCCTGAAGCCCTCCCAGCGGCCACTCTCTCACGGGGATACCCTCTCTCAAAGGGACCTGCAGTCTGGCTGCTTCCGGCCACGACCAGGGAGGCTGGCCGGGCATGGTGGTCCCAGCCTCACAGGAGGCCCGTGGACTTCCGAGCCCTGCTGGGAACTCTCAGGCTAGTGCTCAGCAAAGAGCAGGCGAGGACAGACCCCGGGGTGGGCCGGTCCGCTCGGCATTTGTATGCAGGTGCAGGCCCGGAACATGAGCTGGAATCCATCAACAGAAAATAAAACGCTCAGGGAGAGCAGCCCTCAGAAGACAAACGGCTGAGGGCGAAGGTAGCAGCCAGCGCCACTGGCGGGTGCTCCCTGCGTCTCAGGCCCACCCCAGGGGATTCATCCAACCCCCCCGGGGGACGGCGCGGTGAGGCCGCGGAGGCACAGGACTGGACACTGCTTGCCCCAAGAGGGAACCAGGGCTAACCCAAACCTTCTGGCTCCAGAGGCAGGGCCTTGCCAACCCTCCCAGAGAGGTTCAAAGGGCTGTCAAAGGGGGCACGTTTCACATCGAATTCCACTTACCACCCCCACCCAGCAGAGCTGCAGCTGAGCTCAGAACAGGGGGCATCAGAATAGGATGCAGGGGTTTTCTAGAAGCCTCACCCCAGGCCCACAGAACTGCTGGGCTGGTGCTACTTGGTTCTGAGTTTGAGAATCACGGGTTGAGAAAAGTTGGATCTAGAAAGAACCAGCTTTTTATTTGTCAGGTGAACAGATCCCATGAGCCGCCTATGTGAGCTGGAGGTGACCTTAAACACTGCCATTTAGTGAGCCTCTATTATGTACTGGGTCCCCTTCAGAGTGCTTCCTGCTCCTCCACACGACTCCACGCAGAAGGGCGTAGTACCGCTCCCATTTTACAGAGGAGAACACTGAGGCACGAGGCGTTTAAGTTCCCTCATACGATGTTGCCCTGCTGGACAATGGCAGAGCCGGGGTTTGAACCAGGGTGGAGGCTCCAGAACCAGCAGCCCACCAACCCCATCTACAGTCCAGCAGGAAAGAGGAAAGCACATGAAAAATTCCTGGGAACAGGTCCTCAGGGAGGGGCACGAGTGGGCTGCAGAAGCACAAAGGGCCCCCGAACCCAGAGGAGGGAGCTCTTCTTCGGGGAGGCCCTCGAGAGTTGGGTTTTGACAGATGAGTAGGCGCCGGCCGGGCAGGTGCGGCGAGAGTGGCGTTCCCGGGCACAGGGAGTGAGTATACCAAGACCTGGAGGTGTTTTGGGACATGTCGTGGGACAGCCACGAGGATGCAGGGGAGGACCTGGTGACACAGAGGCCTTGATGGAGTCCTGGCTAAGGAGCTGGACTGCTCTCTGGAGAGGCCACTATTGCATTGAGAAAGCCCACCTGGGACAAGGTGGGTCGGGCGGAGGCTGGAGTCCGGAAGACGGGGGCTCTGGGAGCGGGTGGGACGGAGCTGGGCAGAGCCACTGGGGAGCTGGGGCAGGTCAGGCGGGACCGGCGTGGGGGCACCTAGAGAGGCAGGACCGGGAGGCAGGCCGAGGGCTGTGTGAAGATTCTGGAAACTGGTCCAACAAAAGCACTGGGGAGCTGGGCCGGCAGGGGGACAGCGAGTCTCCTCACAGGCAGGCACACGGAGTTTGGGCCCCATGAGTCCTCGGCGGGGTGGGGGAGTGTCCAGGAAGAAGTCAGAGACCTTCGAGTCTGAGGGTGGGTGAGGTCCCCTCTGACAGGCGAAGTGGGCAGTGGACACTCCACACTCCTGTTGGCTCCCAGCTGGTGCCCCTGAGGCCCTGTCCCTGTCTGACCCGTCCTCCCTCCTCTTCACGGCTTCGAGGGGTGGGGAGGGGAGGGACCAGCTGTCCGGCTGTCCTCTGAAGGTCACCTAATTGTCTGGGGGAGGTCTGCCTTCTCTCTGTGTGACCCCAGAACTTACCAGGTGTCCCCTACATCTTGAGACACTAATGCCCACTAGGCCAGGTGCGTTTGGGTGCCGTGGGTCCCAGGACAGAGGCTTCAGGGGAGGGTGGTGGGTGGGGAGGCAAGCTCGGGACCTCTCCACCCCACCCCGCCCGTACACACCCACGTTCCTGGGTCCCCCCGTCCCAGTGGCTGATAGTGCAGCTTGAGCAGGGCGCCCCCGCCCGCACGTCTTCCTCATCTGTTAACGTAGACTTATTCAAGGAAGAGGGTCTAAATGGCACGCAGGGACACAACCCTGAGGAGGCGAGGGACGGGCCTGCACCCCCTGGAGGGCGCACGGCCTTGGAGGCGCTCCCAGGTCCCCTTCCACACGGTGGGCTCACGTGCACGCGCTCCTTGGCGATCACGTATGCAGCGCGCCCACGCGCAGAGGGGCTCGCCCCGCGGTGGCTGGCAGCTCTCCTCACTTCTCCTGTTTGTGAGGATGGGCAGCCCCGCCTTCTCGCCGCAGAGCACCCTGACCCTCCTCCCTGCACCCAGCTGGGCCCCCGCCTCCTAGGCTGGGGCTGGAGCAGGGGAGCCAGGGAGTGGGAGGCCTGTGGGCCGGTGGCAGCGAGATCCCAGCTGTAGCGCTAGTGCCAGCGACAAAAGGTATTTGCATCAGATAATGGGTAAAGTGTCTTGTTATTCCATTAACCATGTAGCAACGACTGCGGCAGAGGGAGGGAGTGCCGGAAACCCACGGGGCAGGCAGGGGCTGAGATTGCTGACCACCAAGCAGCCTCAACAGGAGCTGCAGGGAGCCACCCATGGGCAGAGGGGTGTGGGTAAGGCTGGGCCTTATCCTAGACCCTCAGCCTCGCACCAGGGACTCCGCTGGGGGCAAAATCAAAAAGCACATCCCTCGCATCACCAGCACCAGTACCAGCGCCAGCACATCCCCAGAAGGGGCTCTGAGTTCCCAGGGCTCTGGATCCGACGACTGTGGTACTCAGCTTTGGTGCTGCCCCAGTGGGAGGGGGGTTTTCCTTCCAGAGGCGGCAAATCCCACTTGCACTTGACCTCGCTGGGCTTTCTATGAACTGGGATGATCCTAAGACACCACAAGGAGGGAGGCTGTGCTGCCCATAGTAACAAACCCCACGGAGTCTTCCGCAGGTGCCAGAGATCGGCACAGAGCAAGGGAACCCAAGTCCCACCTGACAAATTTGCACTCCGGTGGGGGAGGGGCACATAGAGAAGAAAAGAGTCGAAGGTGGTCAGAGCTATGGATTTGGAAATGGGATAGCAAGAGGCTAGGAGTTGGGCTGAGTGATGAGGGAAGGCCATTCCCAGCAGAGGACATTGGAACTAAGGTTCAGGTGACCCACACAGAGAAGCCCTGGGGATTGGACTTGAGGGCCTCGCTGGGGGAGGGGAAGGCCAGCTCGGGCAGCAAAGACCGTCCAAGATGAGGATGGAGGGAGGGAGGGCCAGCCCCGGAGCAGTGCTGGCGTAGCATCCGGGTTTGATTTTGAGCCTCATGGGAGCCCGCAGAAGCTGGAGGCAGGGAGGGCCACCATCTGATTTCAACTGTTCAAAGGCCTCCTGGCTGGGAATGGATGGTCGCAGGGACCAGGGTGGATGCAGGAGAGCCAGGGCTGGGGGGAAGCGCGGGCCGTGGTCAGTGGTTGACGGAAGGTGGAGAGGGTGGCGGGCCAGGGCTGTGGGACCTGGGAAGGAGAAGTGAGGGCAAGGCGGGGCATGGGCTGACAGGACTAAAGAGATGGCGCGTGCCGGCAGAGGGCTTGTAAATTAGCACAGCGCCTTGCACGTGGGGAGTGCTTTATAAATACGGCCTGTCGCGCAGCGATCTGCACCCAGCGCCTTCTGGAGGTGGCCTGATCCGCTCTGCAGATCACGAAGAGTGGCCTCCCTGGTCCCAGGTTCTGGGTTGGTCTGAGAGGTGAATAGAGGACTCTGCGGGAGGAGAGGTCAGGCTGTCAGGTTGTCGGACGCGTCAAGTGACAGCACCCGGGACCAGGGACTTGCCCCAGATGGGCTCGCCAGGGGCAGAGCCAGAACGTGGAATCCAGGCTCCTGACCCCGTAAAAACCTCTCTGAAGCTGAGAAGTCTGCGGTGCCCAGGTGTGGACCCAGCCCGACCTCCCTCCACATCCCGAGAGAAGTCGGCTCTGAAGTCCCTGGACCCCGGGCGACAGTCGCAGAGCTTTGAGCTTGCACTACCCTCTTCCGGAAGCTTCCCGTGACTGCCGTGTGTCACCTGGCCCCTCTCTGCGTCTCACCCCAGCAGTCCTGCTGAGGTCAGCCTTCCCAGTGGACCCAGCAACCGGGGACCCACAGGGCTTCCCGAGCAGGGCAGGAGCTCGGCCATCCCCAGAGTTGGGTGTTCTCACCGCCTCCTCTCCCGGCACAGCCACCGAAGGCCTCTCCTGCCTTTTGCCAGGGGAGGTTGGCATAGCGCCTGAGCCTCACTCCCTGGTGCCACAGTCCCCCAGACTCTCGCTCCTGGTGGCCAAGGGACACAGGAAGGAACCACCTTTCCTGCAGGGACACAGCCCAGGCGGAATCCCCCTTTCTTTCTCCTCTCCCAACTTGGATATGAGCCAGGGAATGTCCCATTGACACCTCTCCTTCTCCTCCTCCCATGAGCCAGCGGAGGAGGAAAGGTGGACCAGCTGGAGCCTGCCCCACCTGCCTCTTGCCTGGTCAGGTCACCCAGGAGCCTAAAGCCGACAGGCATTTCTTCCACCAGTGCCTGAGGGTCTGGCGATCTGCTGGCCTCAGACTCAGGATATGGGCTTTATGCTTAACCCCAAAGCAGTCCATGCTTCACTGAAGGCCAAGTTCAGACAAGAGGCAATCAGGGGCTTAAGTGGCTGCCAGAGAAGGCCAGCCGCCTGGTTATTAAATATTAAGTGGCAAAAGCCTGGGAACGTTTAATTGCAGATGAGACTCGGAAGCAGATGTTGCCAACAGCTTGGACCGGTGCTCGCAGTTGGGAGCAACGGGATTTCATGTGACGGAGCTGGGCTGCTGGCAACTTCCCTGTGTTGACTGGGTACTGCCGGGTACCAGGTCTGGAACTGGTGCCCCAGGTAGAAAGGTTGGCCAAACGTGGCATCGCTGTCAAGGGATTCCGCGTCTGGTGAAAACCGAAGACGAAGTAGGCAGACGGACAAGCACAGGTAAGCCCAGGGGTGATGGGAAGCAGGAAACACCTGTGGGAACCGTCTTCGGAGGGGAAGTGAGCTGACTGGGAAGGAGGCATCCAGTCAGTCAGTCACTCAGCGAACACTTAGCCAACACCTGCCGGGTGCCAAATGTTGTGGATTCTGGGAAATAAAGTTTTAAACAAGTCGAATGCTTTCTCTCAAGGCACTTGCTTACAATTGAGTGGGAGCCTCCATGTCCCAGGTGAGTAAAGGTCTGCACCCTGAAGAGACGGCAGAGAGGAAAGAGTCCATGCAAAGCAGAGGTTCCCCGTGGCCAGGCACGTGTGGGAGGGAGGCAGGGAGGATGGTTGCGATGGCGAGCAGTCTCAGCCTGGAAAACTGCCCTGCTAAAGAGTTTGGGAGAGTCCTGGAGGATTTCAAAGTAAGTGGAATGACCTCCCTCAAGCACAGTCCGTGGCTCAGGATCCCAGGAAAGGACATAGTCTGGACTTTTAAGCTGCCACCCTGAGAAGCAATAAGAGGCAGGAGACAGCCCTGTGGACATCCAGGTGAATGTGGCTGCCTGGTCAGCTGCCCATCCCCACCCCCACACCTAGTTGGGTTTTTGGGTTATTCAGCTGCGGCTGGAGGATCTAGGAGGAGCCAAGCTCCGCCCCTTTACTCTCCTCACACCTGCAACCTGTTCCACCAGCTCCTGAGTGGCTGCAAACAACCTGGGAACACAGGCGCCTTTGTGTGTGCTGGAATAGGGGACCTGCTGAAGGTGGCCCCGGAGAAATGTGAGACCCAAGACCGGGCAAGCCCAGCTTCTTGCCCAGGGAGGACAGATTCCAGTTCACCATGCCCAAGAATGTCCCCGCCCTGCTGGAGCCGGTGTGCCCTGTGGGGGGGAGGAGGGCAGGTGGGGAGGGGAGGGGGGTCCCCATGAATTTTCAAGGTCACGCCCTGGTCATGATTCTATCCAAAGAAAGGCCAGTGAGTGAGGAGGGAAAAGGAGAATTTCAGTGAAGATGCTAAGACCCCCCAGGAGAATTCAAGACCTTAAATATGGTTTTTGGAATCTAGATGGTATGAGGTTGAGACTCTAGAAAATTCTCTAGACCCCCCCCCATGCTAAGATTCTAGAATCCTGTGATTCTAAGACTCTAACATGATTAGGGAGGGAAAACATCACGGCCATCCCTTCCCCTTAATACCATCGCGCCTCGGGAGAGAGCCCCACGCCCATAACTCCTAAACCAAGCAGCCTTGTTTACCCCATTTTTGCCTTTAAATTGTCTTCTGGCTGCTCAGAGGCGTCTGCTCATCTGCACACACCCCCTCCACAGTCCCTCCTCCAAGCCTGGCAGCCAAACATTTGCCATCTGTATGTAACCCAGTGATTAGCACCGCAGAGCCCGAGAGGGAGGTGTGGAACCTTTCTGCCGCCAGTCGGTCGGCCTTAAGTCAACCAGGCTGCAGGGAGTCACCCCAGCTCCCCAAAAGGGCCGAGCAGGGGAGGAGAGACCAGACACTCACACTCACACACACACACACACACACACACACTCACACACACACTCTCTCACACACTCTCACACACACTCTCACACACACACACACTCACACACACACTCACACACACACACTCACTCACACACACTCACACTCACACACCCACACACCCACACACACACTCACACACACTCACAAACACACACACACACTCACACACACACACTCACGCCCACATTCACACCCACACACTCACACACACACACTCTCACACACACACTCACACACATACTCACACTCACACACACTCACACACCCACACACTCACACACACTCTCACACTCACACACCCACACACTCACACTCACACACACACTCTCTCTCACACACACTCACACACACACACTCACACTCACACACCCACACACCCACACACACTCACTCACGCACACACTCTCTCACACACACTCACAAACACACACACACACTCACACACACACACTCACGCCCACATTCACACCCACACACTCACACACACACACTCTCTCACACACACTCACACACATACTCACACTCACACACACTCACACACCCACACACTCACACACACACTCTCACACTCACACACCCACACACTCACACTCACACACACACACTCTCTCACACACACTCACACACACACACTCACACACACACACACACACACACTCACATACACAGCAAGACGCACAAAGAAAGGCCCCAGGCACACAGACGCACAAAGACACGGAAAGACACGCATGCCACAGGCAGACATCACAGACAGCACGCATCCACACGTGTGCGGCGCTCAGAGTGGGACACATGCCGTGGTGCACAGACACGAAAAAGTACAAAGACACGCACAGCACACATAGGTGTTCGCAGCCACAGGGGTACACAGCCTCATGCACAGGGACACGGGCACAGGCAGACACAACCTAACCCACAGACACACACCCGAGTCACACAGGCCCACACACTCCCAGGGGGTCAGGGGCACTGAGCTGTTGGCCTGCCCTCCACGCCCATCTCCCGCTCCCACTCAAGCAAGGGACACTATTTAGGGACCCCTGTGCACACAGCCTGGCGCTGGGCCCTGGGGGATCCTGGCCAGCGGGTGGAGGTGCAGCAGGGTCCATCAGTCCTGGGCTCAGAGCTGCTGAAGCACATGCAGGCTCTGGGGTCAGGGGACCCTCCCCAGAGCTGCAGGACGTGGATTTTCCAGAAAGGCGTTGGGCTCCCCAGCACCCGAGGTCACCCAAGCCCGCACAGCGTGATGCGAATCCATGGGTGAGGGGCACTGGGGGAAGGGAAGCCCTTCAACCTCCCGTCCGACTCCGAGGTTCCCTACTTCTCTCAGTCCCACTGGGCTTCCAAATAGTCATTTTCAAAATCTTTGGTCTCCGTTCTCTATTAGTGAAGACATTTTAAACACGTTCCCCCAAAGTTCAGCCTATGTGTTTATTTATAAATGTATTTATACACCTCTTCATGCAAACATTATGTATTGGATAAAAGATAAGCAAAAATAGAAAAAACTCGGGATAATGAGATACAAACACATAGATCATTACCTTAAGGGACAAGTGGAATCGCAGAGAAGCCATATCACATTTATTGAGTGCGTCCTGTATGCCAGACTTTTGATATATATTATTCCTTTGAATCTTCAAAATAGCCCTGTAAAGAGGCTATCATGATTTTTCCATTTTCCAGATGAGAAACTGAATGACAACCTGTAGCTGGCAGGGGTGGAATTTGAACCTGCTCAGGCTGCTGGCTCCAGAGGCCACTGGCTACCCTGATCCTCCCATGCCATGCAGGGACAGGGTGGGGCTTGCATGAAGTCAGGGAAGAAACCTTTTATTTTTGGAGGTAATGGTTGCAAAACTGGGATCCTGGGACTGAGGGGAGGGGCTGCAGCATGTGTCAAGAGCATTCGCCTATAATCCTAGCAACTTGGGAGGCTGAGGCAGGAGGATCCCAAGTTCGAGGCCAGCCTCAGCAATGTAGCCAGGCCCTAAGCAACTTAGCAAGACACTGTCTTAAAATAAAATATAAAAAAAGGGCTGGGAATGTGACTCAGTGGTTGAATGCCCCTGAGTTCAATCTCTAGCACCCCAAAACAGGAGTTTTGAATGACAGCCTCGAAGCTGAGCAACAGATGCGCTCTCAATCCATTGGACTGGATGTGGCCATTTCTTTCCTTCAAATCATCGCTGCTCCAAGTGCTGTCCAGGCGGGTCCAGCAGCTGTGGCCGCCCATGGAGTCTGTAGGAACACACAACTCCGACCCCATCCACGACCAACTAAATCAGAATCTGCACTGAACAGGGCAGAGGTCTCGGAAGCCCCTGCCACTTACTCCTCTGGGGGATGGTCCTGCCCCACGGGCGGGTGAGAAGTGAGCCCAGCCTTGGCCATTCTCTGGGCCCCCTCCCCAGAGTGTCGCAGTTCCAGGGTCTTAGGCACTCAAGGTGGCTTCCTGGAATCTGTGCACGCTGCTGGCCTGAGCCTCCTCAGCCGTCCACCCTGCAGTGGCCTCCGTCTTGCCTCACCAGCCGGTGAGACCCTGCACTGAGCCTTCCTCTCCCCCTGCAGCCTGTCCTGGTCTCCCGGCTGCCCCTTGTCCTTGAACTGGCCAGGGGTCTCGGTGCTGGCTGCTCCTTTCCCCTGGCTTTCCTGCGTCCCTCCCTCTTGTTTCCTGACAACTCTCACAACGTAGCCCCACCAGAACGCCCAGGAACAGGGCAGCTCAGTAACTGCACTGGAGGAAAGCAGGCGAGCCCGCTGTCCGCCCCGGGGCCTCTGGCGGGGGCAGAGGCTGTGGGAGCCAGGCCTGGCTTCTTGCGGCCACCATGACGCCTGTCTGGGAGGCCCCAATCATGACGCCTGTCTGGGAGGCCCCAGTCACCAGTAGGGGCAGCATCCCCTGCTACCCTGAGACCCTCCGCTTCTCCCCTGGCTGTCCCAATCCTCCCCAGTAACCACCTCGGTTTGAGACTTCCCTGGAGAGACTGCTGGACCTAAGTTTCGGGCACGCTCTTGCCTAAATCCTAAATCCGTTCTGGAAGCCTGACCGTTTGCTGGGAACTGGGGAGAAGAAGCGTGAGGAGGTGGAAGCCAGATGAAACTTCTCTCCTGCGGCCCCTCCTGTCTCAGGCTGAGGTCTTGGGCCACAGTTTCCCTCTGGCCCTCGGTCTTTTCATCTAGTCCGTGGGGACAGGCAGAGAGGGAACGTGACAGAGGAAGCTCTCAGGGTGGGATTTCAGGTATGAACAGCTGGGCGCTCCCGGCTTGGCACGGCAGGTGGGAAGGACGTGGATTGGAGGAGGGAGGGGGATCTGGCATCCAAAGATCTCCATTCATTGCCTGGCTCTGCCCTGATCCAGGGTCGCCCAGGCAGACTCTCCTCGCAGAGCCTCTGCTTGCTCGTCTGTGCAGATGGGTAGAGGCCAGTGGAGAGAAGGAACTTCAGCCAGGCCAGCCGGCCTCTGGGCTCCGTCTTCACACAGTGAGGCTGTGAGGGCTGCCGAGACAGACCAGGCCACCAGGATCAGGAAGCCAGGTCTGAGGAGCTCCCCAGCCCACCACCTTGCCCCCAGGGCTGAGGCAGCATGCATGGCCACAGACTCCCGGGAGCCCCAGCCCCTGCTCCTCGGAAGCTGCAGCAGAGAAAGTGGTGTGTGTCCCGTGGGCTTTCCCTGAGGGCCAACCCAGCTCCTGCCCAGGACCGAGGCTTCCTCTCTGGAACAGGAATAAGGCCAACTGGAGTCCTGGACTCCTTGCCTGGAAAGGCAGCTGGGAGTTTGATGAGGACACCTGTTCCTCGAGGAAACCCAGGCCACAGCGGGCCCTGGGGACAGGATGGAGGAGGCTGAGCTCCTTGGTCAAGCTGCCAGTGTCCTCAGAGACAGAGCTGCTTCCTGCCGTCCATGGGCAGAGTCATGAGAGGAGGCAACAGATGAGCAGAGGCACAAAGGAATGAGCTAGGCAACTGGCTGGGGAAGCTGATCCCAGGCACAGGAAACAGCAAGTGCAAAGGTCCTGGGGTAGACACCCACCAGGCGCAGTCAAGGAATACCCAGGGGATGAGTAGGGCTGCAGTGGAGTGAGCGAAGGGGGTCACATGGGACCCTGTGAGCTACGTGGAGAAGTTCTGGTTTTATTCCAAGAGACAAGATGGAAGGCTGTCCGGGAGGTTTCGATTGAAGGACTGTCCAGGAGGAAGTGAGAAACGCAGGTGCCCAGAGCAGAGTGTGAAACAGGCGGTAAGGACTAGGGAGAGTCTTGCTTTATTTTGAAGCTAGAGCCAAGATTGACTGACAGGACAGTGGGTGGGGAGGCAGAGAAAGAGATGAGCCAGGGAGGACACCGTGCACCCGAGAAACCAGCAGCCACCACTCGAGGCTCAGCCTCTGGGGGAATCAATCTCTCTCTCTCTTTCCTCCTTATCCATGATTCCCACTCTCAACCTGTTTCTGGATGAGAACACTGAGGCCAAGACCTACCCAGGATCACGGAGCCAGTGAGGGACCAGCTGAATGCACATCTGTGACCACTGAGCCACATGGTCCCATCAGACCTAGAGAGGGCGCCGAGTGTCCGTTCACTCTTTCATGTGCCAGGTCCGTGTGCGCCTGTGACCCAGCAGCAGGCCCGGTGCTGGGCACCACGGAAGAACCTGGAACTCATCAGGCCAGCGGGTCGGCGGTGATGGAGACCCAGAGGGGACTCCGGGGCGCATTCTAAGCTCACTGCAAAGTACAAGTCAGAAGGTGCGGAGGAGGGGGAGCAGGGGTTGGGGGAGGCACGCCTGGACTCCAAGCTTGCTTCTGTAGCTCTCCAGCTGTCTGCTCTCAAGACAAGCCCCTGACGCTCTCTGCCTCAGTTTTCTCATCTGTGAAATGGGGATAAGAATCGTGTCCGTGTGGAGTAATGGTGAGGAGCCACGAGAGAACCCGCTGGGGCCCTTCAGGGCTGGGCTTGGTGTGCACTCCTGTGTTGTCGCTGTGGCTAGTGTCACAGGCAGAGTCAGCTCTGAACCCGGGGCTTGCAGGGCACACAGAGCCAATGGGTTCTCTGGCCTTGCAGCCCCACCCTGCAAGAGCCCCCCTCCCAGAGGTGTGGGGGCAGGCCCAGCAGAGCACAGCTGGGCTCGGATCCCCAGAGCCTGAGAGCAGTACTTAGGCCCTGACAGCGGGGCCCACCCCTGATGAGCTCAGGCGAGCTGCCTGCCTGCCTGCCTCGCGGCTTAATCGCTGGCTTTCCTGGGAAAGCACTAATTACCACACGGCTCCCTTGGGGTCTGGCTCAGTGATCTGTCACAGCCCCTCAGCCTCAGAGCACTGACTGTACTCTCTGAGCGGGTGCCGGCTGCCCTCCGCCTTCCCTTCAGGACAGACAGGAACCCGCGGGACAGACAGACTGGCCAACCAACAGGAAAGCTGGGACCAGACTCACCAACCATTCCCAGCTCAGCTTGAACAGCAGTCTCTCCAGTGGCTCTTGAAGTGTGGTCCTTGGACCCGCGGCATCCGCATTGCCAGGGGACCTTGCAAATTCTCATCCCGTACCTGACACCCGCTGAATCAGACACCATGCGGGCGGGGCATGGAGTGTGTTTTAAGAATCCCTCTGTTCGATGCTGAAATCTGAAATCTGCTCAGTTTGGAGAATCACAACTCTGTTTTCCTGGGCAGCTGGGGATGAAGGGTGGGGTGCCATGGATGGGGGATTATAAAGTGGGGTGGGTTTTCAAACACAGGTCTGCAGAGACCTGCCTCTGTTGATTTCTCACTTGTGAGCTACAGAGGATCGCTTTGTAATTTAATACATATTTATTGACAACCTACTCTTTACTGCTGAAGGTTCTGGGGTTGAGGTTCTGGGAAAAAAACAATTGGCATAATCAATATCAACTTACTTAACCCTTATTAAAAAACGTTTAGATTCCATACTATTGTTACCCCAATCTGTATAAGTGAGAGGCAGATCATGAAAAGAATTTGCCCCTGGGATAGTCTAAGTTGCAGCCGAAGGAGCTACTTCCAGAGCTAACCACTGAGCAACCGAGCTGGGCTGGCCTGTAACTAGTTAGGAAGATGGATAAAATTCAACAAAGATCTAAAATTTTGGCAGGTCACGATGCCTGCTATGAAGGCAAAGTAGGGAAGAGGACAGGGTGTCACCGGGACAGGGTTGAGGGTGACTACTTTAACAGGGTGTCTGAGGAGGCGGCCTGTGAGCAGAGGCCTCTCAAAGTCTCAGCACCGTCAGTTGTGAAACGGGGGCGTTATTAGCACCCCTCTCAGGTGTGGCATGAATGGGTTCCAAAAAAGTCTGTAGCCGGGCATGGTGGTGCACACCTGTAATCCCAGCAGCTCAGGAGGCTGAGGCAGGAGGATCGAGAGTTCAAAGTCAGCCTCAGCAAAGGCGAGGTACCAAGCAACTCAGTGAGACCCTGTCTCTAAATAAAGTACAAAATAGGGCTGGGGATGCGATTCAGTGGTTGAGTGCCCCTGAATTCGATCCCTGGTACCTGCCCCCCCATCAAAAAAAATAAAAATAAAAATAAAACAACTCTGTAAAGTATAGCAGATGCTGAACAAACAGGAAGTGTTGTTATGTTTTTTGAGAACCGAGTTCAAATCCTGACTGGCTTGGCCACCCATTAGCTGTGTGTCTTAGGCAAGTCACTCCACCCTTGGAAGCCTCAGTTTTTATAGCTATAAAATGGGAACAGCAGCCAACCCCAGAGAGGGGCTGTTTTGTGCATTGGAAAAAAATCATCCGAGGGTCAGAGGACATAGCAGGGGCTCCTTAGGTCACTCCCTCTCCTGGGTCCCCAGCCCTGCCTTCTCTCGAGCCTGGTCAGTAGCTGCCCTCCAGGGCTGCTGCTTCCGTGGTGCAGGCTGCCCAGGAGCCTGTGCTGTTTTTATTTTTATTGTTCTGGCTCCACAGCTGAGGCCTCCAACTCCAAATGCCTCCTCTTGCCCAGAAAAATAGGTCATTGGCAGCCCCAGCCTCTTGACAGGCCCCACACAAAAGCAGCCTGGCGGGCTTGCCTGCTGACGCTGGCCCAGGGTTACGGGAAGCAAAGAGCCGGGCTTGGGCAAAGCTGGTGCCAGGCGGTGCTGGGTCCCTGCAGGTTCCAGGGGGCCCTCCGAAGTTGCCCTGGTCCAGTCCCTTTCTGTCTCTGGCTTTGCTCCTCGTCCCTGGGGACCCAGCAAGGCTGCTGAGGTTTCCATGAGTGACAGGCCTGTAACCTTGGCCCCTTCTGCAGAGGTCAACCCAGATCCTTCCTACTAGGGTCGCTATCACATCCAGGCTGCCAGTGACCCCTCGTATCAGGGTAGTCCTTGTTATTCCTATTTCATAGACTAGGTCTCAAAATGCTTTTCCCCCCAAGTTGCTTAAGTCACATTGCCAGAGTCTTAGCTTCGAAGACCCTGATTGTCTCCTCCCTGTGCTCGGTCAAATCCGTCCAGCAGACCCCTGGCAACAGGGAAAGGATCTGATGGGACACATATCAAAGGATGCTTGGGAGGGGGAGAGAGGAATAGACAGGAAGGACAGGTAGGGAGACGCAGAGGCTCAGACCAGGTGCCAACAGTGGAGGTGCTGAGGCTCCATTCTGGATGCGATGGGAAAGCCCAGCCTGCGTCACCCGATGACCGAATATCACCAGGAGCAGCAGAGAAGAGTCAAGGAGCCAGTGCAGGGAGGGAGCCATCTCTGGCTTCCCATCCCACCTCCTGGGTGAGACCTCCCCGGACCCCTTCTCAAAATTGGCACAGGAAGGGACTCTTCCCTGTTGTATCCATTTCCATCGGAAAGACTATTTTACTTATTGATTGCTTATTTCCCCCACTGGAACGCCCACTGCTTGAGAACAGGGATTTTTGTCTGTTTTATTTTTTCTCCAATCACTGCATCCCCATTGACTAGCTCAGTGCCTGGCACATAGTAGATGCTTCGTAAACACTGGCGTGGGCATGAATGAATGCTCTGTGTATGAAGGCAGGTGGATTCTGATCCAGGGCAGACCAGCCCGTCTGCTATGGGAGTGCCTGACTGATACCAATCATCTGCCATACTCGGTAACCACAGGCAAGCTGTACACACCCCCTCAGTTTACCCACCTGCCCACTGATCTCAATGCCCTCTCGGCCCTGATGTTTGGTTATGGGGGATTTTTATGTGGATGCAGAACAAGGCCCAGCGCCGCCCCTCCCACCCCACCCCGTGGGGCAGAGGTGAGGATAAAAGGGACTGTGTTGGGAAGCCCTGCTGAGCGCCTTTGCCAAAGGTGCTATATATAAATGGCAGGTGGTTCAATTATTATCCTTCCTAATCCCCAGTTTCCTAATCCCAGGCAGGTCTGTGTGTGTGCCCTGGGGAACTGCAGACAGCAGCACCTCGCCTTCTGCAAGCTCAGAGCAGGAGCCCGCCTTGCCTCTGACCTCATCAGAGGGTCCTGTCCCCCTCCCACCCCAGATGGAGTCTGGGGATGGGTTTTTCCCTAGGAGCCTTCCCTGGTCACCTTCATGGTCCTGCCAGATGGGCCTAAAGAGCTGGAGACTCCTTCCTGCTGCCCTTTGCAGATGCTAGGACAACCCCAGAATAACCTTTCCACCCCGATACCACACTTCCATGATCCCCTCCCTCCAGCCCACTCTTGGGGACAGAGTGGCCTTTTGAACACAAAAAATGACCATGGTACTCCCTTGCCAGAACACCCCGCCCCCCAGCAGCTCCACCCGGGCCTCCAAGGCCACCCAGCTGGACCACCCTCTGCCCAGCTGACCTTGGATCTTTTGTCTGTGGCTGCTCCCTCCTCCTGGAATACCTTTCTTCCCAATCTTCGCTTTCCCTTCTTCTCATCCAGCTCCTGCTTCTTGGGGACTTAACTTACCTGCCACCCTGCCTAAAGGAGCTCATCGCCTCTCGCTAAGCTAAGCTTCTAATGTTGTCCATTAATTCTTTCCACTGCCTTCTTATCTGTCTCCTCTCTGAGAATGTGAATTCCTCCAGGGAGAGGTACCTGTTGTAATCTCCCACGCCCAAAGAAATGAGAATTCCCTTGAACTTCAAAGCTCCCCCAAACCCTGTGGGTTCCCAAGGACTGTCGTCTCATTGACTTATCAAACATTTTCCTTGCACTTGGTACATGTGAGGCGCTTTTAAAAATGTTATGCAAGTTATTAATTTGTCTAATCCCCACAACAGCATTTTTAGGCTGGTTCTCGCCCTGGCCTCATTTGAGGAGAGGAAACCGAGGCACAGAAAGATAAGGAGTTTGCTCAAGTCCTCAAGGCTCATAAGATTAGCAGAAGAATATGGACCAGAAAGTCTGGTCTTCCGTTTTTAACTGCTGCACCCTGCCTGCCTCTCTGTCTTGGCAGAAAAGGAGAGCCAGGCACATGACCAAGAAGCTAGAGGAAGCAAGGGTGTCACTGTGCAGAGGGCATCAGCTTGGGAATTAAAAAAAAAAAAAAAAATTCACATCTTCTTTCTACCCTAGGCCTTGCTGTGTGGCCTTAGGAAAATCTCCCTCTCTGGTCCTCAAGACCCTCTCCCTTTACAGACAGGGACTTCTCCCACTTTGCTTCCTTATGTCCCTTAACCACCACAGTGTGAAGCAAAATTGGCATCTCTGAGCTTATTTCCAACTCAGAAACTCTCCAATTAGTAGAGGGTCTTGAACTCCTTTTCCTCCCTCCCAGCGGAGCCGCCTTCTGCTAGATGACTCCAGCACTCCAGCTTCCCACGGCTGACCTGGCTGATGCCAGGCACACGCGGAAACAGGAGGGGGACAGCATCGGTTGGGCTTTCCAGGGGAGGCGCGGCCTCTCCTCCAGGCCTCTTCCCCAAGTCTCCTCCTTTCCTCTCATCTTCCACATTTCCCGGCGCCCAGGCCTTCAAGCGGTCCCCTCTTCACGCCCCTGCCTGGGCCTTCTGCACCTCTCAGTCTGCGCTCCGGACCAGGGAGAACCCACCGCCCCAGGCAGGCCGGGACCCCGGCTCTGCTTTCCCCGCCGCAGCCCCTTCCCGCTCCCCAGCGCCTCTTTTCCAGGCGGCACCGAAGTCCTTCCTACACACACGCTATTTTTGTACCATCACTCTCTCCTTCCTCTCCCCTTCCCCCTGCCTTCACTTCCTGCCTGCTTCACCTCGGCCCAGCTCGGGAAGCCTTGGGCCCCTCCGGCCCGCGCCCATCCCCAAGGCAGCCCCGAAGCTTTGGGACCCAGGGGCAGGGCCACTCGGGGAGGGGCAAGAGGCAGAGCTCCCCGCCCCCTCCACTCCCCCACTCCTGCGCCGCCTGCAGCCTCTCGCCCGCGGCGGGAAGCGGGGAGCAGTCCGGCGCCAGTCGGGAGGCCAGGGGAGGTCGGCCGCAACTTCCCCGGTCCACCTTAAGAGGACGATGTAGCCAGCTCGCGGCGCTGACCTTAGAAAAACAAGTTTGCGCAAAGTGGAGCGGGGAGCCGGGCCTCTGGGCAGCCCGGGCGGCGCTTCCACCGCCTTCCAGCCTCCCGGGGGCGCAGGTCCGGGCTGGCGGGCGCGGGCGGGGCGGAGGGAAGGGGCGCGCGGCTGGGAGGCTGCGCGCGGTCGGAGCCCCCGGCTCCCGCCGTCCCGAGCCGAGCGGGCGGCGAGGCTGCTGCGCCGCCGCGTCCCGGGCCGCGGCCGGGGACCCGCGCGGGGCGCTGGGCCCGGCGCTGCCCTCGCCCCTCCCCGGGCGCGCTGCGGGCGGGCGCCGGGCGAGGAGGTGCCGGCGGGGCCGGAGGCGCCAGCAGCCTCCCGGCGGGCGGAGGGCGGGCGCAGGGGGCCGGGCTCGGCGGCGGGCGCCGCGCGGGCAGCCGGGCGGGGCGGGAGGGCCGCGGCGGGGGCGGCTCTGCGCTCGGGCCCGGCGGCCGCGCTGCCCCGGCCCTGCGCTCGGCGCGCCGCTCTCCCGCGCGGTCTGTCGGCTCCGCGCGCCGCCCGCTCGCTCCGCTCGCCCCCCGCTCGCCTCCTCGCCGCCCGCGCTGCCCGCGCTGCCCGCGCTCGCTCCGCGCTCCCCGCTCGCCGCCCGGGTCCCTGGCTCGCTGCCTGGCTCCCCTGGGTCTGTCCTCTCCCGCCGCCTCTGCCCGGCCGTCCCCGGCTTCGCTGCCCGCGCGCTCGGGCTCCGTCCCCTTCCCCGTCCCTCGATCTCTCCCGGGGGGCGGGGAGTCCCCGACAGTCGCGGCGGCGGCGGCTCCGAGCCGCTCCGGGCGCCCGATCCGGGGCGGGGGGCGGGGGAGGGGGAGCCTTAGTCATTTCCCCGCTCCAGCCCGCGCCGCCCGGGCGCGCACTCACGGCCGCTCTCCCTCCTCGCTCCGCAGCCGCGGCCCATGGAGCCCGCCGGCCCGGTCCCCGGCCGCCTCGGGCCGCTGCTCTGCCTGCTGCTCGCCGCGTTCTGCGCCTGGTCAGGTAAGCACCCCTAATCCCCACCGATGGCCGCCCCGAACGGCGGGCTCGGGCCTCGAAGACTGCCGCTGGGAGCCGCTCGGCTAACGTGCAGCGGCAGTCCTAGTGGGAGAGATGCCTGTAACCAGGGTTACAGATGCAGAAACTGAGGCCCAGAGAGGGCCAGCGACTTGCCCAAGGTCACACAGCCAAGGCTAGCACCCAGGATAGAACTCTTCCTATAAAGGTCTGTTTCTCTAAACAGTGACAGTGTGACACTGTGCTGGGCACCAGGACTTCCTGATGAGTTGGTTTCCCCAGCCCCTGCCCAGTGGAATGAGGACTGCAGGCTGTCAGAGACTCTTAATGCAGGATGCCTGGCTTCGCTCAGAGCTCTCTCACTAGACTCAGGCTTTCCACAGGTTTGACTTCAGGGTCCAGAGAGGGGTTGGGGACAGAGACGCTGCCTGGAATGGAACAGAAACAGGCTGTTGCAAATAGTAAAGAGTGAGTCCTCGCTGTGGTACGGGGAGTCAACAGTGTTAGTGTGTACGCGGGGCGGGGGGGCCAGAGCCAGGGAGGCCCTGGGGAGACTGCCTGCGATCACCCGATCTCTCCTGAAAACGCGGTGGATTGTCCCTGTGGAGGCAAAGCCTCTGGATGGATAGCCTCTCTCCTGGCGGCTCCCGCCTGGCTCCCGCCTGCCCCAGGCTTCTGGCAGCTCCCTGCAGTTCAGGTGTTCTGCGGGGCTGTTACCTGTGGCTCTGAGCATGTCTTTTTGTTGGCCTACATCAAACACCTGGCCGTCTCCGGCAGGCAGGCAGCAGGCAGGCGGGCTGGGGAGGCTACTGTGTGTAATCGCCAAGGGGTGAGGTCACCATTCAGGAGTCCTGCTTCTTAAAGGGGTGTTGCAAAACCGGGAGTCTCCTGGGAGGGGGGGAAGCGCAGAGCGATGGCGTCGAAGGAGTTGGGGAGGGAGGACACGGGGGTCTTGTCTTGTGGCCTCTGGAAGCTGTTGTGCACCGGGTCTCTGCATCTGCCCCCCTGAGCAGGGAGGTAAAGATGAGCTCAGTATCCACCCGCCCCCCACCCCCCACCCCTTTGCATTTGCCTGGAAACTGGTTACCATCTGATAGCAGTGAGAAGGAACTAGAGGGGGTGGAAGGAGAGTGGGGGATGGACAGCAGCTTCTCTCTGCCCTGCGTTTAGTTCCCCCTGAGCTCCAGGCACCCACAAGCTACCCCCCCCCCAGTCCCTCTCAGTTGCAGGCGGCTCCTTGCTGCGTGGACGCAGGCTCTGATCCACTTCCTCTCTTTCCCACCGGTGGATCTCAATCTCCTTCCTGCCTCAGTCAGCCATGTGCACCCTGCCAAAGTCCCAGCCCTGCCCTGCCCTGCTTGGAAATGCACAAGTGTCTCTCCCAAGTGCTTCATTTTCCCGAAGCACGGAATTGGGCCCAAGTTAATTTCTAAATGTCTATTCCAGGCCCTTCTCCGACCAGGACCCTGTGGTTCAGTCCCTGGCAAATGAGCAGTGACACTGATTAACAAGTGTTCAGAGGGACACCTGCCTCTGCTGGGGCGCTGGTCGGGAGGCCAGCACCCTTCTTGTGATCACGTCTCCCCCTCTGCCTGTAAAAACAATCTATAAAATGGTAAAGATGGGGCCATAAAACTTCCGTTCCAATCCATTCAGCATCAATAGCCTGAAAAAGTGGAAGCAGCAGAGGGGCCCAGATTAACTTTGAAATAAATAAATCTTAGGAGGTAAGAATGAATTTCTGGGTGGAGGGTGGTGGGAAGGGGTGGGGCATGGCCGTCAGCTCTGGCCTCCCAGCATCCTTTACTCTGTTCTCTGGGGTCCTGGTCCCACCCTGGGTCCTGGCATGGAATTATCCTGCTTTGGCTGGAGAAGCCTTACGCCTCGGGCCCTGCCTCCCTTGTTTGGGGCATGGGATTCATGACAAAGCAGAAGAGAGACAGGATAGGAGGGCAGGAAGGTAGGAGGAGGCACTTGTCCAATTTTCTAAGAAATGGATTTGTTCGGGTGAGAAACTCAAATGTCAGGCTCAGGAAGGCAGCTCCGGCCTGAGGACGGCTGGTCTCGGGAGGGCCGTCCTCCTGGGAGCGTCACACCACATGATTGCCGTGGCTTCACATGATCACCGTCTGGGGGGGAACTGGTCATGTGGCTCATCTGGGTTTGGGGGGAGGCAGGGGAAGAAGTTTCTACAGCTCGCATTTGGCACAAATGCTGCCAAAGGGAAATTCTAAAAAGATTCTGGTGAAGTCACCACCCTGTGTTCCTGGAGCCAGCGTAAGGCCCACTTCCTGGCAACTGCACTAGGGAGATTGGGGACACCTGGGCAGATTCATTCTGGGCACCGGGGCCCCGACACTGAACCTACGGAATGCTTGCTTGACCCCCTCTAGGCCTGGGGACCTCCGGGTCACCTCTCAGGCAGACCTCAGAAGAGCTCCTTCACCTTAGCCTGGAGTAGGCCGAGCTGAGTCGGGGTTCAGTCTTGGGGCACAGCTGGAACCCCCATGAGCCTCTGACCCTTGGTGGAAGGTGGCCTGTTGGTGGCTCCCCTGTACTTTCCTAAGTGATGAAGTTCATCTCACTTCCTCTTTCAGAGGAAAAGCAGGGGGTGGGAGTTTGGTTCCAACATGCCCAGGCTGTGGAAGGTCCTTCACGGCCGTGGTGTTCTCTGGGTACTTTTGGACTCTTAATTATTCCTTTGCTAACCCCGTGGAGACTCATGGTGTGATTCATGGCTTTCCCTGCCGTCAGCAGCACCCATGAAGTCCTGATGTGAACCAGGGGTTGGGAGAGGGCGGAGGCCCGATGTTCGTTAAACAGCTGTGTTCCTGGTGGTGCGTTTTATCTGCATGATCTCACTCATCAGGGATGCCCGGGTTGGCTCTTAGCCCCATTTTACAGAGGAGGAAAATCAAGTCCCAGATTGGGGAAATAAGTTGTCCCAGGAGTCAGAGCTGAGGGAGCCTGGGGTTTGAATGCAGGCCTTCCTGGGTGTGGCTTCCCATGGGAGAGACTCCGTGCCTTACTCGGGATTCCTTGGTCCAGGATAAGGAGGGTGACATGAGTCCCCTCCAGACTTTGGTGGAGAGTCGTGGAAAGACTTCTCCTCTGGGCAGAGGTTTTCGACTGAGTCACATGCACGTGCTCCGCTGAGAGCCCGCTGGCAGCCCTGGGCCCTCACACCCAGGGCGATGTGGCTCCCCCAAGAGCCCCCCATCTGGGCTGCTGAGCTCCGGAGCCCCCAGAGCTGGATGTTCCTCCCTGCATCTTCCCGGTGCCCTTTGCGACAGATGGCGAGGGGGTGTGCGAGAGGAAGGGAGTCTAAAAGTGTTGTACGGATCCCACACGCTCGCGCTGCTTCCCGTGGCTCCCTCCGTGCGACAGGTTACCTCCTCATTCGTAGTCCTGAGCTGACGGAAGGTCCCTCCCCTCTCTTCTGACATGTGCTCTGATTTCTGGCCTGTCAACGCGGCTCCGATCATGTCACTCCCCGGCTCACGACCATGGAGCTCTTGGTCCAAGTTTTCTTGAAAAAACAGAAAGTGGCAGCGGGGCCTAGGCTTCCTCCCCGACAGGGCCGACGTCTGGCCGCGAGCTTCCAGCAGCCTGACCCGCAAGCTGCTGCGCCATCACAGGGCCCTCGGCCCACGGCCGGGCGGCCCCCGGAGCCTGAAATGCCAGCACCAGGAAGAGCCCCGCTCTGGAGAGTCCCAGCTCGGGCCATTTCTGCCCCTGTGCCTCTCAGGCAGGGGACAGGACGCATTTGATTTGTGATGGGCACCCTGTGGGCTAACCCAGCACGAAGCCACACCCCAGCCAAACCCTCACCTCTGCTTTGCTCAAGCTGTTCCTGCCATCCAAAATGCCCCCTCCCGGGTGGGACTGTAGCTCAGTGACTGAGCGCCTGCCTCACATTGTGGGGCACGGGGTTCGATGCTCAGTGCCGCATCACAATAATAAATAAAGATATTGTGTCCCTCTACAACTAAAAAATATTTAAAAAAAATAAATGCCCCTTCCCAAGCCAGGTGTGGTGGCGCACACCTGTAATCCCAGCGACTTGGGAGGCTGAGGCAGGAGGATCGCGAGTTCAAAGCCAGCCTCAGCAATTTAGCGAGGCCCTAAGCAACTCAGTGAGACCCTGTCTCTAAATAAAATCTAAAAAGGGCTGGGAATGTGGCCCAGTGGTTGAGTGTTCCTGGGTTCAATGCCCAGTACCAAAAAAATAAACAACAACAAAAAAACAAAACGCCTTGTCCCTGCCCACCCTGGCCTGTGCCCAAGTCCTGCTCAGCCTTCAGGTTTACCTTCTGTGCCCCCTGCTTGGTTTTCTTCCTCCCCTGAGCCTCCCCAGCCACCCCCTGGATTTGCGTCTTCTCCTGTCTGAGGCTCCCTACTCTTTTCCTCCTTAGCCTCTCGCCTGCCTCTGCAACCCCCAGGTCCTAGTCAGGGCCAAGACCCCTGCTGTCGGCCCCCCGCCCTGCTACCGACTTGGACAGCCGAACTCAGCTGGGCCTCAGTTTTCTCACCTGTAAAACAGGGCTGAGGCTAGTAGCTGTATTTCAGGAACCAAGTCGGTGTGCGCACGCGGCGGGGAGCTCACGTGTGCCGAGTAGGGAGTCGGCGCTCAGCTTGGCTCAGCTGCTGTTTTCCTCCCCGTCCTCTCTGCTCTGATCTCCTCATCTGTAAAACCAGGGCTGGTTTCCGTAAAGCCTCCAGCACGGCTTCTGGCGCGTGGTGGGCGCTCGGACCCCAGGAGTGGCTGAGGGAGTGCGCGTCGGGGTCGCACAGCTGTGGGGGACAGACGGCTGAGCAGACCTAGCCGGTGCCCTTTAATTGCACGTTCTGAGACTGAGCGCCGTGGGCACAGCCGGCCTCTAGGTGGCTCTGTCTGGACCCGCAGGCCTGGAATGGTGGATTCCCAGGCCTGGAAAGCTGGAGGAGGCTGAGGGGGACGGCACCCGCCTCCTGCCCAGCACCTCATTGTACCCCCGAGCAAACTGCAGCCGGCAGAGGGAAAGGGAGCTCACGGGGCAGCTCTGTCGCCAGGCCCGGGTGGGACGCCAGGCCTCCTGTGGTCCAGGCCAAGGCTTTTTAAAACTGGGCTGTGCTGGAAGTTTCCACTGTGAAAGCCAGAAATCTGACAGGATCCTGAATTCTGTGAGAAAATTCTAAAGTCATCATAATAGGAAACATCATTTCCAGACAGGCACGGCAGAGCTCAGCCCTGGGGTGTGCGGTGTCCATCATTATCATTTGACCCATTTGACTAGTGAGGAAAGGGAGGCTCAGAGAGGTGAAGCACCTTGCCCAAGGCCACACAGCGTCGGAATCGGATGGCCACCCCCGTCAGCCTAACCACAGCACCCATGTGCTGTTAGCTCTGGGCCATTCTTTAGACACTGTTTAGCCTTGCTTGGCAGATGGGGAAACTGAGGCCCAGGGGCTGGCATCCTGCTCTCTTGGGGCTACACCTGATGTCGCCTGATGGTGTATCATCTGGGAGGTGGGGGCAGCAGGTGTTCCCAAGATGTTTCCGTCCCCACGCTGGAGAAGGAAGCATCTATTTTGACAGCTGAGACGTTTTCCTGTCAACTTCAGGCCTTCCCGGGGTAGGTCTCCTCTAGAACCCTCCGCAGGACGGATCGTCCGCCAGGGGTCCTGCGGGTCGTGGGCGTGGGGTGCGGGGGATGGAAAGTCCCGCCCGCGGTGGGAGTGGTTCTCTGTGTCTGTAGCAGTTCCGAGCTTGTCCATCTGGGGACGCGGTGTTAGATGCTCTGGTGGGATCGGGAGGGAGATAGGGGCCAGGAGCGGGCGGTAGGCCTCCCGGACCACAGAGGCTGCTGCGGCCCGTGGGTCTTCAGTGTCCTCCAGAATCGGGAGCCCGTGGTGGAAGCAAGGACCCAGCGCACACGTGACTGGCACACGCTGACCCCAGACTCGCTGTCCCTTCCCCTTTTATTTTGGAAAATTCCAAACCTATGAAAATGGGAAGGAAAGAGTCCCCCGTCCCAGGCCCAGGCCCTGCCCCTTGCTTTGGCCTTAGCGTTGTAACGAGATGCTGGGCCTCGGCCATCGCTGCCCCTAGACCCTCGGCTCTGTGTCCCCACAGGGCACGAGGTCTGTTCTCACAGTGAGCCAGAAAGTACGGTTGCAGATGAGGCAAGTGAGGCTTCCCGGAGCCAAGCTGAGCCCTCCTGAGGCCTCGGAGTCAGAGCCAGGATCCACGCCCCCTATACTCTTAAGCCCGCTGCTGTGCTTATTAGGGGCATTTTAATTATAAGTGTTTTTTGAGCATCTGCTGCGTGCTCCATGTGCTCGGAGATACAGCTGTGAGCAAGACAGAAATACTGTTCTCAGCCGGGCAGTGGCCCACGCCTGTCATCCCAGCGGCTCAGGAGGCTGAGGCAGGAGGATTGTGAGTTCAAAGCCAGCCTCAGCAACTTAGGGAGGCACTAAGCAACTCAGTGAGACCCTGTCTCTAAATAAAATATAAAAAAAGGGCTGGGGATGTGGCTCAGTGGTTAAGTGCCCCTGGGTTCAGGTTTAATCCCCAGTACCAAAAAGAAATACCTGCTCTCAGGGAGCGGACATTCAGAAGACACAAACCCAAGTAAACATTCGTGTCAGGTGGAGACACGTGGTGAGAAGAAAAGTAAGCAGAATAAGGTTGGATGGGGAGGCAAAGAAGGCCTCTCTGGGGGGCACAGATCTGGTGGAACTGAGGGAGCCGCCATGGGACCAGGAGAGGAGCCTTCCATGCAGAAGAACAGAAGGTGCAAAGGCCCTGGGACAGCAATGAACAAGGAGACCACTGTACATAGAGTGAGAAGAGACAGGGTCGGGGGAGTTAGCGAAGGTCAGGGCTAGACCAAGTAGGATGTGAGTAGCCCATGTGGAGCCCGACAAGCTGTGTAATAGGATCATTATGCATCATCTCATCTAACTCCCACTGCGGTTCTCTGAAGTGGGAACTAGTACTATATTCACTGGACACAGAGAGAAATAGACTCAGAGAGGTAAAGTGACTTGCCCAAGGTCATACTGCTTTTAACTGCAGCGTGAGAATTTGAGCCCAAGCCCCTGAGTGCTATAGCCTCTTCATAACTGCTTCTGCCTTTGCCCCCTGTAGTCTCTTTGCCAACAGCAGCTGCCCTGGGTCTATCGTTGGTCCTGCCCCACATCCCCTGCGGTTCCCGCTGCTCTATAATAAGAATCCAAGCCCTTGCCACGTGTCACTTTCTGGAGCATGTCTGTCTCCAGCACTGTCTCTTGCCACTCTCCTTCCTCCCTGGGCTTCATCCCAGGATGGAGGCCTTCTTTGGGGGTTTCAGCCACACCACTTCTTTCCTACCTCAGGGCCTTTGCACTTGCTGTCCGGGCCAGGGAAACCTTCCCTGGCCTGGGAAACCTTTCCTGGCCTTTGCTTCCTTCAGATTTCTGCTGCCATCTAACCTCCTTAGATGCCTTTCGCAGGCACCCTGCTCTAAAAAGGTTTCCCGGTGATTTTCGATCACTGTACCAAATGTGTTGGTTTCCTGGTGCTCCGAGCCATTTCTGTATTTATTCGCTTCATTATTGCAGCGCCATCTCCCCCACCAGCCCATAAGCTGTGTGCGAGTAGGAATGGCGGCTGGTTCATTCACTGCTGGGCCTGCGAGGCTGCAGCCGGGGGCCTGGCCCGCCGGGGGCCAGTTGATCCACGGTGGTGGAATGGAGGGACCCGGCGGGTGTGGAGATCCGCCTGTCAAAGAGGAGGCCAGATCCAGGGGGTTGCGCAGGCAGGGCCGGCGCCCTCACCACCACCGGGCACTTGTGGGCCGGCGCCAGGACCTGCCCATCATCCTGAGCTATCGGAAGCAGCAGCGTCTCGGTGCCAGGTAGGAGAGGGGCAGGCGGCTGGGCGTCCTCAGGAGTCACAGGGAGACCCCAGCAGCACAGTCACGGCCCCTCCCGAGGCCGCGGAGGAGCAGCAGGTGCCCCAGGGAGGGCCTCGTGCTCTCCACCGGGGTCGGTTGGGGGTTCAGCTTGGGTCAGCCTCCCCACGAGGGTCTGGGGGGGAGGTGGCCTGGCCGGGCAGGGGTAGAGCCAGACCCCTCGGCGGCCCTGTGACCCTGACCCCAGGTGGCCCTGTGGTCCTCTGTGGAGTGGGCTGGTGGCAGCCCTGCCTGCTGTCTGTGGGGCTCCTTCCTGTATTGCATCACCATTTTATAGTGATAAGAGCAGATTTTATATAGAGTCAAGAGCAGATGGAGTCCTGCTCTATTGCTCACCAGCAGGGAGACTGAAGCCCACTACTCTGCCGCTCTTGGCCTCAGTTTCCCTTCCGTGGAGCGCGGGCCTGGCCTGGGTGCTTCCCTGCAGGTCTCTTCCAGCTATGGGGCGCTGGTTCTTTGCGTGATGGTTCTTTGGGGTTTTCATCCACAGTACTTCTTTCCTACCTCAGGGCCTTTGCACTTGCTGTCCGGGCCAGGGAAACCTTCCCTGGTCTTTACTTCCTTCAGGTTTCTGCTGCCATCTAACCTCCTCTCTAAGCTCCTTCTCGGAAGGAGAGGCTGTACAGGGGGCACCCACTCTGGGGCCCTTCCCTGAGTCCACACCACCTGTGCCTCTTCCTGGCTGTGTGCTCTGGAGCAAGTGTCTTCCCCACTCTGAGCCTCAGTACCTGCATCTGCAAAATGGAAAGGCTGCCACTGTTTCCTCCCGCGCAGGGACAGTGGAGGGTTAAGGGAGCTGAGAGCCACGGAAAGTGCTTTTGCAAGCTGCAAAGAGCTCTATAAAAGGAATCAGTGAATAGTGTCAGCTTGGGGGAAAATCCCGTCCAGAGCCCGTCTGCTGCCGCAGCAGAGTGCTGAAACCTTGGCAAATGTCGTTTCGTAAACGTGTGTGGCTTTTAAGGGGGACTGTGCCTCGCTGGGAAGATGTGTGGCGGCCTGGCCTGAGCGTGCACGAGCCGGAGCTGCAGGGACCCCGTCCTCGCAGGGAGGAGCCATGCCCGTGGGCCCCCCTGGCTCAGCCCTGCCTCTGTCACCTGCCTGCCCTCTGGGCCTCCGCTTCCTCACGCGGAGGAAGGGGATGGTGACAAAGGGCCCTTGGGACAGTGTGGGCTGTCCCCAGTGTGGGCTGTCCCCAGGGCGTCTTGTTTGCTGGCCGGGTTCCCCTGTTGCCCCGTGGGAGCCTGGGAGGCCCCAGGGCCTGTCTCAGAGTGACAGTGGGCCTGGGCTGGGGAGGACACGCCTAGGTCCTCAGCCTCCCGCCTCCCTTCCAGGCCTCTGCAGAGGAGGGAGGCCGGCAGAAGCCCCGCAGGTTGCCCAGGCACAGGCGCAGCGCGTGGTGACCGCTGCGGGCCCTCCCAGCCCCTCCTGGTCCCCCAAGGCCCGCCACAGTGCGAAGCGTACTTACAGGTGTGCCCAGGGGTGGTTCCTTCCCTGCCACCGTGCCCACAGGTCCCAGTGCTCCGTCACCTCCAGGGCCTCTGCCCTCCTGCCTCCTCGCTGGCTGCGTCCAGCCCGCCCACAGGTCCAGGCAGAGCCGCCTGCCCCGGGAGGCCCCTCGGGCTTCGCAGGTGGTCCTCCGTCACGCCCTGCGCCACCGAGGGCCCTGCTGCAGGGGCGGCTGCCCGGCCCTGAGGACTTGCCCTGCCAGCATGGCACTGAGCTCCTTGCACAGGCCAGCCCGGTTCACCCCAGCACGACGCTAGTCTTCACCGCCATCGTCGTCATCGTCACCGTGGTCACTGTCCCTTCCACAGACGAGGAGGAACCAGAGGTCCGCATGGGTCAGGACCTTTCCTGGGGTCACATAGGTAGGAAGGTGAGAATCCAAATGAAAAAGTACCTTCAAACAAATGCCAGGCACCGGTCTCAGCCTGCGGAACAAAACGAAGTCCCTGCTCCCAGAGGACTCTTAAAGGCTAGGGTAGGGAGACGGAGACTGAAAGTTAGGTCAATGTGCAGCAGGTTGGGTAGAGAAATAAAGCAGAGCAAGGGGCGTGGAGGGTGTTAGTGTTTCAGTCCTCGTGATCAGAGGCGAGGGAGCCAGCCCCGTGGATAGCTAGGGGAGGAGAGTACCAGGCAGCGGTAATGGCAGGTGCAAAGGCCCTGTGGTGAGCAGGGGAGGAAAGTGGCATAACTGAGAAAGTAAGGCTTTCCCATGAGGATTCTGGGTCTCAGTCTCAGTGCAGCAAGGGCCTGAGGAGGGATGTCACCTGACTTAGGCTTTAGAGACTCCCCTGGCAGCAGAGGGAATGTGGGTTACAGAAAGGGGAGGTAGGGGCAGGGAGGTCACTGCCACAAGGATCCAGGTGAACAGTGATGGGCAGTGAGGTGGTGAGAAGAGGTGAGAGTCTGGCCTCACGTTGGAAGCTGAGCTGGCAGGGTCTACCAGTAGGACGGATTGCGGGAAATGGTGAGACAGGAGCCAGGGAATCCTCAGCCTGGCTCTCCTGAACACTGGGCATGCGCCCTGTAGGGGGCAGGGACCCGAGGCACAGGCGAGGAAGCAGAGGCGTAGAGAAGAGAGACTGGCCAGGTCTTCTGGCCCCAGAGCCCAAGCTTTGTACTGCGTATCTTGACCCCTTGGAGCTGACTCCCTCCTGGAGGGTCCTGGGGATGCAGCGGGGGGCTGGTCCTCAGAGCTGCCACCAGTGTAGGTGAGGAGGGAGCCCACCTGACCACCAGGCCACCTGTTCCCATGAGCACGGCCTCATGCAGGTGTGGCACTCTCCACAGCAGCTGGGCTGTCTGCACCCAGGGTGCCAGCAGAATGCTCCCCGTGTAGACCTGTTCTTCAGATGGGAAGCCGGAGCGGTCCTTAGGGTGCCAGGTTAGCCCAGCCCCAGGCTAGCCCCACCCCAGCTTTCCGGGATGCACCTCCCACGCTCTTTTCTGACCCCCAGGTAGTGCAGGGCTTGGTCTCACCTCTGCCTTTGCTCAGGCCTCCCCACCCCCTGAGTCCTTCCTCCACCCTGCCTCTGTTGACCTCCAAGACCCGGCTCAGGGGCCGCCACCTCCAGGAAGTCTTCCCAGATCCTGCCCCACTTTGGGGACCCCTCCCCCAAGCCTCCTCTCAGGATAAGGATGGCCCAAGTCTGGTCATCCCCATGTTTAGGAAGGCCCCAGACTGAGATGCTCTTAGGAGCAGGGCCTGGCACAGGGTGGGGTTTGGGAGGGTATGAGGAGTGGTTCCAGCTGAGGCCCTGCCGCTGGGAGCCTGCGCTGGCCACCCAGCTACACAGTCCATGCTGCCCCGCACCAGGCAGCCCCTCTGAATCCGCCCCGTCCCTTCTGCCCCCATGGCTGACCCTGCGCTCCAGCAGGGACCCACATGCCAGGCAGGTTCTCCTGGAAGGTCAGCACCTCCTCTCAAGGGCAGGGCCTCGCTCAGGCACTTGGCAAGACTGGCCCACCAGGGACGGACAGGGAGTGGCCCTCTGTCCCCTCCTCACCTGTGCCAGGCACGTTCCCAGCTGGCCACACTCACAAACATGCGTGCGCGGACACACTGGGTGCTCACGGATAGCAGTCCTGCTCACACCCCTTCCCACTCGCGCACGCGCAGGTCTCCTGCAGCCGCCCCTCCCTGCGCACGCGTGGACACGCCCCCGCACGCTGGTTCACACCTCCCAGGCCTCCCCCACCCTCCCACGTGCCGGGGCAGCCGGGGTGCGCTCTTCCCGTGCAGCTTGCCCCACCCATGCCATGTCCCCTGTCCCCCAACCGTCGTGCGCAAATGGCCCCGCACACAGGATCTGCCCCCCACGCTCACGTGCTCGCTCTTGGCCCGCCCAGGTGTATGTGTGTGGATGCTGCTGCTCCGCACACTCACGCGTATGTGCACGCGCACCCCTCTCCCTTGTGTGTGCCCTTTCATGCACACTCACACGTCCTTTTGCACACTCCTGCACACACACACTCCAACCACTAAATCACAACCACAGCCAGCAGAGGTGCCGCCTGGTGAGGTGCCCGTGCCTGCTGCGGGGACGTGGGGTCATTCAAAACCTCTTGGGACACTGAGCCCGGGCACTGCCCGAGTTCCAGCCAGGGCCTCCTGTGGCCTGCAGCTCCTTGAGTTGGTGGGAGGGTTTGCCACTAGCCCTTCCCGTGGTCCTCTCTTTGCTGACCCGGTGTTCCCGGGGGACAGACCAGCTCCCCTGCAAGTGCCGGCATGAGCCCGCACTGGGCCCTGGGGGGTGAGCCCGCCCCCTGTGGTCCCTCCCCCGGCGGATGGGGCAGGCTTCTGGAGGGGGGGGGGTCCCCCAGGTTCACACCCAAGATCCCACGGCCCTGCCTCCCTCCCTCCCCACAAGCTTCAGCTCTAAGTTAATTTGGTTTTCTTCCATTAGAAAAATCCTCCTTGCTTAGTTTTTCACTTCTGGAAATTGTTCCCATCTTTCTCAATCTCAGACACCACGAGCACTGTGTTAAGAGAGAAAGTCAAGTGTGTCTCCCAGCCGGCCATCAGTTCTCAGCCCGCGGGCCGCTTCTCCAGGTGGCCTCGGGCACAGTGCTCCAGCCCTTCCCCGCCACCGTGGGAGAGATAGGAGGTGGGGAGGTGGGCAGAGGTCACAGGGGAGGGTCACCAGCAGAGCTGCCCATCCAAGAGCACTGAGGTCCATTCCCCATGTCTTTGGTGGTTTCTTCCAACTCTCTCCTCACCACGAGTGTCAAGCTCCGGCAACCTGGGACACGGTGGGACCCAGTCTCTCTCATCACTGACTATCTCTGTACTGCGGGCCCCAGATATCCCTCGGATCCTGCGCTTCTCTTAGAGTCCCCCCCCCTACTGGGAGCAGTTACTTCTCCCCTTAGGAAGCCCACTCAGGTGTTCTGGATGGACACTTGAATTTTTTCCAGAAAGTATTCAATGATCACTGGAAAAAAAAAATTATATATATATATATATATATATATATATATATATATATATATATATATATAATTTACATATTATTTACTATAAAGAAACAGTAAAATGTTCCCACTGCATCCCACGCCTAGTTGCTTTTCCTAGGTGTAACACACCCCAACATGGGAGTGTTATCTCGTCCATCAAGACCTCTTTCTTTGGATGTGCAATTGATCAGTACCATGCAAATATTTATTGAGCGTGTACTCTGCACCAGGCACAGTTATCAGGAGCCAGGGAGATGGTGGTGAGCAAAAGGACAAAAATCCTCCACAGCGGAGGTACATCCAGACAGTAAACACATAATGTAGCTTGCCTGGGACAGGTACAAACACAATGAGATACGTTGTGTATACATTCTGTGTGTGTGTTACATTTGTTTGTTTTGAGGTACTGCAGGTAGACTCCAGGGTCTCATGATAGGCAAGTGCTTTACCACTGAGCTATACCCCCAGAATTTTATGTATATAATTTTTATTATGTTTAATCAAAACTATATTACATAAAATTATAATTATAATTGTATTATTATGTTTAATAAGAATTACACTACATATTATATGATTTATATATAGTTTAATTATAACATGTTTATATAACATGTATATAGAAATATTTTTTGCAGTAATAGGTGTTGAAGATTGAACCTAGGACTCTACCGTGGAGCTACATTCCCAGCTTTTTTTTTTTTTTTTTTTTTTTTTTAATTTTGAAACACAGTCTTGCTAAGTCGCCCAGGCTGCCCTGAAACTTGCCATCCTCCTGCCTCAGCCTCCTGAGGAGCTGGGATTACAGGCATACACCACCACACCCAGCAAATTATGTATTCTTTGATGTTCACTCAATTTAGAAAAAATCTGAAAAATACCCAGAGTAGAAGGGGGAAAAAAAAAAGAGAGAGAGAGAGAGAAAACCCCCATCAATTCTAGATTCATGATCCAAAGAGAGTTGCATTTTATAGCTTTGGATAGTAAGTTGCGGTTGTTCATAAATAGTTTCATTTTATTTTACAAAGTGGCAATCATCCTGAAAGCGCAGGGTTTCCTTGTCTCTTCTCTTGCACAAGCAATGGGAACAAAACCATAGACACAAGCAAACTCCTGTATAAATCCAACTACTCAAATTAATAACTGTTCATCCTGATATCCACCCCCCACCCCCCCAAAAAAAAAAAAAAAACTGGAAGTATAGGACCACTCAGTCTATGCCCCGGTGACCACTCTGACCTGTGGCACATTGTCACAGTATCTACACCATGGTTTTCATGGCAGTGCACTTGGCCGTCACATGGATTCACATGCAGTGGGGTCAACTAGTCTCCTTCCCTCGGATATTAGGATAGTCCCAATTTTTCATTTTTATAAAAACGCTTTTAAATGAACAAACCAAAATGTTTGCACATACCCTTAGCTCTCTGAAGGTATGATTTTTTCATTCACTCATATTTTAACTACTCTACATCAAAATGTTGATTGCAGTTCTTTGATGGTATTATATGAGATTATTTTGTTTTTATACTTTTTTGTTTCCTCTAAATGCTCTGCAATGAACAGGTTTTATTTGCATAAACACAGTGTTATTTAAAATCAGGCCTTGAAAAATGCCCGTATGACCACAGTTTTCACAGTAATGGCTTTTTACTGCTGCCTGGAATTCCACCAAGGGGTAGGCTGGCCTTCACTTGGCCATCCCTATCATTGGCCCTTAGGGTGGTTGTTTCTTTCTAGATCTTTCTAGAGGCGACCCCCTCCACATCTGAGATGATGTCCCTGTGGAACAGCCCAGCACAGGCCAGTGGCCAGCTCTTGCCATCCTGCCAAACTGCTTTCTCCAGAGGACCTTCCAACTCCCCTTCCCACCAGCAGTGGGTGGCGTGCCTGCCCAGCCCCCTCCCCTCCCCGGGACTGCTTGGGGCCCCTGAATAGTTGCCCACTGCCGGGAGGGCCAGAGAGTGCAGGAAAGGGCTTTGTCAGAACACCAGCGTGATGACCCGGGGCCTGGACCGCAGGAGCGATTCTTAACGAGCTCAGTTCCCAGAACAGAACCTGCAGAGAAGAAAGAAAAGACAGCAAGCAAGAGAAGGGGGGGGGGGGGACAAAAAAGCTCTTTGGAAGAAACACACACATACCCAGATTAAAATAATATTTGGCACTTACGTCGCACTTTTAAAATTCTTCAAACGCTTTATAAACACTAGCTAATTAATTAAGCTGCCTAAATCTGGCTGCAGTTGGTGGAGAGAGCTCAAGAGGATCTAAAAAAAAAAGAGGGGGAGCCAGCCCTACCCAACTCCAGATTTTATTGTCGCCTGCCCGGGGTGTGATGAGGCCCTCTGGCTGCACCACAAGAATAGCCCTGCTCCCGCTTGCCGCCTGCCCGGTGCCGCAGCACCGCCTGAGCGCAGCCCTGGCTGGCTGCTGACTAACCCGGGGTGCTGATACCGATACGGATGGTAACCACGCCAGCCAGGTCCAGGCCTCCCCGGCGCCTAGAGATGCCAACAGGAGCTCCATTTCACAGACGAAGACGGGGAGTCTCCGAGAGGGGATTTGCCTGGATCACAGAGCAAATAAAAGCCGCTCCTTCCCCCACTCATCCATGTGTTCAGTCAACAGATCCTTACTGAGGACCCGGGGTGCGCCAGATCCTGTTCCAGGCAGGAGGTTGGAAACAGTCCCTTATGGATCCAACATCCTGGTGGGGGGGAAATAGAACAATCCAGAGAAAATCAAATATATACATGGTACCGCTTTGTGATAATAATAGGAATAGGAGCTAAAATTCAACCGGCACGTGTGTGGCGGTGTTTATGTGTAGCTCCGTCACAGTCCTCGTGACTGTCCCGGGGGCGGGCCAGGACCGTGCTTGGTGGACGGTGGCATGCAGCCCAGGAAGGTGGGGGCAGAGTGGACAGGGGAGCTCTGCTCTGGCCCAGGCCTGCTGGCCCCAGAGCCGTTTCTAGCTGGGCTGCTCTCCCCAAGCTCCCGTGCAGACCCCGGGAGTGTGGCTTCCTGGGTGCTCTGGGCAGAGGCTGGCGTTGCCTCGGGGCCTCCAGGTCTCCACTGGCCTGCACCTCCTGTGCCTTCACGACATGCCTGCCACCAGCTCCACTCTTGGGCTGGCTGATGCTGGCCGGGCCCCTGTCCCCGACAGGCTCTGCTTTCTTCCCTGGCACCGTGGAAATCAGGCCATGCTCAGGCCGGCACTTGGAGACCCTGCTCACCCGCCCTGAGAACCAGGCCTCAAGGGCCAGCCCTGACTGGAGAGGGGAAGTGAGCCAGGGTGATGGACCGATGGCGACAGACCTGCTCTGAGCTCCTGGGTCTGTGGACCTCCCTTGGACACTTTCCCCCTGCCAGCAGGACAGGGCCATCTTGTGGGCTGGTGGGCAAACTCAGGAGGGTCCCTCTCCTGCCCATTCAGAGTGGAGGGGCTACTCAGGGAGTCTGCAGCCCTGTCTGATGGACAAGGTCTCCTCAGGGTCAGTGGAGAGCCCAGCTGGGGGCCAGGTCACTTGCCCCATTGTGTCCAGGCTGCATCTTCCTCATCCTCTTTCTCCCATCCCAGCTCCCTCTCTGACTTTGTCTGTCTCTGCGTCTCGGTGTATACAGTTGTCTCTCCATACCCTCAGGTTCCACACCCACACGTTCAGCCATAGCTCGGCCTCCGATGGCTGCCTCTGTGTGAACACTACAGATGTCGTTCCCGTCATTACTCCCTAAACAACACAGCCTAGCAACTACTCACGTTGTAGGAGGCACTACGGTCGTGCCCTGCGTAATGACATCTTGCTTGACAGCAGGCCACGTATACCCCCCACGGCCACACACCCTGTGCTGTGTGGTCGGCCCCACCCAATCTAGGCGTGGGCGAGTACCACGCTGTTCAGGCAGTGAAATTGCCCAACAGCCCATCCCAGTCGTTTAGCAACAGGTGACCCTCAGGAACCCAGGATGATGTACAGGGCGTGAGAGGACTGTAGACATCAAATGCCAATCATGCAAATGTGGCGTCATTTTATAAGAGGAACTTGAACATCCCTGGGTTTGGGCATCCCGGAAGGGTACTGGAATCAGTGCCCTGCAGGTTCTGAGGGGTGGCTCTGTGTGTTCCTCCCTGGTCTCCACGGTCTTTCCTTTGTTCCCTGCCCACCTCCACCTTGTTCAGAGCTGGGGGCCCAGGATGCACTTGCTCCCAGCTCTCTCCCTCGGTGCCTGGGTGTTAGCAGCCCACCCTGCGCCTGCCTGGGCATCTTCTTGGCTGTATCCTTCCTCTGCACGGCCCCCGGTCTCTAGAGGGTCTCCATCTCACATGCTCCAGGGTCTCTGACTCCCAGGCCTCTCCCACACCCGACCCCAGGGCTCCTTCCAGTTGCCCCGCCTGGAACCCTTGAGGCCTGGACTGGGTCCCACTCCTGTGTGTCCCCATCGTCCAGCACAGGGCTGGCCTGGGTGGTGGTAGCGAGTGTTGGCGGAAGTGAAGTTTGAGTGACAACCCTGCCCTTTAGCCACTGTTTCTCTAACGACAACTTCCCCTGGCCTCGCTTGGTGCTGAGGGGCTCCTTTGGGGGAAGCTCATTTTCTTTGCAAACAAGGTGGAGGACCAGCGGTGGGGCTTCCACCCATTTTTGTGGATAAGGAAACTGAGATTCAAAACTGATGGATAAACCGGGGTCACATGTGAATAAGGGGTCCACCAGGTTTCAGACCAGCTCCGTTGATGCCAAAGACCAGATGCTTCTTTTTGCCACTGTCCCTGGTCTCTGCCTGTCCGGCTCTCCTGGGCAGGCATCGAGATGGACTGGGAGTAATTATTTTACAGATGAGGAAGGCAGGGCTGAGAGCCGGAAAAGGCCCTGCCCACGCCCAGGCCAGCGCTTGGCACTGGGAGAGCAACTGGGTCTTTCAGTTGCCCAAGAGATGGCCCCAGGTGACACAGGACACTACCGGGCCAGGACTACAGCCCAGGTGCTGCACCTTCACTCCTTCCTGGGCTGCTCAGTGCAGCTCCCAGTGAGGGTCGCTGTCCTGGTCCAGGCTGGAAACCATCTGATGCCTTGCAGAGTCGGTCCCTGCCCCCGGGTGGCCTCCTGCCTCTGCACCTTCTCCTAGGCTCTTCTCTCTGTGGGACCCAGGGCTCAGATTTGAATTTCAGAGCCCGGCGAGACACGGCTCTGCCACAGAGGGCTGAGGCTCCCACAGCCACGCTCTGCCACGTGACTTAGCAGGCTCCGTGCCTCAGTGTCCTTGGTATCCCAGTTCGTGCCAGGTTAACTGTGATGACGTGTGCCCTGCTGAGCTCAGGACCTCCTGGGTGTGTATTCAGGGAAATTGGTTGTCGATAACACGTGCTAAACCAAGAGGCTCCCACCAGGATGAACAGTGACCACCCTGTGTCTCCCTCCCTCCAGGAGCAGCTGAACCGGAGCTGCAGGTGATTCAGCCTGAGACGTCAGTGTCTGTCGCTGCTGGAGAGTCGGCCACTCTGCACTGCACTGTGACCACCCTGCACCCCGTGGGGCCCATCGAGTGGTTTAAGGGGTCAGGACCAGACCGGGAGACAATCTACAAGTTCAAACAAGGCCACTTCCCCCGAGTCACAAATCTCTCAGATACCACACTGAGGGACAACAGGGACTTTTCCATCCGCATCAGGAACGTCACCCCAGCAGATGCCGGCACCTACTACTGTGTGAAGTTACAGAAAACCAGCAATGAAAACAAGGAAGTTAAGTCTGGACCAGGCACCGAGCTGTCTGTGCGAGGTGAGTACAGCTGACTCCTCGTCCCTGGAGTGTGACAAGAGGTCAGGGTAACACCTTCCGTTCTGGGAGCCACGCTAAGTAGCAAGACCTGCACTGGGTGCTCCTGTCATGATCTGCTGTCACCCATTCTGCAGGTCAGAGAGGCCGAGGCCTGTGGAGGCCACGCTCCTTCATCCAGGCTCCACGGCTGGTAAAAGGGGGCCATCTGCACCCCTCACCTGCCTGCTCCACAGCTCTGACCTTTTCCAGTCTGGCCCAGCCTGAGGCTCCACAGCTGAGGGCTCTGAGGTTTGAGGGACTCACCAGTCACAGAGCCAGACCACGTCTGCTGGCTTCAGAGAGCACCGCCTATCGGTGGGTGAGTCTTGTCTTTATTCCATGAGCACCGAGGGCCACCAAGGGCCTGCGGCGTGCCAGGCTCTCTCTGGATGCCATGGAAGAAGCAGGGAGCAGCCCAGACTGAGGCTCTTGTCCCACCTCCTTGTGTTCCTGTCCCTTCTGGAGGACCAGGCACTCCAGAGGGGGCAGAGGGCAGGGCATGCGTTCCTTACTTCCTCTTCTGGAACAGCCTCCTGAGAGGGTCCTGACAGGCTCCGCTTCCCTGCCACGGCTGGAGGCCTGGTGGAGGAGCTGCCAAGAGGTTGGGCCTTTGCCCTGGGTCTGTCTGGAAAAGCCCTTTATTCTCAGAGACCAGCTCTCACAGGCACTGCAGGGTAGAAGCAGAGCTGGTCCCTCACCCAGGGACTGGTCCCCACGTGACTGACGTAGGGGTTCCCAGCTGAGGCAGCGAAGGTGCTCACTTTGGGTTTCTTGCCAGAAGCCCAGGATCCTCTTTCTAACTCCTGAGCCCAGGACGGTCAGCAGAGAAGGGAGCTTTTGTCCATCCACCCCGCCCCATGGTCCAAGGTCCACGGCCAGTGAGTGCCAGGATCAGGCCCAGAACCCAGGTCTGATTCCAGCCCCTGCTCTGTGCTGCCTGCTGCTGAGACTGTCTGCTCAGCTGGGCCAGGTGCATAGTAGGCGCTGAACCCCTTCCGCCCATCTGCCGAGCAGGGAGCCAGTCTTGTGCTCTGCATGGTTTCCCAGAGCTTCGGCACCAGCCTCACATTCAGACCCCGAGGCTGGTTTATGATCTAAAACCTCCCCCAATGCCACCTGATCATTCTTTATCAGGGTTCCCTATCACTACGTGGGGAGCTGCTCCGGTGCCTGAGCGGGCGCTTTACAATCCAGCAGCCGGAAATGCCTGGGTTCTCCTGGTGGCTGTTTGAGTTGTTCCCAACCCTCGGCTTCCTCTTCAGGTGGGAGATGCCCACTGCAGAGGCCCGCTTGGTCAGAGAGCATGTTTATTTTGCTGTATTAGATGGCGGCACCACGTCTCCTCACCACCCCTGGATGTAGGCTGCAGGTGGCTTCCTCCTGGCTTTGCAGGTATCAAGGGCCTGGGGGCTGCATGCCTGCCTGGGCAGTCATGGCCAGCAAGTGGCTCGTGTGACTCACCCTGCTGACTCCTAGTAGACACTTGGCCCTCTCCTCCTGCCTCGATGAGGCCCTGGAGGAGAAAGGAGGGAGACGGAGGGGGCAGAGCTGGCCAGGTGCCAGACGCCACATCTTCCTTCTGGTACCTTTGCCTTGAGTGCCAACCTTCCCAGGCTGTTGCGAGGACGCAGGGGGCAGCCTGCTCAAGAACAGACCTGCAGGAAGCCGGGGGAATGTGCTCCCTGGGCTGCATGGTCTTGGGTGAAGCGTGGCTTCTCTCGAGACCTCGGTTTCCCTGTGGGTGAAATGGTAATGATCATGGCCCCTGCCCAGGGTTCTGTGGCCATGAGAGCCCTAGCGGGGTGGGCGGGGGTGTCAGGGTTATGACTGAGCAGCAGGAGGGCAGGGACAGAGCCCATGCCTGGACCCACACCCCAGCCGGGCCACCTTCCAGCCTGTGACCTCAGACAGGGTGCTTCATGCAGGGGACCTCAGCACCGTCATCTGTCCAGGATGCCCCCCACCCCCAGAGCAGAGCTGGCCCTGAAGGACCAAAGTTACCTAAGGCCTTGGATCAGCACATGGCTGGTAGAAGGTATCCCCTCAAGTGAGCTGTCGGGTCAGGCTCTGTGACCTTGAAGGGGCCACGTTCCCTCTCTAGTCTTCAAGGGTCAAGAGGATTGGGGCGGCAGGGGGTCGGTGGCTCCCACCTGGCTGCTCGTTGGAATCACTTGAGAAACTGAAGGAACTCCCAGACCCAGGCTCCACCTCGAAGTTTTGCTTTAATAGGTCTGACGGGGGTCTGGGCATCTGAAGTTTTTAGGATTCCAGAAGATTCTAACACACAGCCATGGCTGACAACCTGGGAGCTAGATGGCCTGAGGCCACAGGGAAGAGGTGAGGTTTTGTCCCCTGACAAAACCGGTCCCCCATGGAGGTAGAGCATGGGAGCCCTTTCCCGGTGTGGATGCTTCAGAACAGCCTGTGCTGGGCTCAGCTCTCTGGGGACCGGGGCAGGGCAGGGACACTTCCCAGGGAGCACAGCCCAGGGCCCACAGAGGGGCCCGCACAGACAGCTTGCCCAGAGCCAGCCTCAGAGCAGGATGCCCCAGCTCGGTCATCCGCGGTCTGCCGGCCAGTCCCTGCTCCTCAGCCACAGCTCTCCAGCCTCCATGGCCCAGGATGTCACTGAGATCTGTCCCCCTCCCTTCTCGGAGCCCTGGCTTTCTGTCAAGAGCTCATCTGGAGGAACAGCCTGGGATCCCACCCCTGATTTGAAAGCCACTTCCTCAACCTCGTTTCCTGCAGGGCTGGTTAGGAAAACGGGGAGCCACATCTGGGGGTTTCTGCTCCTCCTCTCACTGGGGTTCTGGCAGCTGCAGGAGCAGGAGGGAGGCTGTTCCTGGGTCCCCACTGCATTTGTTGCTCCTTCTGGCTACTAAAGAACGAATGTGTGGTTTCAGAAGGAGTGAGCATAGCAGGCACTGGAGTCATTTATTAGGCTCCTACTGTATACCAGGCACTGAGTTTTGCCTTCATCCTCATCTTACAGGGTGGTGTTCCCTTTTTACAGAGGGGACACTGAGGCTAAGCAGGTATAACAGGGACAGGGGCTGCTGTCCTGTGACTCAGTGGTCGAGCACCCGCTGAGCATGTCCAGGCCCGGATTCCATCTCTAGCACCACAACAAACCAACCAACCAGAGAGTCTGAAATGAATCACCCTACGTGAGATGCCAGGAGCCCTGCCCTTTACCTGCTGTGTGTCTTTGGCCAGCCACGCCTGTCTCTGAACCTTATCGCATAAAGGGGCTCACCTTGGACCCCCTTCACGAGGTTGGTGAGCACAGATGTAGCAGGCAGCTTCAGAGCCCTTGAAATTTGATAAATGGTAGCTGCAGTTGTCCCTGGAATCCATGGGGGATTGGTTCTAGGACCCCTGAGGATACCCGAGTCCGAGGATGCTCAAGACCCTCATGTAAAATGACGTGGTATTTGCATATAACCTTCGCACAGCCTCCTGTATACTTTAAAACATCTCTAGATTACTCATAAAAGCAAATACTATGTAAATGGTTTTTAGACTGTCTTGTCTGGGGAATAATGGCAAGAAAAACCCTGTTCATGTTCAGTTCAGGTGCGATTATTTAAACAATGCTTCCATCCGCAGTTGGTTGAGTTCAAGGACCTGGAGCACTCCCATTCAGGGGGCTGCTTCTGTCACCACTCATCCCGTATCGACCTCCGGGCTGCTGGTGTCTTGATGACTTAAGTGACACCCCCCGATTGTGCCCTCAAAGTGTTTGGTGAATGTTTAGGGAGTAAGGTTAATGTTTACATATACAAATATTTGTGATATTTGCTGCCTGGAGACTGTCGTAGAAGGTGCTGGGTGGGAGACTCCAAAGGACCCGTCTGAGGACCCGTCCACAGGGCAAACGGCCTCCTTCTGATTCCCTCTCTTCTGAGCCTCTGCCTGCTCCCAGACCTGAGTCTGTGTCTCTTGTAATTAACCAGCGATTAACAGCTTAACCCTCTTTAGCCTCCTGAGCACGTGGCGATCTGTGTTTCCAACCTAAAAGTGACCCAAGGAAGCCCCCAGATTCAGAAGAGCATCGCTTCCCAGCGGCTGAGGAGGCTGAAGGAGGATCACAAGTTCAAAGCCAGCCTCGGTGATTTAGCAAGGCCCTAAGCAATTTGGCAGGACCCTGACTCAAAATAAAATAATAATAATAATAATAATAAAATAGGACTGGGGATGTGACTCCTTGCTTAAGTGCCTGTGGGTTCAATCCCTGTAGCATCCCCCCCCAAAAAAAAGATAGAAAGAAAACAGAAAGAAAGAAGAGAATCTCTTTAGCCTCTCCCTTTCAAATCCTGGAGTTAGCACAGGTTAGACCCACTGGCATATTTCTGGAAAGGAGAAAATCATGGAGTGCATTCATAAATACCTGCAGGGAGCGCTCTGCACAGGAGGAAAGTCTGCCTGGGTTCATATCTGAGGCCCGTCTCCTGTGCGTGACTCAAAGCAAAATGCCTCCAGGGTCTCGTAATCGTCACGTGGCCCCAGAAGAGGGACTGGCACCCCACGTCTCAGATGCAGCACTGGAATGTGCCAACACACACGCCTCAGGGTGGCCAGCAGGGCTCCAGAGCTCATGGTGCTGTGGTGCTGTTGGCCACCTGTGTTGACCTCTGTAAACGCTTTCCCCAGGTCGGTGCGACTTCCAGGGGAGGCCGGTAGGGAATAGTTAATACGAGGAGAGAGACAGGTCGGTCATCTCTTCCTGGGCCCAGAGTGGTGGAAATCCCCTCCCACAGAGGACTTTGACCTCAGCCTGGATTCCGCCTGGTCCTTCTCTTCCTCACTGTCTGGTTCTGTGTATTTGCCACCAAGACAGGAGATAAGAGGCTAAGGACACCCCTTCCTAGCTTTATTAAGAGGATTAGCAGATAATGTCCTGTCTAGGCTGGGGACCTAGCTCAGTCCAGAGTGTGCTTAGCAGGCGCGAAGCCCTGCGGTCAGTCCCTAGCACTGCCAAAAAGAGTGATGTCTAGGACGGTTCTTCAGTGTCACTGGGCGTGGTCGGAGGTGGGCTCCATCACCTGATTGTCTGTCACTGCTCCCTCACAGCCAGACCTTCTCCCCCCGAGGTGTCGGGTCCTGCGACCAGGGCCACACCTGGGCAGACAGTGAGCTTCACCTGCGAGTCCCACGGCTTCTCCCCCCGCAACATCACCCTGAACTGGTTCAAAAATGGGAACGAGCTCTCCCACATCCAGACCAGCGTGGACCCCGCAGGAGAAAGCGTGTCCTACAGGGTGTCCAGCACAGCCCAGGTGACCCTGGCCCCCGGGGACGTCCACTCTCAGGTCATCTGCGAGGTGGCCCACGTCACCCTGCAGGGGGGGCCTCCTCTTCGTGGGACTGCCAACTTGTCTGACACCATCCGAGGTACAGGACCCTGATCCCCGCCCCAGCGCACAGCTGGCCACCCAGCCTGCTCCCCAGGGGCCTTTGCTCAGGACCTCACTGGCCTGGGCTCTACTTCCCAGCAGGGCTGCCCACCTGCCATGCACATGGGGACTCCTGCCCTGTGGCCAGCATGTGCTGTGGCTTCACTTCATTGGCCAGCAGCAACTACCCCTGCTGAGCTCCTACCAGAGCCAAGTCTCTATGTGCTGGGTGATTTCATTTATTTTGCTAAGTTTTTGCATGCCAGCATGTCAGGTTCACTCACTTTTACCCTAACGGGAGCCACTGGTCACTAGGCACCTACAGTGTGGCAGTCTTTGTGATTAGTGATTCCATTCCCGTGCAACCCTCAATGTTTGAGTGCCTGCTGCATGCCCAGCCCTGTCCTGAGGGAGGCCCTTGCTGAGCTGGCAGGAGCTCAGCTCTCTGTGCCATAAGGTCACAGCTTCTGCCTGTGCTGTTTCAGTTCCGCCCACTGTGGAGGTCACCCCACTGACCACAATGGCAGGGAGCCAGGTGAACGTCACCTGCCAGGTGAAGAAGTTCTACCCCCGGAGCCTACAGCTGACCTGGGTGGAGAATGGAAATGTGTCCCGGACAGAAACGGCCTCGACCCTCTCAGAGAACAAGGACGGGACCTACAACCTGACCAGCTGGCTGCTGGTGAACTCGTCTGTGCACAGGGAGGACGTGACCTTCACCTGCCGGGTGGAGCATGATGGGCAGCCGGCCACCACCAGAAACTGCACCCTGCAGGTCTCTGCAGGCTCCAAGGAGCATGGCCTGGACCACGCCCCCTCTGGTGAGGCCTCCACCCCGACTGACCGAGTGCTTTTCAACTTGATGTGGTTTTGTCTCTGTTGTGATGTTAACAGCAGTGACCCCTCCTTCTGGGGGCACTCCAGAGGCCTGCAGCACAGCATCCTGAAGTCGGCTGCTCCCACCCCACACTCCAAGGGTCTCCCCTGTTGAGTTGGTACACGTCTCCTGGGGCCTTCAAATAACCATTAAGGAAGAAGAGTGAGGGATGGGCCTGACCTGGCGTCCGCCACTTGCCTTTTTCACCTGACACTGTCCCATCCTCGTGGCCTCTCCCTCCTTTCTGGCCTCAGCCTGGTGTCCCTGGCCGCCATTGCACTCTTGCCCCTGGGAGTGGGGTGGGAGGCTCCCACCCCACTTGGCTCAAGGAAACTGGTGCTGCCGTGGTACCTACTGTGTCCCCCGTGTGACCGTGTCTGTGGGGCGGTCTCCTGAAGGAGCTTTTCTGGGTCAAGGGCATGCTCATCTGGGTGAAGGTAATGCATCCACTTTCCCAAGATGGCACTGGGCACCTCCCCCACACAATCTGCCAGTGTGTTGCGAATCGCTTCTTGAAAATAGCAGCATCCTGTTGTCCTCTTGGTGCCACTGTGGAAAGATGACCTGTCATCACGGTGGCTGATGGTTTGTACATAGAGAACCTCTGGACGGATTAGAACAGAGGCCACTTCAGGGCGGCTCCAGGAAACCTGGGTGCTGTGTCGTGGTGTCTCTCTGACTTCACTGAGGCCTGGTTCTCATAGGATTGTGCACCGTGAGGTAGGGTGTGTGGATTTCCACTCTGGTTCTGTCACAGGCTTTCTGTGTGGCCTTGCGCAAGTCAGTGCCTCTCTCTGAGCCTCTGCCTTGGTCAGGGCCGTGTTGAAGGAGTTGAGCTTCATGATCCCTCAGCTCTGAACCTCTGCTGGTAGGGACGGTGACTGTTTTATTCAGCATTGTAGCTTCGGGTCACATAATAGGCACTCAATAAATTCTTTGAGACAGTTTGGAAGAATTGGTTGAGCAGTCGGCTTGTTGGGTAATTCTCAGAGCCATCCAATGAGGCAGAGTCTATCATCATCATCCTCGATGACAGAAGAAGACGTTGGTGTGGGGAAGAGGTTCAACTGACCCGCCCAAGTGTCATTAGTTAGGGGCATTGATTTGAACCCACATGTCTGTGGCGTGGAGTCCTGGACCTTCTACCTGTGCCTAGGGCCCCTCCGCCTCTCTTTCTAACCTGGGGGTCCTGATTCAAAGCTCCTAGGCTGTGAGGCCCAGGGCCCAGGCACAGATGGCTGGTCAGCTCCCAACAGCTCTGCAGAGTCCCGCAGCCAGCGGGCACACCAGCCACCCCTTACTGTCCCTCCTCCCGGCCGCCTGCTGCAGCCAGCTGCCAACTCACAGTTTCAGAGGGACCTGTGGCTCCTCTGTGGTCTCACTCCAGATGAGAAAGAACGTGTTTCTGTTCCTTGGGAGTGAGATCGCCACCCACATCCTGCAGCTGGGCTTCCTCGGTGGCCGTGGCTGTGGCCGTCAGGAGCACCCCCCCAACCCCGGCCCTCAGCACCGTGTTTATACTGCTCAGGAGCCACCGCAGACCCCTGGGCGTCACATGTCCGTGTGACTCAGACGATTCGCAGGCCCGGCCAGGTGTTCTGTTGGCGATGTCCGCCTAGTTAGGAAAGGGGCAGTGGGTTTTGGTTTCCCTGTGTTTTCCTTCCGCATAAGTGAAGCCTGTCCTCTGTGTGGTCCTCAGGCAACACCAGCAATTGGAACGTGTTCATCGTGGTGGGCGTGGTGTGTGCCCTGCTGGTGGTCCTGCTGATGGCCACCCTCTACCTCCTCCGAATCAAACAGAAGAAAGGTAGGCGGTTTCCCCTCTGCCTCCCTCAGAATTTGCCGTTAGGCTTATCCTTCCCAGGACATTAGGTGCTCTGGGCATGGGTGACAAGAAGTCCAGAGGTAGCCTTGCCAAGGCTGCTGCAGCTGCTGCTCCCCACTCTTGGAGTCTGGGAGGGTCACTCTGTGGCCTTCCCCTCGTGGTGGCAAAAGGGCTGTCATTGCCCCAGGTCTCATTCCTCCCAGGACCACTTCTGAGGCAGGAAGCAAATTGCTGTCAGGGTGGCAAGAGGGGACTTGGGGCCTCCTCCTGCCAGTCTCAGGGAGGAAACCGTGTTTCCTAGGAGCTCCCGTCAGACTTCCTCCTCCCTCTTATGCACCCGGGTTCCATGCCCAGTGCCAGGCAGCAGGAAGGGAGTGGGGTTAGTACTGTCGCCACCTCCAAGGTCAGGGGAGGGATCTATAGGCAGCGGGGACACAGCGCTCCCAAGTAGGAGCCCCCGCAGTCGGTATCACAGGAGCCCGGAAACGTGAGCACCCTCTTAGAAAGCCCCTCTCCCGATGGCCCTGGGGAGTGAGGCTGGGGCTGGGGCAGGCCTCTGACTTTGAAGTCCGGCCAACCAGGGCCCCTGATCGCAGCATTTTGTACTCTATAAACAATCCTTCTGCCTCCATGCGCCTCAGTTTCCGCATCTATAAAATGGCTCTTGCAGCGCCTGCCTTGGAGGACAGATCTAAGGCCCGAGTCAACTCCTGGGAGATGCTGGGTCTGGCATGTTCTTGGGACCCCAGCGCACATTTCCTCAGCCAGGCTCAGAGGAGGCAGTTCTAAGCTGGTATTTCCGAAACCATTTTTACTGCAAGCGACAGAAATAACATTTCACATCTCCACCCAACACACCCCTTTAGATAAAATTGAAACTCTGGTATTTTCTTTTTGGTCATATTCTGTTCTCTTCTGTTTAAAGTGACTGGTTGTGACCCACCATGAGCCACAGGCTGCAGAGTGACAGGCGCTGTCCCCAGCTGCCCTCCTGTGGCGGGCGCCTGGCTGAGCCAGGACAGGTGTGCTGTGTGTGAGTCAGTCTCACACCCCTCCTGGGCTGGCTGGAGTCCACCTGAGCCAGAGGCCGAGCCCCATGCTCCCGTCCGGAGGGCCAGAGTCGGGTCCTGCCTCTCCGGGGGTGCAGGGGCCCGTGGTACCTGCCCCATGGGGGTTTCCCTTCAGTTCCTGGGGAGCTCTACCCTAGTTCCCCGAGGGTGACAGAGCATTCGTGGTGGCCGTCAGCGAAATCCCAGCCGCCCTTTCCGAGACTGTGCCTGACGTCTTGCAGGGCTCCTGGCTCACATGAGCTCGTGTCTATGGGGTGGGATCAGCGGGTCCTTGTTGCAGAGGAGAATTGGGATCCAAAGGGCTGTGGACACCGAGGAAGCCACTCGGCTCCTGAGTGGTGGGTCTTTATACAGAGCCCAGCTCTCGGACACGGGCCACAGGGACCACCGCACCCACTGGGCCACTCCCATGTGCCCCACACTCTTTGGGGGCTTTGTGTGCAGTAACACAGTCAATCCCCACCACAGGCCTCAGCGCAGATTTTGCCAACCCATCTTACAGATGAGGAAACTGAGGCATGGACAAGTGAGAAAGCTTGCTCAGGTCCCCATAGCCGGCAGGAGGGGCCAGGATTCAAAGGCAGGGACCACATTAGGGTCCACGCTGCACGCTGCCTCCTTGCACCCCAAGGAGATGGCCCTCCTCCCCGCTTGGGTCCTGGAGGGGTCTACCCCTCCTCCACCTCAGTACCCACGGTGAAATGTCCCCATTTCAGCTCCACCGCTGGCCAGCTGCGTGAGCCTGGAAGTCACCCAGTCTGTGGGGTGGATAGTGAGGGTGATTGGCAGGTGGTCACTAGATTCTCAGAGACAGGTCCCAGCACTTGACCCTCAGACCTCCATTCAGACCTTAGCTGCCGAGCCCCCTCCCCCATGCCGGCTGCCTGAACCGTCCGGCCCCCGCCAGGCACCAAGCCTGGGGAACCCGGCAGCGGGAATTCCTGCCCGTGGCGACCTCCAGCCTGTTAAAGTGCAGCACAGAGCACATTCGAGTGCGCACGTTGCTTTTTAATTACAATTTTACAGCAAAATGGGAGTCGAATGGCTGCTCAGCCCCCGAGGCTTCTCTGTGGGATGCCCCATATCACAGGCTTAAAACCTCTGAACCAGACGGACGCTCTCTTTCTTGGAAAGTAGTGATATGTAAATAAATGGATGCAGGGCCCAACCTTGTGAGTTTTAGAAGCTCAGAGAGGGAAGGTGACCCACCTGGGGTCACACAGCAGGCTTCACACCTGCTCCCCAACTGTTCTCCAGGACTCCCTGGGACCTGGCTCGCTGGAGGGTTCCACTGAGATTCTGACTTGCATGGAGATGAAGCCCACAGAGGGAAGGCAGATGGCCTCTCCCGGAAGTGGGAAGCCAGGAAGGCCTAGCTTAGACCTCGTGGGCTTCGAGGAAGGTGCTGGACCACCTGCCGGGGAGGTGGGCATGGGGACTTCGTGTGGTTCTCAGGGTATGATTCAGATAATTACCCCCCACATTGCTGGAGCAAACCTGTGCTAAAAAACGAAAGAAAGACATGTTGCTGGAGAAGTGGCGTTTCCAGCTGACTCACTGGCTTTTGCTTCTCTTCTCTTTCAGCCAAGGGCTCCACTTCTTCCACAAGGTAAGTGCCTCCTGGACCCGGACACTTGCAGTTCTTCCTGGGTGACTTCACAGCCCCCAAACCATGGTGCATCCCCGCCCGGGCCGCCTCACGTGCATTTCCACTCTTTTGTAACCTGATTGCTCCGGGTCTGCGTTTAATTCTTGTCTCAAATGCCGGGTTTTTGTGCACAGTGGCACTGACTTCTTACCTGCTGTCCCAGAGGGTGAGGCCCCGATCCAATCCCAGGTAGAGTGAGAGAAACCCCAAGCCCCTCCGTGTCACACACTGCTGGCCTCGCTCCCCAGACTCGAGTCCTCTTCCTGCCTTCTCCTTCGTTGTGTGAAGATGTGTTGAGTACCCTGGCCGGGGCCACGCCAAGGTGGGAGGATGGACTCCCGTCAGGGGCTCAGGTGCTGACCTGGCCTCGCAGAGGGAACGTTAGTTTGTGGATTGACATTTGCGGGGACTTGTTGCCAAATCTCTGGCATGTGTAGCTTTGCTGTGCTGAGCGAGAAGGAGCCCTGACCTTCATGGGCCTCAGACTTGGCAAGGGACGCAGCCAACAAGCATGCAAGTGAAATGATCCAGAATATTCTAACAGGTGGTGACAACTCCAATAGAGCCAAGCGGGTGGAGGTTCCTGGTGGGGGGGCTGTCCTAGGCAGAGGGGCGACCTCTGAAGAGGGCATGTGAGCAGAGACCTGCAGCTGGGAGCTAAGACAGATCAGTGGGCTGCACAGGAGAGCAGCCAGGGCCAAGGCACTGGGGAGGGATGTGGCGGAGGACGCCCCATTTGGCTGGGGCAGAGGGAAGGAGGGGAGGCAGGAGATGAGGTCAGGGAGGCTGGTCTTCCGTCTTAGCAGATGCGCTGCAGACTGTGGTTGAAAGACTATTCCAGCATCCGAGAAGGCCCTGGTAATCATCTCCAGCAGAGTAGGGACAGCATTCCGTAGTCTCCCTTGGGGATGTCCGTGTGCGAAAGCAGGTAGACATCTACACTGAACATGAGAAATAAACTGTAAACAGATTCTTATTGTTTCAGGTCAGGTTTTGCTGCCAAATGGATTGTGCGAAACTTCCCTATTTTTAGAGCTTTCTGGATTTCAGAATTGCAGAGCCTTTGGCTTCTAGAAGGGTTTTACTCCCAGTGGGAGAGTGAGCCCTAGGAAGGATGTGGTCTGACTTTTGTTTTAAAAGCATCAGCCTGACCACATGTGGAAACCTGGCTGTTGAGGTGGGGATGGAGGCAGAGGAGCTGGCGAGGAGGCTACTGCTGTGGTCCAAGCCGATGTTGGTGGCCGGGACCTGGGTGGTGGATGGGCTGAGAAATGGTCAGATTCTGGACTTAGTTTGAAGGGAGATCAAGAGACTTTCTGATGGATGAGACGTAGAATCAAGGACAACGCCAAGGTTGGGGCAGTGCGGTGCTGTGTCCTGAGCTGGGGGGTTGCAGATGATGAGTATGGTGATAAAGGAACTACTGGGCTCTGTGGTTGCACATAGTAGGAACTTCTCACCCATCCACAGGGGCATTGGGAAGCACCTTGTGCCATTCTCCTGCCCAGAATGGAAAGTCCTAGGGCCCCTGAGATAAAGCCGTGCCTCCTGCTCTGGCCTCCATGGGCGTGGCCCAGGCTGAGCCTGCCCAGCCTCCCAGCCTCCTCCCCCAAACAGGCAGCACCCTCCTGACATCCCAGGGAATACTGTCCGGTTGCCTGTCACCTCCCCACACCTGGCACACGCCTTCCAGGGGCCAGACTCATCTCCCCTCTGCTGAGAGGCCTTTAGTGACTCCCTAGGGCCCCCAAGATGAAGTCCGGAGGCCCTCATGGCCCGCCCCGGCTGGCGTGAACAGTTTCGCTTCTGTCCTCCCCACCGGGCCTCATGCTGAACGGCTGAGCCAGGTCGCTCCCTTCCTGCCACACGGGCACCTCGCTGTCCTCCTAACCCTGTGCACTGGCCTCTCCTGGGTGGACGCCCACATGTCCTGCCAGGGTCTCCACAGCACTGGGGCAGGGGCCCCTCTGGGCGCTGCAAACCACACCTCCTGGAGTAGCCAGAGGGGGCACCCTGCCTTCACCTGGTCACCTCCCGCCCTTCCTGCTGAGCTCAGCCAGAGGTGCCCTCCTGCAGGCTTGGGGGCTTCCTGGAAGGGGACCTGTGTCCAGCGGAGGTGGGCTCAGTGAGTGAAGGAGCACCGTCCCGACCCTCCACTGCCCCAGGCTGGTCCTTCACAGAAGCCGGAAGTCCTGCTCCCCACGGGAGGCACCTCTCTCCTGTTTTGTCCTGCCCTTGACTTTCCTTTCTACTCGTCTCACCTTCCCAGTTACACAGGACATTCTGGAAGCAAAGAGCCGTAAGCGTGTCCACAGCAGTGACAGCAGCCGTCAGGGCTACCGTTAACTGAGCATTTACTGCATCCTGTGCGCCGATCTGTCCCTTTCTATACCTGCTCCCATTTGGTGACTTTCGTTTCTGCAAAGCCTTGTGCTTTGTTCCTATTCCTGTCACAGGACACGGGTTCCCAGGCGGGAGTGTGGCGGAATCCTGGGGAGGCCTGTGCAGGCAGACGGCACCCCGAGTCTCTGAGTCAGGATTCCTCTCTAGCCAGTGCTGTTCTGGAGCCATACTTTGAGAACCCCGTTCTAGAAGGTTACTACTGTCCTCGTCATATGGTTGAGGTGCAGAGAGGTCCCATGACATTCCCCAGGTCCTGCCACTCAGACTTGCGGGACCCAAGACTCCAGCCTCGTCGGGCGCCCTTCCTCCCGGCTGCGCTGCCTCCCACTACCTGGTTCTCCTTCCCCAAGAGAAGCCGGGCGTTTTCCGCCTGTTCCTTACTCTTCCAGCCAGAGCCTACCGAGCTCCATCTCTAAAGCGGAGCCACAGCTCCTGAGCGGTAGCGGCGCTTCCCGGCCGAGGCTGCTGGGCTCTGGCCGACTGGGATCAGTCTCTTTCCAGAGGAGCTGGCGCGGGAGACGGCACCAGTGCCAGGGGAGGTGCCCCCCCAGCTCAGAGGGCCCCTCGGCCTGCAGCTGGGGAGCGACCGGCCGGCTCTAACCCCTGGGCTGGGAACACACAGGCAGAGGGCTGCCTGCCGTCTTCCCGGCTCAGACACCGGGAAAGTCTCTGCTCCCTCAATTGGCACCGGGGTTCGTTCAGTTGGCCATGGGGTCACCTGTCAGACATCTGCCGCGTTCATTCTTAGGATAGTTAGGGCTTTTCTGATTCTTTCGTTTATTCATCTGGATCGGGCCCTGCTGGGTGCCGGAGGCCTGAGCTGGAAGGGAAGCAGAAAAGGGACTAATCTGGGCCCGTGGCACGAGGGTCCAGTGGGAGAGCACTCATTCACTCACTCAGGGACCAGGCTGCAGCTTCCAGGGTGAGCAGACAAGCCTCGTCCCTCCCACCTGGAGCTCGGCTCCCCTGGGGAGGCAGCTTACAGACAAGCTGGAGGCCTAATGATGTCTGCAGGGACTGATGAGATAAGGGAAGGGAGCCAGTCCAAGGCGCCGAGGCCAGAGGGGTGAGGGCGGGAGAGAGGGAAGCCCACGGCGGTCAGCCAGGGCAGGCCACCCAGCGCCTGTCCGGACGGATGCAGGGATGGATTGCACCGTGTGGTGAGGCGGGTAAGTGCTCAGCGCAGAGAGAATCTTTTCTGCATTTTAACTGTGGAGAATGCTGGGCGCAGTGGCTCGTGCCTGCCATCCCAGAGCCTGGGGAGCTGAGATCACAAGTGTAAGGTCAGCTTCGGCAACTTTGCAAGAACCTGTCTCGAAATAAAAAATAAAAAGGGTTGGGGAGGTGGTTGAATATCCCTGGGTTCAATCCCCAGTACGAAAAAAAAAAAAAAATGTGGAGAACGGAGGCAGGGAGGCCAGAGAGGAGGCTTTTTAGAAATCTAGAGAGCTAGAAGAGGGAGATGGCAGTGACTGGAATTTGTATGTGTATATATATATACAATATATATATATATATATATATTTTTTTTTTTTTTTTTAATGGAGTCAGCCAGCGTTGTGGGGATTAGGCTGCAATCTCTCCTTCTTTAGAGAAAGAGAAGAAAATCAAGGATAATTCCCACTTCAGCCTGACTCAGGATGAGTAGTGCCATTCACTGAGATAGAAAGACCAGAAGAAACTGGATAATTGGTTACAGTCTAACATACTGCTGTGAAAGAAAGGAGCTCAAGGCTTTGAAATGGAATTTGAGGAGTTCAGTGAAGATTCCCCCTGAAAAGACTGTTTAATATAGGATTTGAGGGAAGAGTTGGAGTGAGGCAGATGAAGAGGCAGGAGGACTGTGCGTGCAAAGGCCCTGGGGCAGTCTGACCGGCATTCACTCCAAGTCACTCGTTGGGCACCTGTGCCCATATAGTGAGACAGCATGACAAGGCAACATAAAGCAGAGAGGAAAATAGGAAAGAAGGTTAGAGATTACCACAGAGGACAGCCCGTCAGCAAAGCCTCCCAAGGAGGTGACACCATAGTTAAGTCTCAAAGTGAACCAAGAGAAAAAGCGGGGTCATTCAAGGCTATTGTTGAAGCATAAAACGCAAAGCACCAAGTAGCCGGCGTGAACTACTTGGTGGGTGGATCCGCGAGTACGTGAGTGCGGGGGAGGGCTGGGGGAGGGGATGAGCCCGGAGTCGCAGCCAGGCTGCTGGGACTTCTGAGCAGGGCGATGAGTTGGACTTGAACCAGGCAGGCAGCGGGGAGCTGCAGAAGGGCTGCAAACAGCGGGGTGGGCGCAGATCTGCATGGTCTCCCCCGCCAGACGTGTCCCCAATCCTGGAGGGCTGTTGCTGTGGCACGTGGGACGCGTCATGCCCCAGAGCTGCCTTCTGAGCCAAGCGCCCGTGCCAGCTCCGTTCATAACCCCTCTGCCAAGCGCCGCTGCTCACTATCTGACACCCGAGTCGCCAGCCTGAGAACTCGTGGGACTCCTGCCGAGCAGCGGCTCCGGGGGTGCATGACCTTGACCATGACCCCGTGAGCCGAGCCCAGCCGCGCCCTCCAGTGACACAGCCAAGCGCCCGGACAGTACTTTTGATGAACCAAGACAACTTGGTCTTTCTCTTTCGTTCCATCGTAATCCATTGATATTAAATCCCGGAAACCAAAGCGAAGAAGACTGCCCCCGCCCCCCAAGGCCCCTGCTGTTGGCATCTGCCCTCCCTGGAGCGTTCCCTCCCCGAGATTGTGCCACCCAGATTGGCCTTTCCGGGTGATCGCTTACGTAATCGTTTGTAACTTTAAAAAAGTGCCTTCCCGTAAACCTTTTAAACCTTAATGTACAGGTTCATCCTAATTTCCTAAACCGGTCTCCAGGACCCTGCCTGGGACCCACGGAATAGAAAGTTATTTTGTATGTTGAATTTCCCCCCAAAAGTCAAAAGAGAAAATCGGGTCCAAGCTCTTCCCACGGGCTGCCTGGCTCGGTCCTACCTCGCCTCCCCCACCAGCAGCCTGTAAAGCCTGTTCCTTCCTTCCCCGGTGTATCTTCTGAGTATTAATCATTTTTTAGAGATCCCTGCCAACAGAGATCTAAAAAAAAGAAAACAAAACGACAGCACATTGTTTAAACGTCCTTGTTAGTGAGATGGGACCCTTGTCCAAACATTTGATAAGCAGTTGTATTTCTGTGGTGACTCATTCATCCATGTCCTCTCCCCATATAGGAAGTGGAACTTAAATGTTATTCTTATCGATTTGCATAAGCACTTGAGATAGTGCGGGTATTTTTATCTGTGCATCTCTTTCCATTTTAGGTTGCATGAGCCCGAGAAGAACGCCAGAGATATAACCCAGGTACAGTCCTTGGTGAGCCACCCTTCCTGGGAAACTCAGGGTGTGATTTCCTTGCATCAGCCTAAGTTGCAGATCCGGTTCTAAATTAAGACTGTCCTCCCGGGAGGGAGGCGGGAGGAGAGAGTCTGGCATTCCTGATTTCCCCAGGTCCTCTGCAGATTCCTCCCCTGTGCTCCAGCCAGGAGACTCTGATGTGGCCTTCCCAGGGTACCACTCTAGAGGGGTGCCAGTCACCATGTGACTGTGTGGCCCATGTGCTGGCCCCAACAGCCTCTAGCTTTTGCTGAGGGAAAACCCCTTTATCATGAATTACCTCCTGAGGGCACCGTCCCATGACGTCCCATGACGTCCCATGCTTCCTCAACATTGCTAAGGAGACTTCATAGGCAACGTGGTTGACCTGTTTCTGGGAAACTGAGACCTGCTTTGTTCCAGCTGACACGGTCAGACCTGGAAGGCAAAGGGACCCTTAGCACCTGGTAATGAGACAGGGGCCCGCTCCGAGCCCGGTGAAGGAGCACCAGCTGTCCTTGACAGTCATAGGCAGTTGGCGTCATTTTTGACGTAATCGGTTGATGGAGTCAGGCTGGTGGAGGCCGATCACCTCCCCATGCCCTCCTGAGCAGCCCTAGGCAGGAGATTGGGTGGGAACTAGAAAGAAAGTACCAAACAATGTCCAGGCGTGGTCTTCTCCCCAGTCTGGACTTCTCTCTGGAACCTCCTGGGGAAAGGACGATGATGAGAAGAATTGGTCTTGGAAACCAATAGAAATTCACGCTCAGACACTTAATGAGTGCCTGCCTAGTGCCAGGCCCTGGGCCCTGAGCAGGGGCAGTGACCACCCTGTCTGGAGCTGGCAGGCCTGAGCCTTGGGCCCCTGAGGCTGGGCACCAGCTCTTGCTGGGGAGGGACTCTGTTGCCGTGGGTTTTGCAGACAGCAGCTGGGAGCACCTGCGGGGCTCAGGACGGAGGAGCCCTGGTGAGGGAAGGCCCCAACCCAAGTGCCAGCAGACTCGCCCAGCTGGGTGACTCTGCCACATCATCAGACCTGCTTAGGTTTTGGTTTCTACACCTGTAAAATGGAAGCGATGATTCTTCCTGAGCAGGGCTGGGTGAGGCCTTGGGGAGGGGACGTGTGATCAGGTGGTGTCCAGAAGCCTGAGGATTGAGATCAGCAGCTGCTGAGTGTGGGGCGAGCAGGGTCTAGTCCACAGTGACCGTGACGAGGTGGGCGTGGGGGGTGCTGGCTTGCCGGTGGCTGAGGCTGAGGTGTTGACAGTAAGCGCTCACGTGTGCCAGGCTCACTTCTGCCGCTTGCCTGGCTGCTTCCCCTCGATCCCCACAGCAGCCCTGGCGACAAATGCTATCATCATCCGTACTTTACAGACGGGGAAACTGAGGCCCAGAGAGACTGAAGGATCTGCCCAAAGTTGCTTAACTTGAGAGGGCAGAACCAGGACTCAGACCCAGGCCTTCTGACCCCAGAACCTTTATATCCCCACACTGGTGATCTCATTCCCTCACAGCTGCTGGTCTGTCTCTCAGGCTTTGGCTTTGCCAAGAGTGAGAGTGAAATCTTTGCCATTCGTTCACTCATTCCTCCTTCCCTCTATCCTTCCACCTACCCATTCGTGCACCCATTCATGCATCCGTTAATCTACTCAACCATCTTTCCTTTCATACGTACATGCATACATACATTTATTAATCCATCCATCCATCTACCCACCCATCCATCCATCTATCCATCCATCTACCCATACATCCATATACCCACCCATCCACCCATCCATCCATCTATCTGTCCATCCTTCCATTCATCCAGACATCCATCCTTCCATCCACCCATCCATCCATCCACATCCATCCATCCATCCATCCATCCATCTACTCATCCATCCACCCACCCATCCACCCATCCATCCATTTGTCCATCCATCCATTCATCCAAACATTCATCCATCATCCACCCATCTATTCATCCATCCATCCACCCATCCATTCATCCACCCACCCACCCATTCATCTATCTGTCCATCCATCCATCCATCCACCCACTCATTCATCTATCTGTCCATCCATCCATTCGTCCATCTATCCATCCATCCGTCTATCTACCCACCCATCCATCCACCCATCCGTCCATGCACTCATGCCTTCAACATGAATTGGGCTTCTGTGCCAGCCTTGGTGCCCACATCAACCAATGTCCAATGAACATTGGTTGAATAAACCCATAAATGAATATGAGTGCCCCCTCCCACTGGGAAATCACATCTATTCTGACCCCAAACTGTCCTGCCCTTGGCAGTGGGTACTGTGACGGGGAAGCATGGTGTGAGGAGCCAGAGAAGGAGAGGCCCAGCCCGGGGCTTGGAGGGCAGAGACGCATCTTAGGACAGAGCCATGCTTGAGCTGAAGTGTACCTGGTGGATTCCTTACAAAGGAAAGGAGGGGTGGCATCCCAGGCAAAGGGACAGATGCTGGGAGCGACAGGCAAAGCCACAGTTGGGAGGAGGGAGTCACTGAGGAAGGGCTGCGAGGGGACCGTGCCAGTTGCCAGTTGCTTGTTGAGCAGGCTGGACGCTTCAGAATGGCCTCTCTCTGTCCCTTTTAGATCCAGGACACAAACGACATCAATGACATCACGTATGCAGACCTGAATCTGCCCAAGGAGAAGAAGGCCGCGCCCCGGGCGGCCGAGCCCAATAACCACACGGAGTACGCCAGCATTCAGACTGGCCCGCCACCCAGGCCAGAGGACACCCTCACCTACGCCGACCTGGACATGGTGCACCTCAGCAGGGCCCCCAAGCAGCCAGCCCCCAAGCCCGAGCCATCCTTCTCGGAGTACGCCAGCGTCCAGGTCCAGAGGAAGTGAACGGGCTGCGCTGGGCTCCAGGGGCCTGTCCCCACGAGCTTTCTTGTCCCACATGGAGTGTCCGTGTGGACAGCCACTCCAGGCCCCGGACGGCTGGGTGGCGCAGACCCCGGGACCAGGAGTGAAGGTGGCTCCCGTCTGCCCAGCCCCTGGCTGTGGGGCACTCCCAGGGCAGCCACGCCCCCACACCCTGCACCCCGTCTGGAGACTGATGTTGCCGCACCGGCTGGGGAACCAGCCAGCACCACTGGGGTCCAAGAACTGCCGTGCCTCTGACCATCATGCAGGGGTCTGGGTCGTGGTCTTAGAGACCCTGGCTGCCTCCTTGTTGCTCCAGATCCTGCTCTTCCAGGATGAGGAGGACCAGACCCCCCACCTCCTCTTACCACCTCCACCCAACGGGGGCTTCTGGGAAATTTTCTCCCTGTAGATCAAACGGCCCCCTCTGTGGAAAAGCTGGAAACCTACAAAGCCGAGACCTGAGTCCTGAGACTTGAGGAGGTTGCTGCCGACAGTCCTGGGCTCCCCCTCTCTGGGTTGACGTGCCACAAGCCCCAGGGGAGGAGGGGACCCTCTCCCCTTTCTCGGGCCTCTCTGCCACTCCTGGAGCTTCTGCCAGCCCGCCGGGCACTGGGCGTGGCCGCCTCTCCTCCGCAGCCCCAGCTTGCTTCCTCCAGCCAGCACTAACTCAGCAGCATCGCTCTGGGGACGCCTGTAAATTATTGAGAAATGTGAACCGTGCGATCTTGAAGCCGAGGTGTTAGAAAACTTGATCTGTGGTGTTTCGTTTCGGTTTTTTTGTTTTTGTTTTGCTTTTTGTTTTTTTCTTTTCTTAAAACAACAGCAATGTTATCTTGGCTCTTTGTCACGTGTTGAAGTTCATGGTTGGGTCTTGTGAAGTCTGAGGTTTAACACTTTGTTGTCCTGGAGGGATTTTCTTACAGCAGAAACTGAATGCCTCCAAGTCCCAGCGTCCTGAGGACCTGGAAGAAGGATCCATCCCTGCCGCTGCTCCGTGGAGACACGTAGCCTTCTCTCTGGGACTCACTTGACCGAGTCCTCAGCCGGGCCATGCAGCGGGGACTGCTCCCTCCGCGGCCCCACTGTGGTAAGTGCAGACCTGCCCAGAGCTGCTCCAGCCTGCGGTCCTGTCGAGACCCGATGCCTCAGTCTGCTCTTCCATAGAGTGGGAAGAGGGCCGGTGACACCCCTCCCCACCATCTCTCATAAGCACTTTAGGGACATGCCGGGGGACTGGGGGACATGGAGCCAGGCTGTTTGCCTCACCCCCTTAGCCGTCGCCCCCACCCCATTCCATATGTCAGAGCTCACCCCTACAGGAGGAATCTTCCATTTCTGCTCACGAACGCCATTGGGATCAGACTGGAATAGATCCTGGTCACGGCCAGGGAGCTGAGCTCTGAGCCAGTGCAGATTCCCCACCTCCAGCCCCCCAGCACTCTGGCTCAGGAGGTTGGGCAGAGGCTGTGACCTAGCGACCCTTTGATCGCCACCCTTCCTCTTGGGTCCGAGGACCTGGCTGGGTCCAGGACAAGCATGTTACACCTGCTCATTCAGTCTTCACATATAACTTGTCGACTTGAGAAGCGAATGTCCCTGATCCCCGGGCCGTGGGATCCCCAAGGGACTCCTGGCTGTCTGAGCAGAAGCTGAGCCAGCCTGCCCATTTCTGCAGGTACGACAGACAGGTGAGACCCAGGAGCTGGCACAGACCCCGTGCTCCGGGGCCGGGGGCTTGGTGTTTTACACTTTGGCATCTGGAAGTTCTCTGAGCCAGTGGGCCATGAGGGCAGCCTTGGCCTGACCAAGCCGTTTCCTCTGTCACATCTGGGAGCCACAGTGGCCCCGTCGCCTGCTCTGGCCGTTTCCCAATTCTAAAGGGTTGGCTGGTCATCTCCCTCTGCTCAGCCCAGAGGCAGCACACGTGTGCACACGTGCTCACAGACACACAGGATTTTTAAAAGAATGTTTTCTTGGTGCCATTTAAATTCTGTTTTACTTTAATTTTGGGAGGGGGAAGTAGGGAATGAGGCCAAGGAAGACTATCGTTTAGCTCCAGCCGGGCAGCCTGGAGAGTCCCCATACCTTGTGTATGGAACCCCAGGAAGAGGAAGAGGTTGAAATAAACCTGCGGAAGGAGTGTGGTTTCAGGAGTTTATTTTCAGACTGTTGGGAAGGAAACAGGCCCCATTTTGTATATAGTTGCAACTTAAACTTTTTGGCTTGCAAAATATTTTTGTAATAAAGATTTCTGGGTAACAATGACGACTTTGGGTACTGTGTGTCCTTGTCTTTGGGGCTATCGTCCGCCTGTCCCCAGGAGCCCAGAGAGGGTCAGATGTGGCCCAGGCAGGGCTTGGAGACCTCTGCAGTGCTTGCTCCTCTCTGCAGGTGTTGTAGACATGGAACTGCTTGCCCTGCCTCCGAAGGAGTCAGTGGAGGATGATAGAGATCAACAGGCCAGTGGGCTTGACTCCTGGCTCTGCTGCTTCATAGCCGTGGGGGTCTGAACATCCCTCTTCCTTGAGACATGCGCCCCTCATCTGCACAACAGGGATAATGAAACCCCCTGTAGGGTGCCTGGGGGAATTAAGAGAGGTAGCAGGTGCTGAGCCCCATAAGTGGCCCATGGTGGGCTCTCACTAAGTGTTCAGCCTCACCCCTGCACAGTGGGGCCGGCGGCCCCTCCACACCTGTGGGACCGTAGGTGAGCAGCTCACCTCCCTGGGTCTTCTCCTCCTGGCAAGCACCAGTGTATAGTAGGTGCTCAAGAAAAGTGACTGTCCTCCCTCCCTTAGGTATTAATACTAGTAATGATAATTGTGTAATAAGGCTAATGCATTAATATGGTATCACTACTCCTCAGCGCCTACTATGTGCCAGCACTGCCCGAAGACCTTTTAAATCTGGTAACTCTGTGAGGTTAGGGCTGTTATTGCCCCAGATTATAAACAAGGCACAGAGAGGTGATGTCATTTAGATAAGGTCACAAAGCTAACGGGTGATATTGCTGAGCCTCAGACTCCAGCTGTCTGATGTCGGAGCCTGATGACTACCAACGCGTTGGGACTGGGGTCGTGGCTCAGTGGTAGAGCACTTGCTTGCCTAGCATGTGTGAGGCACTGGGTTCAAGTCTCACCACTGCATATAAGTAAATGAATAAAATAAAGGTCCATCAACATCTAAAAATAACCAATACATCAGGTGTTAAGCACCGACTGCAAAATCAGCCCTAAGAGCTGCCAGAGCCGTGGTGAGCTCCATGCCAAATGCTTCAGTTACTATTCATTTCTTCTCCCAACCACCGTGGGAGGTGGGAACTCGTTCTCCATGCCGTGTAGGTGAAGCAATAGAAGTCAGGTCCCTTCCCTGCTGCTCTGTGGGCCAGGGTTGGAGGACAGGAGGCTGTCAGGAGGCTGACTCCTCCCAGCACGAGCTCTCAGGTTCCATCAGCATGGGGGCTGTGGTTGTGCCCATTTTGCAGGAAAGAGCATTGAGTTTCCGGGAGTGCACACAACACTGCCAATCCAGTTGGGTCTGACTGGAATCCACAAGCCCCCACCCCCTGGCCTGGTCCGCCTGCTCAGGGTCCACTGGAGCCTCCTGCAGGACTCAGAGGTCATTGGCGTCTCAGGCCAGGACCTTGGCTGTGACAGATCTCGGCAGGTTCCGGGCCCTCTGCCTGAGTTCAGCTCTGCCTCTCCCTTGGGGCTCCATCCGTGAAATATGCGCACCGCTTGCAGGGGCGGGTGTTCAATCCAGGAGAAGGGGGCGGGGAGAGGCCTCTTTCCTGGGAAGGCGGCCGGTGATGGACTGCGTGTCCAGGCAAGGAGACTTGAGGGAGGTGTTTTATGCCGCGCCTGGGCCTCTCTTCTCCACAGCCCAAATCTCCAGGGCTGGAGGTTGGCAGGTAAAACAAAAGTTGATGGGTGCCAAGTGGCCTTTTTCCTGCCCGCCAGGAAATCAGTCAAGCACTTGGCATTTATCGGGCACCTCTCCTGGGGTTCTACCTCGTACAGAGGAGACGCTTCCTCCCTCCCTCCATAAGGACCAGCCCGCGGACCCTGCCCACTGTAGGGGATGACCAGGAAAATCTCCACCCCAGCCCGCAAGACTGCCCCACCTCGAAAGCCCCTGTCTCTTTGAGCGTAGTCTCAAAGCCAAGAATCGACCCAGGCTTATTTATTTTATTTAACTTTTATGTGAGCACACACCACATAACAGACACTCTCCTAAACTCTGTACAAATATTAACTTATTTAACACCAATTCCCTCCATCCTCTTAACCTATAAGATAGATACTATGATTACCCCATTTAATAAAGAAATTGAAACACAGACAGATTCAACATCTTGCTCCAAGCCGAGAAGAGACTCTGGGGATGCGGCCCAGCCAGGACTGAGCCAGTTTGACGGGGGCCGGGGACTGCTGGAGACCCAGTGGGGTTCACGGGAAGTGGTTGGGGTGCACCAGACTCTGTGGGAAGCCAGGAAACCCCACGTGACCTCATCACTGAAACATCAGAGCGTCAACCTGGTCACCAGCCAGCCAGGGCACCCTGGAGTCTGGGGGGACTCTGCCTGCCACTTCTGGGGTCTCCAGCGTCCCCCTCCAGCACAGAGCTGCTTCACCTGGGTCTTGGTTTGTTTTCTGAACATGAGTTCACGACATGGAAAATGCTGCATTTTTAGGGTGTGTGTGTGTGTACTGGGGACTGAACTCAGGGGCACTCGACCACCGAGCCACATCCCCAGCCCTATTTTCTATTTTATTTAGAGACAGGGTCTCACTGAGTTGCTTAGGGCCTCGCCATTGCTGAGGCTGGCTTTGAACTCACGATCCTCCTGCCTCAGCTGCCACCCTCGCCCTGCCGGTGCTGTTGGGATTACAGGTAGGAGGCTGAAAATGCTTTTTAAAACAGACAGGTGCCCCAGGTGTGCAAGAACTTGGTGACGGAGGTCAGAGTGGCTACTGACCCTTGGAGGGAACATGAGGAGGGCCTGGGGAGGGGCCATCTGGACCTTCCCGGGTGGCTCCTGGGGTGTTTACATGGGCAAAAATTCCTCAAGCTGCCCTCTGCATGCATTTCCCAGCATAAAAGTCAGACCTCAAATTTTTGCAAAGACTGGTACCCCAGCCTACCCCCATCCTTGGACGCCTGCCCCATTCTGACAATTTCAAAGCAGAGTCAACATCTCGTCTTTGGTCCCCAAACCCAGGCCAGGGTCTGGTCCCGGTAAGGAGCCCAAGGAGCATCGTCAAGTTAATTCAAAAGATAGCATCCCAGTGACCAAAATAGCACGCGAACCCGGGAAAGAAGCAGTGCCAAACCGGGCAGGAAGATCAAGGACAGCTAGGAGGACACACCGTTTATCTGTCATCACTTCATCTGCTGAGGCTCCGCTAATTACTCTCCCTCCCACGCAGCCTCGCTCCACATCCCTCCTCCCTCCAGCCTGCGACCTGGAGGCAGAGCCTTGCCCTGGGACCTTGCACCAATGGCTTCATCTCTGAGCCTCGGTTTGCTCACCTGTGAAATGGGGAGAGTAGCCATGTGCACCTCCACTCAGGGGTCTAGGGAGGGTTAAATGAGAAAATAGACACCAGAACCTCCTCAGCAGTGTGGCCCCTGCAGCGCCCAACACCACACACACACACACAAGCACACACACACACACACACACACACACACACACACTCACATTCCTCACCCATACACCAAGGCCAGGTTATCACAGGAGCCCTATGTTGGCGACTCTTCACTCCTGGTTGAAATTACCGTACCAAGTCCCTGTTTCCCTCATGAGCCTGAAGTGGCTCCCATGTACCGACTCTGGGGAGTCTCATGTGCCAGCCTGATTTTCAGGGTCCTCTTTTATACATCCTTGCCTGAACTGTGAAAGGACATTTCCTGCTCCCTGTCCCTTACCTCCAGCCACAACTGGACTCTCTGGCTAAGCGGGTCCTCCTGTCCCACCAATTACCAGCTGAAACCTCCTTTGACCCTCCTGGACCTACAGAGGGTTACTCTGCCTATGACCTGACATCCTTCCAACCAGACATGAGTCCCCAACCCCAGAACCTCATGCCCCACGGCAGCAGGGATCCAGCCCTCAGGATGAGGAGGTCACAGCCTAGCTCATGCCGATGGCGTGCTGGTCACTTGCATTGTCTCACAGAGCCTTGACGCGCCTTGCAAATGGGTGCTATGTGTCCATTTTGCAGATAAGAAAATTAAGACTGGGAGAGGGAAAGAGATAAGATCCAGATCACTCATTTAGCTAATAATTATTCCTCAAGCTCCTCTGGGGAACCTGGCTCTGTGCAAAACTCTGAGGATATAATGTTGATGAAAGATGGGCCGCCCCCGGATGAGCTCATGAGGAATGAGGAAGCTGGAGCAGCAGCAATCTCAATGCAGACATGAGGCTGCGGCGCTGTCCGGCGCCCGAAGTGAACACGTTAGCAAGTGAGCCAGCAGGAGGGAGGTAGACATGGAGAGCCAGGGCTTTTGAAACAGGAACGTGAGAATAAAATGTTCAGCTTAGACAGAAAGCTGGTGAATGTTCTGCAAGGTGACGAAACCATACCTTTGGAGTTACTTAGCTGTTTTGCCTGATGGAAGTCTTTCACACCTCTACCAGACGGAATCTCCAAATTAGCATGTACAATAGCTTTGTAAAATCTGGGCCCTAACTGAACAGCAAAGACAAACTCAGGTATATTTCCTGACAGAATTAACCAATCCTTTAGTGGGTCTTTGAAACAATGCCCCAGCGTGGCCCTGAAAGGGAACGTCACCTTTCTTTGCCTTCTTTCCAAGTCGGGGTTTCTTTTTTTTATTAGGGGAAAGTGCGTAGGCCTAGCTCAGCCTGCATGGGGCAGGAAGTCTCCCCAAAGAGGAAATTCCTGAGCTGAGACCTAAAGGATGAGTAAGGATGAGCCAGACAGTGCCGAGAAGCCAGTGCCAGGCAGGGAGCAGACTTCCGGGTGTGAGCTGGTCCCTGCCAGGATCTGTAGCCCCACCTTCCATGACTCTCTCCCTCGCCTCTGCACCAGCAACTCCAGCCTGCTGCCATTTCTAAAGGGAGCTACAGGGCCTTTGCACATGTTCCCTCCGCCTACAACACTCACTGGGCCTTTCCCGCTTACCGTCCATACCAGAGGCTGGATTCCTTCTTCAGACACTGCCATAGCAACTGTGGCCAGCACTCCACCCTGGGAACTCTTGTTGTCCTTTGTAATTACACTTGGCCTCACAGTGCTTGATTAACATCCCTCTCCTCTACTGCCCTGGGGAGCTGCCTCGGGGTAAGGAGGTGGCTGGTTTGTACTCTGTGCAATTCCCACACTCCACCTACAGGAAGCACCCAACAGTATTTGTTGGATGAATGGAGGATGAATGGGAAATGGAAGGGGGGGGCGAACAGGTATATTGATAGATGCATGGAAGGATGGGTAGATAGGAGGATAGGATGGACGGATGGATGGATGGATGAGTGGATGGATGGGAGCTTGAATTAAGAAGATTAATAGGAAGATGGATGGATGGATGGATGGATGGATGGATGGATGGATGGATGGGTAGATGGATGGATGGATGGATGGGAGCTTGAATTAAGAAGATGGATAGGAAGATGGATGGATGGATGGATGGATGGATGGATGGATGGATGGATGGGTAGATGGATGGATGGATGGCTGATGGATGGATGGATGGATGGGAGCTTGAATTAAGAAGATGGATAGGAAGATGGATGGATGGATGGATGGATGGATGGATGGTAGATGGATGGATGGATGGACAGAGGATAGAGAGATGGATGGACAAATGGGAAGTTGGATGGAAGGATGGACAGACAGATGGAAGGTTGGATGGGAGGAGGGATGGGTAAGAAGGGAGGGAGGCAGGAAAGTGAGAGGGAAGAAAGAAGGACAGGAAGGTTTGATACTTCTTGGAGTCTCAGGAGAAATGAGAACTCTGGCTGGCATGTTTGGAGCTAGATTCAAACCCCGGTCCACCTGACTGTGCCCCGAGTCCCCCTGCCTTCCATCGTGATCCTAGGCTAAGAGCAATCACTCTTCAAAAACTGGATGCACGCTCCCCAGCAGGCAAGCAGCCAGTGGCCCCCGTCTAAGCCTTTGGTGCCTCTTCTAGGGAAACTGGGGCTATACTTAGAAAACAGGATGAAAGATTGCAGAGATTTCTCTGTCCTGAAATTGCACAACCCAAGCTCTGCGGTGAGAGGCCCAACTTTGAGAGCCGCCGGCGATCTGCCACTCAGCCGACGTGTCCTCCTGGCCCCACTTCAAGGACAACAAGCCAAGCCCTCGTGGTGGAAGGTGCCGCTCCCACCAGCCTTGCTTTCTGCCCCCGCAGGCCCGCTCTGGGCAGGGTCAGCTGGTGCCGCAGCCGGTCGTGTGGATCCGGGCCACAGACCTGTCTGCAGAATGAGGCCGGGTGAGAGTTTAATGGCGAGGAGGCTGAGGCCTGGCTGGGGCTGTCGGCTGGGTTCTGCCACGGCTCCCTGGGTGCCAGTAAATGGACCTCGTGCACATGCAGATTAACGCATTATCGCTGATATTATGTGCGGGACGCGGAGGTGCTTGAGCAGCCAGGCCGGGAGCTGCCATTACCGCAGGACCTTTTGCTGGAAATTTTTTCTTGGGGCAATTAAATCTTCAGCTGTCTCCTCACAGGGAGTGCCAGCTTGCATTTTAATTATTCTTAAAAGAGGGAAGTAGGGGAAAGGACACACAGCAAAGAATTAAAAAATAACAATCTGCTTCATAAACAGGGCCATCCCTGGGCGACTGTGCGTCTCTGCTGGGAAGCATCTCCCCCACAACTCCATCTGCCCTTGACCCCTGGGCTCCAGGCTCCCAGGGCCGCTTCGTGGGGAGAAGGAGGAGGGGAAGGGAAAGAGCATGGGTGTGAAATCCGCGCTGGTGTCAGTGGGGAGGTGACTCACCGTCCTCTCTGCGATTCTCCACGTCCTATGGGGTGGAAGTTATCAACCTCATTTTACAGAGGAAGAAACTGAGACAGAAAATAATTGGTAATAACATGACTTCCAACAGTAAAAAGGAAGGAAGGATGGCTACAGGCAACAGGCTGGGACATCTCAAAAACCCCAACGAAGTCAGAGCTAAGGAAAGCAAACTACAGTTCCGTTCATGTCAAGTTCTAGAACCAGCAAAACTCACCCATCAGGTGTTGGGGGAGAGGGAAGGAATTGACGGGAAGAGGCAGAGGAAAATTCTAGGGCAATGGAAATGTTCTTTACCTTGATTGAGGTGGTGCTTAGAAGCGGGTATCATCTATCAGCACTCGTCAAACTGTGTCCTTAAACATGATCCTAGCGGCTCAGGAGACTGAGGCAGGAGGATTGCAAGTTCAAAGCCAGCCTCAGCAACTTAGCAAGGCCCTAAGCAACTCAGTGAGACCCTGTCTCTAAATGTAAAAAGGGCTGGGGAGGTGGCTCAGTGGTTAAGGGCCCCTGGGTTCAATTCCTGGTACCAAAGAACAGTGCATTTTATTGTTTATTAGTTACAACTTAATAAAATTGATTTTGAAAGAAATAATAGCACACACTGATGAGTTAATATTTACCTAGACCTTGCCGCATGCCAGTTCTTCTTGACTGCACTTCTCACGGGTTAAACTGTTGCTGCCTCACGCCAATCTGTGATACCAGCTCCTGGCCTCTCCAGAGGAGGAAACTGAAGCAGGGCAACATTCAGAAATGTCCCCAAGGAGACCACTGGCAGGAGCCGAGGCTGGGCTCAGATGCCCTCAGGCCGAGCCGAAGCCTTGAAAGTGAAATCCGGGACTTGCCAGCCTTTGAGTGCTGGAGGCGGATTGAATCCGGGGCCTCTCCTGCAGAAGGGAAACCCCACCATTGGTTAGAGAAACAGTTACTCAGTCTCTACATGGGTAGCTACGTGGAGAACAGACAAATCCAGGCCCCACTGAGAAGAAAGGAGGTCCCCAAATAATCAGAAAAGTAAACGTGACCAGGGTGTGGTGACCCACATCTGTAGGGCCAGTGCCCAGGAGGCTGAGGACGGAGGCAGGAGGATGGCCTGAACCCAGGAATACCAGACAGGCCTGGGCAACGCAGGGAGACCCCATCTCAAAACAACAACAACAAAACCCCAAAACAAAACAAAAAAAACCTACGAACTAGTGATCTTCTTGAATACTGGAAAATCAGTACGTTTCTCTAAAGAATGTATTTTTTACTTTAATGGCTAATTGGTCAGTATTCATCTGAACTGTCCTTTCAGTTAATTGCAGTGTCAAAGTTCAGAGAGTCACAAAAGTCACTATGCATTACAACTACATGGCAAAGTTTTTTTTTTGCCATCTTTACTTATATACCTTGTGACAGAATCAATATGTTCTGAACTTTATCTTTAATATGATATAAGGGCAGATGCTAAAAGAAGTTTGAGAGAAACTCAAGAGAGACGCCTTGACTGCTTACAAAAATGTATTGCCTGAAATATTGCTGGAACATATGAATTGGTTGAAACTCCTTACTAATATTAGAAGAGATGATTGCAAAATTTATAGTAAGTATAAAATAGATGGTCGGTAAAAAGATAAAACAATTAAGCTAAATGTAAATTGATATCACTATGTGTCACTCAAATTTTTATAAAGTTTATAAAATTTAAAAAACTTTTTATAAAATAGTTCATCCTATCATAGAGTCACAATATAGTCTTGGATGGTATTTCTATAAATAAATTGAAAGATTTATGGGAAAAAAAGAAAGAAATGCAAAGTCAGCCACAAGAGCCTAGGAGGGCGAGCTGGCAAGGGAGCCCAGACACATCCCACACCCTCAGCTCACAAGGAGCCACTGCCCTGCGTGCACCGGATTCCTCAGCCACCTGCTCCTGACTGGTTCCCTTCCCAGCTGTGTGCCGCTGATGCAGGGCGAGTTGCAGGGGCTCATCTTTCAGGAACTGTGGCAAAGCCCTTTGAAGCCCCCGCCCTGCTCCAGGCACCTGGAGCCTGGAACGAAGCTATTCCACCTACGGCTCTGTGCATTCCCCTGCTGGGGTGCCAAGAGAGCCACGTTCCAAACACAGTGACAGCTGGGAGTACCAGAAGCCTGAGCCAAGCCACCATGCCCTGTGGAGTCCCGAGTGGCCCTGGTTCAAGGAACTGGGACGTGGCTTCTAGGCCCGCTGCTCCAAATGTCGACGTCCCTGGCTTGTGGTCAGCGTGTGTTGCAGGTCCCCAGTGGACGCTGGGAGCACATCACCTAGTGTATTCCTCTCGGTCGCTCTGGGCCATCATCTGTGGTTCCCAGGTGAACAGAGAAGGAGAGTGACTTGCCCAGGATCACACAGAGTTGTAGAAGCAGAATTGGCCTGTTCACAGCCTCCTGAAGCTCCCACCTCTCCACCCCAGAGATCACCTCTCTACCCTGGTTACTAAATATTTGGGGGCAAATCAGACCCTCTGACTTCCCGGCTCCCGCACTTCCCAGCTGTGCGGCCTTGGGCAAGTTTCTGTGCCAGCTTCCTCTTCTGTGAATGGCGCCAAACACCAAACCAGCCCCAGTGAGTTACGGTGACAATCCAGTGAGACAAGTCAACAAAAGTCAAAGTGGTTAGAACTGGGCCCAGGTGACTGTGACCCTCGGAACCTGGGGGCAATGCAAGTCGTATGGGCTTTGGTTCATTTATGCTTTTTCATCAATGGCTTCATATCTACCATACATATTCGGGGCACCTTTCAAGTAAGAGCTAGGGGTCCACCTCATTCTTTTAAACAGCTTCAGGACATCCTGCTGTTTGTTTTCTCGTTCCCCAAACAGATCAGGCAGCTTCTGGATGCCACACAAGGACACCTGCACCCGCCCTGCCCCATTAAGTCTTTGCTCTCCGTTCTAGTGGGAGAGATAATTAATAAGAAGACAAATAAATAACTGAGACCATGTCACCTTCTGCTGAGCGCTATGAAGAAAATAAGACGGGCAAAAAGATGGAGAGATGCTGGGTGTGGGAGGGAGACATTTAGACGGATGGTGCTTGTACTGCCCCCTGGAGGAAGAGAAGGGAACAGCAAGGGGAGGCTGAGGAAGAGGGTAGAATAGTCGCCCAGCCAGAGGCAGGGAGGCCCCACTGAGCTCCAGTAGGGAGAGAGTGAGTGTTTCTTAATCGACATGAGTGAGGCAGGCCTGTGGGCCCTGGTGAGGAGCTTGGGTTCTATACTGAGAGGACCGCAAAGCCTCCAGGGGCAAAGGACGGTGGCCACATGTAGGAATGCACTGGAAGGACACCATCAGGCCCTAGAGTCCCAGAGGCACCTGTCAGGGACATTGATGCAGGGACTCGGGGAGGACTCCAATGGGAATGTGCCTGTTGGGGAGCCCACAGGACCAGCCGATGAGGAAGAAGAGCTGAAGGGAAAGGAGACACCCGTTACCACTGACAGATGTCACCGTGATAATTTAATTAACAAATTCCCTATTGATACAGATTTGGGCTGCTTCTGTGTTTTCCCCTCCTTGCAGATAATTTTGTCAGAAACATCACTGCACAGAAATTCCCAGGAGCGAGATGGTTGGTTCAAGATGTGGACATTTTTGATCATCTCCAGACGATCACGCGCCCTCGTTCCACGCCTGTCCAACGCTCAGGGGTTCCCGTTCCCTCTCCTGGACTTTCTCCACCTGCCAGGCTTCTGCGAACGCGCTGCCCATCCCCTCCACCCCTGGCACAAACCCACGAGTCTCAAATGCATTTGGATTTCTCGTTGCATTCTGGAATTCCAAACCCTTAAGAAGAAACCCTCGGCAAGCTAAGTGACTGCAAAGACTGCCCAGGGGCCTCCTTTGCCATGGGAGTAGGAGAAAGGCCTCCAACACCCTGAAGTGGGCCAATTTATCCCTATTCTTCCAGCAACAAAGAATTTGCTTTTCTTTCTATTGGCCCTGAAAACAAGTCCCCCCACTGAGATGGCAGTGAAACTAGGCCCTGAGGTGACAAAAGCTAAAGGACCAGTGGCCAAGCCCTTCTTCCCACCCCTTAGCAAGTGCCAGCAATCTAGAGAACCACCCTCTGAGCCCTGCACCCTGGGGGCCCCACTTGGCCTTCCCATCTCTGAGCTGGTCCTTGTCCCTGGTTGTGGCCACCACCTGCCAGCTAGAGACCTTCTGGCTTCCATTCCACACCGGCTCTGCTGCCAGGGTTTCCTTTTCATACCCGACCTTTTAAAAGAAAGGATTTTCTTTTAATCAGCAGCCATTGCATCTGCAAAGCTTGAAGCATAATTTTATTATTTCTCCTGACTTAGGGCTTATGCATTTGGTTCATTTTGGGGACGCTTTAAGATTTCAGAGCTTCGTGACTGGCAGGCATGCAGTAGCTCACGTTAACGTTGGCATTTGGGGAGGCTTTTGGAGATGGTGTATGTTATCTTTCCAAATTGACCTGGTGAGTTACTTGACTGAGAGAAGATTTTGCACCATACTGCTTATTAATATCGCAGTCCCTTCTTACTCACAAGGTACACACTCCAAAACCCTTAATGGACATCCCCAAACCACTGAGAACCCTGAACCCCATGTATACTATGTTTTCACACTCTTCATTCATGTCTGTGAAACTGCCAAACAAAATCACAGATAAGGGGAAACAACTGTGTCTTATCTTTTAAGACAAATGACTTTTTCCCCCATAGCAAGATAGATGAATAGCAAACTCAGATTTGACACAAATAGAAATTATTATTAATTAACTGCTTAGGATGTGTCAACCACCCGGCTGGTGGGCTACTAGTGTCTTTTTAATTTTTCTCAGCAACTCTATACAGGAGGTATGGTTTTTGTATACATTTTTCAGGTGAGGAAACCGAGGCAGTGGGAATGAATACTACCCGGAAGTGACTCACGGATACTGACCCTGGCAAGGGCAGAACTGGGGTGCACGCCTCCTACCCTAGGGCCCTTCCTTGGTAACCGTGCTCTTTGCCCACCATGGGCTCAGGACTGGGTCAACCGAGCAAAACCAGAGCTGTTTCTCAGAATTCCTTCCCCGTCTGGCTCTGGGGTGACAGTGGCCACGTGCCACATTTTGCTTGAGGTTTCTGAGGCTCTAACAAAGAGGCCACTGAAAAGGCCACTGTGAGTCTGTGCTCTGGGGCTGGAGGGGCTGCTCACTCCCCAGGTGACTGCTCTGCTTTTCATGGCTTGGCGGGGGTCAGGGCTCACCCTCAGCTCCTGCAGTGACTGCCAGCCCTTCCTTCCCTTGGGCCAGGAAGACATGTAGCTCTGTGGGGCAGGTGGCAGGTTGCTGCGGGAGCAGCCCAGAGGTGTGGCAGACAGACACTTCCCCTTGTCCTTCCTCTCATCCACAGTGGCTCTCCTTTCCAGCTGGTCCAGCTCCTCAGACCTTCCGGGTCCACCCTGGAGATAGTGGCGGATCACGCCCAAAGGTTCTGCTTCTCTAGTGCGACCCTGACTGCTGCACCAGGCGGGCAGGGGCGGAGGGATGGTGTATTTATTTATTTATCATTTATTATCGGTTTGCTCCCCTCCCCCTAGATTGGACAGATTCAATTCAATCTGAATTTTACAGAATGAATGAATACTTTTTTAGTCTAGCTCATGCAATATTCATGACATAAGCTAAAAATTATTTGCCGTTTGTCTGAAATTCCAATTTAAGTGGGCATGGCATCCTGAATTTTATCTGGCAACCCTGTCTCCATCCCCCAGAGAGACTTACCGAACTGAGCCCCGTCCCCTTCGCCTGAAGAGCATTTGAGAAAGTACGGGCAACATGCAGAGCCGGGGAGGACGCAGCAGGACGGGTGAGTTGCTACTCCAAGGGCCTCAGTGGCTTCCCGAGGAGGAAATGCAGAGCTGGGAAGTCCTCCAGGGGCCCAGAATTCACCCACTGATGGCCACTGCCTTCAGGACAGAGCCCGGCTTCCTGAGAGAGGCCCTCGAAGGCCACCTCACCTCCTTCCCAGCTCCCACCTCCACCTGGGGGACTGGATAGTCCCTGAAGACAGTCTCTTCTTATGTATGGCCACCCAGCATGTGGCCTTCGCTCTCCTGCCTGTGTAAACTCCTATTCATCCCTCGTGCCTCTAAGGCCTTATTTCATCATTAAATAAGGAGCACGTGGGCTCATGGACCCACCCTGAGTATGTGAGATAGAGGCAGAGCAGCCCTGTGGGCCTCAGTCCCCACAGACTCTCATCCCATAACTCCTTAGGACAGGGATAGACTTTAAAGATAGACCGGGGCGGTGGCACACGCCTATAATCCCACTTCTGCACAGAAGTCCTACTGCTTTCTTCTTTTTACAAAAAGAAAACTGTGGCATAGTGCGGTGGGTTCCAACCTACATCTGTCTGACTCCAGAGCATAAGCACCCTAGTACATACCACTGCCAGTTGTAAAAAGTCTAGAAATGAATCCGTTATGGAAGAAGCCCAAACCCTGTCCACTTGACAGAAGCCCACAACCAAAATCAATAGGGTTTCTGAGTCTCCACAGCCCTCATTTGTATGTCATATTGACACTGACACCCCTTCCCTTCTGAGACTGGCCTGGGGCTCTGCTCTCCGAGGGCAAGGTCAGATGCTCAGGCAGTATAAACTGCGTCTTCTCTCTGTCAAACTTCTTAGTGCTTTTCCATCACTAGCACAACTGAGCAGCAAGGACTGTGCTGGAGTCTGTGTTGGGGACCCGAGTTTTCTTTTTCTCTGACCTCCGTGAATCGCTTAGCCCCGCTGCTGCGTGGCTTCCTTATCTGCGGCTCCCACCCAGCTCCTGGGACGGACCTCCTAGACTACCTCTGCAGCCATGTCTCCCCCCACACTCTGCCCAAACTGCTTGCCTGACCCCAGACCCCTCTCATGCTTGTCCTCCCTGGGCCTTTGTTCATGATGCCTCTTCCTGGGAGATCTTCTCTGCCATCTCTGTCCACCCAAATTCAACTTGCCCTCCCAGATCCTGCCCAAATATCACTTCTTCCAGAAAGCCTGCTCTGATCCCAAGAACAACCATCTCATCTCTGAACATCCCTGGCACGACAGCTGTGGCTTTCCCAAGGAGCAACTGCTCCGTCCTTGTTTTTAGGGGTTTTGTGTCCTTGTTAGAGACCCAGGTTTCAAGTCAAACAGTCCTAGATTCAAATCCCAGTTCCACTGACTGTGATAATCCTGGGCAAGTGATTAGCAGTTCTGAACTTCACCTAACTCTTATGTAAGTCTGAATAACACAACATCTTCCACACAGGGTCTTAGTAAATGTTAAATAAAATGATGCATTCAAGAGTTCAATAAATAGTGGGTATTGCTATTGTCCTTTCTTATGCAGATCCCTGGGGTAGACAAAATATCTTTCTCATCTCCTCATAGGAACTTAGTTCATCCTGAACATGGCTCAACATTTTTAGAATAAAAGAAACAATCAAAAGCTAGTTTCAGGACTGCGGGTGTAGCCCAGTGGTCTAGCTGGGGGTAGCTCACTTGCCTAGCATGCATGAGAACCTGGGTTCAATCACCCAGCACTGAAAACAAAGTAATTTCAGGCTGCACATCTATTCACAAGAGTCAAAATATGGACGTAACTCAAGTGTCCATCCACAGATGAATGGGATAAACAAAATGATATGCACACCAAAAAATGGAATATTATTCAATCTTTAAAGGAAGAAAATCCTGTCACATACTAGAACATGGACAAAATTTGAGGCAATTATGATAAGTGAAATAAACCAGTCACGAAAAAAGACAAAATACTGGCCAGACATGGTGGCACATGCCCATAGTCCCAGGTATTCAGGAGGCTGAGGCAGGAAGGTGGCTTGAGCCCAGAAATTGAAGACCAGCCTAGGCAACTTGGAGAGATCCCCTCTTTAAAAATAATAATTATTATTGTATGATTCCATTTATATGAGGTACTTAGAATGGTCAACCTCATAGACAAAATGATGGTCATTTCCTGGGTCTATAGGGAGAGGAATTTGGTGGTTGTTTAATGGGTACAGAGTTTCAGTTTTATCAGATGAAAAGAATTTGGGAAATGGATGTTGGTGATGGTTACATAGCAATGTAAATGTATTTAATGCCACTGGTAGATACACATAAAAATGGTTAAAATGCTACACTTTATGTTATACATTAACATGTTACATATGTTATATATTAAAACAATTAAAAATAAAATTTAAAAACAGTCAAAAAAAAAAAAAGAGTGTTTTGGGGTTGGATTTTTTTTTTTTTTAACTAGCAATATAGTGGTCCAGACTAGGGGATGTGGCAGGGCGGGGTGAGGCTTGGTGGTAGAGTGTCTGCCTAGCATACAGAGACCCTGGGCTGCATCCCTAGCACCCACCCTGCACCCAATAAAAGCATAAGGAAGGTGGCCAGCAGACTTCCTAAGTTTAGCTTCTGGCTCTGCTGCTTACTAGCTCCCTCCCCCGGGCCTCAGGTTTGGCATCTGTAAAATGGGTACAAGAGAAGTACCAAGCTCCCAAGGTTGCTGAGAGGGAAAGGGAGCTAGATGCCTCTATAAGCTCACAGCAGAGACCGAGCACAACACCAGGTCACACTGCTGTCTGCCATCAACCTGAGGCTGAGGGGCTGTAGGAAGGAAGGACCATCCTCTCCAATTCTGCAAAACAAGCTATCTGTGTGGGACTCACCAGGAGACGTCTGTGTCCAACCCTCTGGCTCCTCAGGGTTTGTTAAGCCTTCCAATTTCCATCCTGCCATTTCTACTGTGTGACCTTGAGCTAGCTAGGTCAGCCTTGCTCGCGTCACCTGCCAAATGGGAGGACAACACCACCTGGCAAGGTGGGATCAGGGAGCCCCTCTGCGGGTACGCTGGCCCCTCTGGCTGCTGTTATTTCTGACTCTCCCCATGGAAAACCCCAAATAAACCCACTGGCCCTAGCCTGCTTCACCTCCTCTCAGCTAATCTCCACCACCTTTCCCTGTGCTTCAGTCCATAAACATCCCCCGGTCCTATGCCCAGGGAGGCAGATTTGAGGCCTGTGAGTCCCCTGTGTCCTCTTGTTGGCTTTTGTGAATAAACTCTTTCTCTTTTCAAAATTCATCCGTTTCAGTGATTGGCACTTCGTGCTGCTGGGAAACCGGGCCTGCTTCAGTAACATTACATGGTGTTTCCACTTCAGTTTGCATGTAACTCTCCCCCACAGTCTGCAAATCCTTGAGGATAGGGCCCCCCAGGACCAGTTTGTACCCTAAACCACGGGGCACCCAAATATGCAGAAAGAAAGCAAGGACAGAGGCAGAGATCGGCCATCCCCTCTCCCTTGATCCCTGGCCCATCTGATAAGGATCTGATCAGAGGAATCGATCAACAGGCCCTGCTCATTCTCCTATCTTTTCTAGGAATCACAACTTAGGTTTGTAGCTGTCTAATTTATTATTATATGGTGCAGTGCAGAGTAATTATACGCTGTGGTATAATTTGTTATAACTTGGGCTGAGGCCTATAACTGTATAATTTATTATTATACAGTATGGTGCTGAATAATACGAAGAGTATGTAATTTATTTCAGGCTTATGAGCCTAACCTGTAATCCAAAGGCAGCACGCAGACTATGTGGATGAGTTAATGTTTCTACGGTAACTTCGACTTAGATCTTTCTTCGTCTCTAACTTCTTTCCTTGGGCTTTTCAGAATACAGCCTGATAATGTCATCAAGTTCCTGGCACTTTTATATTTTAAACAAAGCTGAAATCTTGAACAATGCTGGCCCAGGTTGAGCGTGCATTACATATTGGGTCATGAAAAAGGAGAGCCCAAAGCTGTCACCTTATCCAGTGACAGTTGTCATTACGGGGAGGTCACAGCTTGCCCAAGGCGATGCCAGCAGCAGGTGTAGAACCCTGACCAGACTCCAGCTTCCTGGGTCCCCCGCAGGTTCCCTGGCATGCGGCAGCTCCATTCATTTGATAACTAATTTTTGTTCTGTTTTCAGCACTGGGAATATATTATTGGACCAGGAAATGTTCCATGCTGAGGGCTGGGAGCTTCCATCTCTCTGGTCCCTTTTTTCTTAAAGTGGTCCCTGGGATCAGCACCATCTGCATGGGTTGGGAGCTGGATAGAAAGGCAGACTCTTTTCACCTCGACCTGCTGAATCACAATCTGCATTGTAACAAGACCCCTGGGGGAATCCGCATGACTTACCGCGCTGGGCTTGATTTCTACAGCATTTAGAAAAAGCAATTTCTACCTCTACTTCCCTCCCTGGAAAATCCACGCCCTCTTGCTGAGGTTTAAAGCAGAGCTCCTTCTTTTTCTTCCTCTCCTCCTCCTTCTCCTCCTTTGTTCCTCCTTTTCCTCTTCTTCCTCCTCCTTCTTCTTCTTCAACATGTATAGTTTTTCATCTTGATCACAAAAGTTCATTGTATGCCCTTTGGAAATTCCAAACACACAGATACACGCACACACACACACACACACAAGAAAATCAAAATCACCCATCCAGAGATGACACCATTAATATCTACTCCTCTGCCAGACGTTTTTATACACATTTATTTTTTCGACAAAATTTTAAGAAAAGGTAGAATCATGTTGCCCACTGGGTTCTCTACGTTGACCATGCGTTCACCTGGAAGGTTGACCAAACACAGGTTGCTGGGCCTGACCATGCCTGGGGACTAGCAAGTTCCAGGTGGTGTGGAGCCTCAGGTCCAGGGACCACACTTTGGAAACCGCTGAAATCTGAGACTAAGATTCAGTGGTTGGAATCCAGTTCTACCACCAGCTACCTGGCAGGGTAGCCTCTGCATCTATAAGAACGGTACCCACCTCTTTAAGATTACTGTGAGGACTACATGAACTAATTAAATTAGTAAGGCGCAAAAGAAGCATTAATTACAATGAACATGCATATCATTTTATAATCTGGGTTTCTTAACAATTGCTCGTAAGCATTTTTCTTGTTGTTATTCTTCTGTGTATTTGTTTTTAAAGGCTGCTGGATTGTCCTTCATGTTGATGCATTGGTCTGGTCCCCAGTCTTTGACTAAACAGCCCTGTGATGAGCATTCTCGTAGATAAATCACTGCACCTGTCTGCATATTTCCTGAGGATAGAATGTGCTAAATGTGAAATCGCTGAGAAAAATCACATGACTGTGTTTAAGGCTTTTGATAAATTTTGCTAAATAGTCTTCCAGAAAAATTAAACCAATGCAAAATGCCACCCGCTGCCTATGAGATATCTTTTCCCTACGATCTCGTTAATGTCCCATGTTACTGTTTTTTTAAAAAGATTATGCCAATATTTTGTTTGTTAATTTGGATTTCTTTGATGATTACTGAAGTAGGACCATCCCTCCCTCTAATCTCTTAGGGCTTTAAATTTTTAAAAATTAAAAATCCCTCCAAGATTGTGTCTGTGTGGTTAACGAGCTCTCTCCTCTGACTCAGCCTTGGCTCACTCCACGCTCCTCAGCCCTGTGGGAGCAGAGGCGGCATCTCACAGGTAACAGCTGCCTGACTTAAATCCCACCTGTGCGGCTGGTAACATACCTCCCACTTAATAGACGGGTGTGCATTCGGGGAGGCAGGAAGGAGTAAGAGGGCCAACAGACAGAGGAGGGAAGGCATTGATTTGCTCAACCCAGATCTCCGCATGCCTCGCACAACCAGGCCCTCTGCTAAACATGGAGGACGCGAAGCCAAGGCAGTCTCAAAGCCCAGGGTGGAGCTGGGGGAAAACAGCATGCGGATGAGAACCCAGGCGTGGGGATTTCATGAGAGAAAGAATACCAGCTTGGAAGTCAGAGAACTCCAGGACTCTGTCTCTTCCAACTCCTAACGTCTCTGTTTCTGTCTCTTCCAACTCCTAACGTTGGGCAATTAAAGTATATTATCATTATTTTAAAAAAAATTTTTTTAGTTGTAGATGGACACAATACCTTTATTTTCTTTCATTATCGTGATGCGGTGCTGAAAATCGAACCCAGTGCCTCACACGTGCCAGCTGAGCACTCTGCCACTGACAGCCACAACCCCCGGCCCCCAAAGTGTATCATTCTTAGACTATTTTTAGGCTTTAACTGGTTAAAATAACAAATGGGGGAAAATCTGAAGATTTGACTCTCAAAAGCTGCCTATTGTTTGGTTCATCCAGTGTTTTTGCAAAATGAAAAAAAAAATCGGGATGGCTTAGGTTAATAATTCTCTAGAAATATATTGGTTCTTTAAGAAAAGAACCAGGTTCTTCACTGACTTCTCCTGGCTGAGCTGGAATAAGTTTATCCTCTTTCTTGGAACAAAAAATGGGAAAATATAAATATAAAACAGCAGTTGTCAACAGGGGACATCAGGCAACAAAGGAGAGCCATCCCCTGGGGGCAGAGAGCAGAAGGCGAGAACAGAAGCCCAGCAACAGCCTCAGCTGACTCCTGGGGAGAGGACTCAGGCCAGGCCCAGGAGAGGGAAGCCGGTTGGAGCACGGGGCTCTCCCTGAGTCCAGGAGATGCAGTTGGGATGTTGCTGGGTTTGAATGTTTCTGTCCACAATCTCCACTATAATAGTGGGGCTTTTGGGGAGGCGCTTAGGTCTTGGCTTATGGGTCGCTCCCATAAAAAGGCTTGATGGAGCCAGCTCATCCTCTGGCCCTTCGCCTTCCTCCACGTGAGCACACAGAGTTCCTCCCCCAGAGGAGTTGGATTTCAAGGCGCCATCTTGGAAGCAGAGACTGGGCCCTGTTCAGATCTGAAGCTGCTAACGTCCTGGTCTTTTCTGCCTCCGGAACTGAGAAATGAATAAGTTTCTATTTTTAAAAATATTACCCAATCTCAGATATTTTGTTTTAGCAACTCAAATGTATGAAGACAGAGGCCAAGGTGGCTAGAGGGCACAGAGCAGGTATCATGGAGAAGAGCGATGGAGAGGGAACGGGAGAGGAGACAGACTGTGCATGTGCCATGGCATAGGTGAGCCCTGGAGATAGCAGAGGAAACTAATCTTCCAAGTGCTGATGAACACGTGCACGGGTGGACATAGCTGAGGGCAGGAAGGGGCCACCTAGGAGGATTAGAGGGAGACATCCCAGGAGTCCACACGGGGCTGAGAAGAATGCCGTCCTCAGGAGCCAGAGGAGAAAACCTTATGACCCACAGGGCAATAGGCGGAGTACTCACAAGGGTTTTGCCTCATTAATAGGACACAATTAACTCTAAATTAAATATTGTTCTGGTCCTGTCCAAAAATGCTTAAAAGTAAAGATTACACTGATTTCAAGTAACTTTAACTGTGTTCCAGGAAAAAAGGGAACATATACAAATATAGAAATTAAAAAAAAAAAATCTAGCGCCCCACAAAGTAAAATTCACAACGTCTGGTATCCATTAAGAAATTGTCAGGCATGCAAAGAAGCAGGGAAATTCAACTCATTAACAAAGAGAAAATTCAATCACAGGACGCTGACCCAGGAACGCCGCAGACGATGGAACTGATGAAGACATTTAAACAGAGGCCACGACTGTATTTCCTGTGCTGGCGAATCTGGAGGAAAGATAAGGGTGTTAAAATGTGACGTGGAAGATTGTACAAGAACTCAGAAAGAGGAGAGATACACCCTTGCAGACAGAGTGATAGAAAGGATCCAAAAGGAAACAGAGAGGAAGGAAGGGAGTCGGTGAGCTGTAGGACCAGTGGACGTGTTTCAGAGAGAGAGAGAGAGAGAGAGAGAGAGAGAGAAAGAGAGAGAGAGAGAGAGAGAGAGAGAGATAATGGTTCAAAAGCGTCCACACTTGATGAAAACTCTAAACCCATAGATCCAAAGAGCTCAGTGAACCCCAAGCCCATGGATTTATCACAACCCACCTCCCACCTCCAAATGACATCGTGCCACGTCCCCTTACAAGGTTAAGCTTGAGCATCTTGTAACATGATGCCCCCACGTCCCCCCTCCTGGCCTTAAAGAAGCAATAAGAAAAGGACACAAGACCCATTATAATCCAATTATTCAGAACCAGATATAAAGAAAAAAATCTTTAAAAGCAATCAGAAAACAAAGAAACAAAACCATGTTACTGAGAAAGGAACAGATAGAAGGCCGGCGTCCGATTTCTCAAAAGAGACAATGCCAGGGAGAAGCGACGCAGCCGCATCCCGAAAATGGTTTTTAAAAGCTGGACCTAGAATCCCACAGCCAAAGAAGGCAGCTTTCAGAAAGTGAAGGCAAAATAAAGATGTCTTCGGGTTTGCCAAAGCGGAAAGCATTCAGCACTAGCGTAGCTGGAGGGAGGAAATGGTCATGGAGTTCTCCAAGCAGAGAGCAAAGGGCACCTGATGGGTGTCTGGACCTACAGAAAGGAAGGAGGGGCACTGGGAATGGTAACCACTTGGGTAAATAAAAATCTGTTTTTTTTTAAATTAAAAAAAACACATTAAAATAGGATTGACTATTTAAAGCACAATAATAATGTCCTGTGGGGTTCAGAATAAGGGTAGAAATCCTGTGCATATCTACGATGGCACAAAGGCCCGTGGAGAAGTGGGAGCTCAGCACCGGCTGGTTCTGACGCTCATGTGAAGTGGTGTGATGTCACTTGAAGACAGGCTGCAGGCTCTAAGCTCCAAAACCACTGCTGAATTAACACAGTGAAGGACGATGACTGAGATGGGCGTGTAGCTCAGGGGGAGAGCACTTGCCTAGCATGTGTGGAGTCCTGGGTTTGATCCCCAACACCACAAAAGTGGTGGGGGTGGGCCAACAACAAATGGGGCCAACAGAAAACAAAGAGCAGCATAGTCTATTGAAACCCAATGATGCCGATTATCACATTAAACATAAATGGTCTAAACACCCAGTTAAAGAGGCAGAGATTGTCAGATTGGATTAAAAATCAAGGCCCCCACAGAATGACAGTGATCAAGAATACAAGCAACAATAAGTGTTGGCGAGGATGTGGGGGAAAAGGTACACTTCTGTATTGTTGATAGGACTGCAGATTGGTGCATCCACTCTGGAAAGCAGTATGGAGATTCCTTAGGGAACTTGGAATGGAACCACCATGTGACCCAACTACCCCACTCCTCGGTTTATACCCAAAGGGCTTAAAATCAACATATTGCAGTGCCTCAGCCACATCAGTGTTTATAGCAGCTCAATTCACAATAGCTGAAGTGTGGAACCAACTGGGTGTCCTTTGACAGATGAATGGATAAAGAAAATGTGGTATATATACACAACAGAATATTACTCAGCCTTAAAGAATGAAATGATGGCATTTGCAGGTAAATAAATAGAGTTGGAGAATATCATGCTAAGCAAAATAAACCGATCCCAAAGGCCAATTGTTTTCTCTGATATGTGGATGCTGATCCATAATGGGGCAGGGCTAGGGAAGAATGGAGGAACTTTGGATTGGGCAGAGGGAAGTGAGGGGAGGGGAGGAGATGTGGGGTGGGAAGGATGGTGGAATGAGATGGACATTATTACCCTGCGTACATGTACGGTTGCAGGAACAGTGTGACTCTGCGTGGTGTATAACCAGAGGAATGAGAAGTTGTGCTCCATTTGTGTACAATGAGTTGAAATGCATTCTGCTGTCATGTATAACTAATTAGAGCAAATAAAAAATAATGAAAAGAAGTAAATATAGATGTAATATCAGCCATAAAAAATCAAGACCCCATAATAGGTTTCCCCTAAAAAACCCACTTAAAACAAAAACAGGTTAAATGTAGGAAAAGATAGATCATGCTAACTGTAGTTAAAAGAAGGCACGTGTTACCATCTTAACAGATAAGATAGGTTTCAGAACAAAGAACATCAGCTGAGATGAAGAGTCATTTCATAATGATAAAGGGGTCACTTTCCCAAGTACTGATGCCTGGTCTTATCCCCTAAAATTCTGACTTAACAGATCCAGGCTCCACCTGGATTTTTCAACACCTCCCCAGGCTTCCAGCTAAGAACCACATCTGCCTCTGGCTGGCTCTGGATTGTCTGCTTGGTTCTTCATGCCCCTGTAGTAGACTCAGGAAATGACTGACTCTAATCAAACAGTTCCCATGCACCTGTTGGTGCTCAAGAGCTTGAGATGTGCTCGCTCATCTAATCCTTCCCACGGCCTGGTCAGTTTGGTACCGACATTACTCTGAGACAGATTTAGGGATAAAAAGAGAACTCCAAGTCTCTAAAGGAAAAAATTATCTCTGCCAAACAAGAGAACAAACAACTCAGAAACAATGCTGGACAGGACAAAGGAGAGACTAAGGGACAGAAAAGGACAGAACGTAAGGACATATTAAACACCCATAAGTTACTTTATGATCCACAGTTTCCTGTTGGTTTTCTGGGATGTAGGAAAACAGGAACAAGACCTCAATAGAAAGAAGCCATTCACCTGGTGAGTCTAGGGGATCCCAGGCGGCTAGACTGTAATCCTCTGTCCTGATCATCCTATGACCATGATCGATGTAAGAGGAAGCTTCCAGAGCAGACCAGACCCTCTCATGGGGAAACATGATTTCGATCAATATTTCCCAACCACGGGAGAAGCCCAGCCCTTTGGACCATACTCATTTCACTTAATTGAGTACCCTAATAAAAACTCGACCTTAGCCTCTGGTGGCCCGTTTTGCTCTCAGGATGGCTCTCGCTCTGCTCTGAGAGTGCACGTTTTTACTTTCTGTAATAAACTTCCTTCTACGCTACTAAGACCTGACTGGCCCAGCCTCTCTCTTCACGGAGCCTCTGTCTCCGCATCTGTAAAATGGGGCCGACATCTTTCCTTGCCAAGGCTGTCCTTCCCTGTGACGGAGTCAAGCCTCTAGAAGGCTCAAGCGGAGGCCTCCTCTGCCCTTACTCTGCTGCCTCCTGGACATGGAGTCCTTCCCCTGCAGGGCCAAGGGGAAGGCAGGACCATCTGAGCCAGGGACTGAGGATGGAGACATCTCAGCATGGGCCACAGGAAGGCCAGCGCGGCGTGGCAGTGAGTCGGCCTCACGAGGCAGCTGCTAGCACCTCCGAGTGCATCTTCATTCACCACCTTCTCCTCCAGGTCCTTGGCTCTGATCCCAGAGTCCACCTGTTGGCTGGACTGCGGGGCAGCACCTGAGTGATCCCCCCACCCTCAGGACGGTGTTTTTCTCATTAGCTTTAGAGACAGGATCCTGCTGTGCAGACACGTCCTCGGAAACCACATGCCAGGCCTCCAGACTGTCTTCCAGGTGCTGTGAAGGGGCCTTCGTCAAATGCCTGTCAAGTTGCTCCCACGGCAGGATAAATGACAGGCTGGATACGCGCCCTCAGGGGACCAAGGAAGAGTCATTGGTCCAATCCAAATCCAAGCATCCACGGAGACGTTTGTTCACTCATTCATTTGTCTACAGGATGTTCGTGGAGCACCTACTGTGTGCGCAACACTGAGCACGCAGTGAGGACTGAGGAGGCTTCTGCGTCCCGGGGCCTCGCAGCCCCGTCAGAAGAGATGCGCATCAAAGCACAGAGACTGTCCAAGTAACGGTGGGTCGTGAGGAGGCCCGGCGGAGGTCCCCTCGTGTTCTGAAGGACGATCAGGAGTCTTCTGGGGCAGACGAGCCAGGGAGGTCACTGGGGGCAGAGCAGAGGCCAGGAGGGAAGACGGGCTGGGAATCTTCCGGGGCTTTGTGTGAGGAGGGGAGCCAAGCAATGTGCCAGGTGGCAAAGGGCTTTGAGCGCCTGGCTGGGGAGTTTGCCCTTGACCCGCTGTCCTGGAACAAGGTGCCCTGAAAGGAATTCTGGAGGTGAATGACAGGAGGGTACCCGGCCTTCAGAAAAGACACTCCAAGAGGCAGAGGCATGGCCATGTGGGGTGGCGGTGGCCACTAGAGGCAGAGTTGGGAGAAGGGCTGGCAGGAAGGTTCTGGCAAGACACAGTGGGGGCTTGAGTTGGGTGAAGGTCCGTCTGGCTGACAGGGAGAGGTGGATGGGGTGACACGGGATGGATGGAGTTTAATCACAGTCTTGGGGCAGCTGTGATTCTTGTCACTCACCACGAGAGGGCAAGTGCCTTGGAGGTTGGAACTGGGTCTTATCTAGTTCTTAAACTTTAGGGTCAGCTGGGTGTGGTGGCACAGGCCTGAACACTCAGTGACTTGGGAGGCTGAGGCAGGAGGATCACAAGTTCAAGGCCAGCCTTAGCAATTTAGCAAAGCCCTAAGCAACATAGTGAGACCCTTTCTCAAAATAAAAAATAAAAAGTGCTAGGGATGTGGCTCAGTGGTTGAGACCCCTGGGTTCAATCCCCAGTATTTAAAAAAACAAAACAAAACAGGGTCAACATGAAGATGGAAAGAATGGATGAGTGGATGGATGGAGGGAGGGACTGATGAAGGAATAGATGAATCAATGGAAGAAAAGAAGACAGGATGGATAGAGGGATGGATAGAAAGATGAGGGACTGATGGAAGGATGGATGGATAGATGGATGGTGGTGTGTGCAAATGGCTAAGTGTGTGGAGTGGTGAAGTTCTTGGTAAATGAGTGAGTGACTGATGGAGTAAGAATGAGTAATGAACAGGTGAAAATAAACAAGTGACTGTGTCACTGTAGTGTGCTGATTCTAAGTCCTTTGGGTATAAACCGAGGAGTGGGATAGCTGGGTCAAATGGTGTTTCCATTCCAAGCTTTCTGAGGAGTCTCCATACTGCTTTCCAGAGTGGCTGTACCAATTTGCAACTCCACCAGCAATGTACAAGTGTGCCTTTTTCCCCACATCCTCGCCAACACTTATTATTGCTTGCATTCTTGATAATAACCATTCTAATTGGAGTTAGATGAAATCTTAGAGGGGTTTTAATTTGCATTTCTCTAATTACTAGAGATGTTAAACACTTTTTCATATATTTATTAGTCACCTGTATATCTTCTGTAAAGTGTCTGTCCAGTTCCTTGGCCCATTTATTGATTGGGTTCTTTGTATTTTTAGTGTAAAGTTTTGTAAAGTTCTTTATAAATTTTGGAGATTAACACTCTATCTGAAGTGCATGTGGAAGAGATTTATAGCAGCTCAATTCACAATAGCTACTTTGTGGAACCAACCTAGATGCCCTTCAACAGATGAATGGATAAAGAAACTGTGGTATATATACGTGATGGAATATTATTCAGCCATAAAGAAGAATAATATTATGCCCTTTGCAGATAAATGGATGGAATTGGAAAATATCATGCTCAGTGAAATCAGCCAATCCCAAAAAACCAAAGGCTGAATGTTTTCCCTGATAAGTGGATGATGATATATAATGGGGGTGGGGAGGTTGGGGGTGAGAGAAGAATGGAAGAACACTAGATTATATAGAGAGAAATGAGAGGGAGGAGGGGGATATGAAAAATGGTGGAATGAGACAGACATCATTACCCTATGTACACGTACAATTACACAAATGGAATGAATTTATATTGTGCACTACCATAGAAATAAAAAGATGTATCCCATTTGTGTACAATGAATCAAAATGCAGTCTGTAAAAATTAAAAATAAATAAATAAAAATAAGATAAAAATACTAGCATACCCAAGTCCAAAAAAAGAAAAGAAAGAAAGAAAGAAAGAAAATAAACAAGTGGATGATCACACACAAATGAGCACATGGCTCCACAATTGGTTGGATGAATGAATAAATAAGCAAAATATTTGCCTAAATAAAATAAAGATTTAAGGGATAGTGAATGCATTACTGAACAGATGATGGGTCAGTCGCCTCCAGATGGAAGACCAGGTGTAATCTGGGCCCTCGAGCAACGTTTGCAGCTGCAAGGTCTTCATCTGATTGCGTACAGTCTGGCGACCTGGCTGCTTAGAACAGCCTCTGGTGCATGGTAGGGACTCCATCTACATCGGAGGAATCAATGCAGCAACAAATGAAGGCTGCAGATCAGCCGACCCAGTGGGGCTGGTATCAAGAGACTGGATTTAATCTTCGTCCTTCACATTTCCGTGATGTCTTTTGAGCTCAGCCTCTCTCTTCTCGGGGCCTCTGTTTCCCCATCTATAAAATGGGACTGCTGTCTTTCCTCATCAAGGCCATTGTAAAGACACCACGAGAAGAACCGGGAGTCCCCGGGCGGCCACAGGGACCCAGCGCGTGCTAGCTCACCCCACTCCCGGCAAGCTTCTTGCACTACCGGGATCACTTCTGGATGTCTGAGAATATCGCAAGCCCCTGCTCTGCCTCCTCTCTCGTGGAGGAACCATTTATCATTGACCCATCTAAGCAACTGAACTTACCCCGTAGCCTCTCTCCAGATTGGGTCAAAGGAGGCCAAGACTCTCTCCTTTGACCAAAACTTGAGTCAGGTGTCTTTCTCTGAGTCCTCTGTCCTCCCAGACTCCAGTTTGAGAAAGAACGCTACGTCAGTTCATAGAACCCGCCCCTTAGCCTCTGGCCACCCTGGCATCCTCCCGCGCTGGCCCACCTGAGCGGTGACCCTACCAAGTCACTTTAGCCAGGCACTCTCGTCCTGAGCATTCCACTGCTGGTCCCGCCCAGTTCCTTGGTTATAAATCCCCACTGTACAAAGGACTGCGTATGTGTGTGCCCATTCGTCCTGGTTGGAGCCACGCTTAGTCCAATCTCTCTCCCCCACCACAAGACCCCACTGCAGTGGACCCTACAGCTCTGGCCAGGCTCCCCTGGAACCAAGGCTGCCTCGCCATCTTTTTTTTTCTTTTTTCTTTTTTTTGCAGCGCTGGGGATTTGAACCCAGTGTCTTGTGCTTGCGAGGCGAGCACTCTACCAACAGAGCTATATCCCTAGCCCCCCACCCCCGCCTCGCCATCTTTAACGTGTGTCATCAATCATTTTTTCTTTCATAGGCCTGCACTCACAAAATGCGCTTTCATTTAGGCCTTTGGATCTTAGTTGAGAGCCCTCCATATTTATAGTTTATGATTTTTGCTTTTATCATCATTATTATTTAAAAATTTCCCTCAGAACTTCAGGCACAGCGAGGTAGACAAAATATTTGGAGCCTGTTTTTATCTTCATATTTAATTTAAGTGCAAGAAAGATGGGATGGATGGGGGGGCGGAATAAGGACTTTGTACTTGAGCGAGCCTGAGATTTCTGGAAGCCAACTATCCAAGGTCATTCTCTGCCGGTGCCCGCTGAGAGCTATGGCAAGCCTTATTCCTTGTCTTTAGTGAGAAAATTACTTAATCATCTATTGCCAAAGGGAAAAGACAGCGCTGAAGAACATATTTTAGCAGAAAGCACCAAGACTTTTCATCTTAATGCTAACGACCGTCTCTAAGATTCAATGGGCCCCTGAGTTCCCTCCTTAAATCCTCATCTCTTTTTTTCTGCTGGAGTTTGAACCCTGGAGATTCACCTGACGGTGGCGAAACCTTCTTCAACTCGTATTGCTCCGTATCGCCACGAGGGGGCGCTCCCAGACCAGACACAGGCGGTTGAAGCCACCAGCCTCGCTGCTGCCACCTATCGTCCCTTCTCTGTCTGGGAGGGTGGGGCGGGGGTCTCCTGCCCCTTGAAGATCCCATAAGCCCAGATGTAGCCCTGAAGCCTTGAGCAAGGTCACTACAGAGGAGTAGGATGTGCCTCGAGACTTTTCAGGATCACTTAAAATAGACTGGGCTTCTTGAGAGGATGCAAAAGTTGAGGACCTACTATGTGTCGGGGTCTTCCTATACAAAACTGAGGACCTACAAAGAGGTGGCTATCCAAGGTGAGGAGGCTGAGGGTCGAGTGGAAACTTGACCTTGGCAGCTGTCCCTGCTTTCCACGAGTTGCTAAGCAAAGGGGGTCTCAGCTGTGACTTAGCTGCAGTCAGACCCCAGGTGAACAGTGCTGCTATCAGGGAGGGACTGGTCATTGGCATCCCCAGATCTGCAGTGGGGAAGGGGACAGTTCCGGGAAGGGGGAGAAAATTACCCAGGCTGGTAGTCACTATGTGGTAAGGGGACAAGCAGGAACCTTGGGGTTACCACCAAGCCCCAACTTGGTTCCTAAGTGAGCTCAGGAAATGTCAATGTGGGAGAGGTTTTTTGCATGCAGAAAAGTTTCCTTGTAAGTAATTGTTATTTAATTAGCATTCAATGTATTACAGGAGCTTTTTAAAAGACTAGGCATTCTTAAGCCTTTAAGCTCAATTTACAAAACTTATTATTCTATTTCTATGCAGTCACTTCCAAGGGACTTTTGATTAATGGTCAGTGGACTCAGTGAAACCATCCATCCCACTTGCAAACTTGGTTAATTAAATTATCTCCAACATTTTACACAGGACTTACTAATTTAACATATTCAATTTCCTTTTTTAAACACCTTCCTCAGCTGACCTGACAAGCCAAACTTTCTAAAGTCAAACCACTTTGGGAAAAAAAATCTAATTTAAAAACTTAAACAATAGCAGATCTCAAGATCTCTTATACATTCTGGTACCATTAATAAGTTTAGTGTAAGAAGATTCATGTGCTTCTTGACAGAAGAATCACAAGTCTAAAATCAATTACACATTTTAAATTGGAGTCACAAGGCTAATTTGTGCATACTCTATGCCAAAAAAAACCCCTTTTCAATGTTATGAATACTTTAAATACCAAATATATCACAATATGGATTTGATTTCTAAACCTTTTCAGGGTAAAAGGCATTGGCCCAGAATTACAGTTTGGATCTGGAAAAGACTCAGGTGTTAAAGGTGTGGTCCCCAGTTGGTGGCACTATTGGGAAGTGATGGCAACTTCAGAGACCAACCTTTCATGGAGGACAGAGGGCACTGGAGGGTCCTGAGACCCTGGGACCTGGCCCTTCCTCCATCCCCTCTCTGATTGTTGGCAGCCATGAGGTGAGCCCCCTCGCATTATGTTCTGCTCACTAAAGGCCCAAAGTCGGGCTGGGGATATAGCTCAGTTGGTAGAGTGCTTGCCTTATAAGCACAAGGCCCTGGGTTCAATCCCTAGCACCGCAAAAAAAAAAAAAAAAAAAGCCCAAAGCCATGGCACCAGGTGACAACGGACTGACACCTCTGAACTATGAGCCCAAATCAATCTTTCCTCCTTTTTCAGTTATCTCAGGTATTTTTGTCACAGTGATGGAAAACTAATATTCCCAGGGAGGAGAAAACTCTCCATCCTGCAGGGATTGGGATGATCTCTCTAGCACACCATAGGATCTCAGGGACAGAAGTTCCATGTGGTGGCAGACACCAATATCCATCTCCCCCCAACCCCCGCCTCCTCAGAAGCAGGACTTCAGGTTCTGAATGGGCATTTTGCCACCTGGAATAAAGATGGTATTCCTCAGCCTCCCTTGCAGCCTAGTGTGGTCTCACCACTACAATCTGGCCATGAGATAGAAATGGAAATGTTAAGTGGCCACGTCCGGAAACCTCTCTGAGAAGAAGCTGGAGTACATGTCCTTTCCCCCTCTGTTTTATCCACCTCCTCCATCTTGCCATCTGGACCACAGGTGTGATGCTGGACTTCAGTCACAGCCTAGACCTGGAGGGCCAGGACCCCACTCTGGGGTGAGGGGTCAGCTAGAGGATCCTGGGGTTCTGGTGACTCCAAGGAGCAGCACATCCATTTCAGCCAGAGAGAGATTCCTCCCAGCCTGAGCTTCTTGGCCATGCGATTTCACCCTCGTCTCATCTTCTCCCTCCCTGAGTCTGGACTTGGCCTGTAACTTGCTTTGATCAGTTACACATAGCAAAATTGTCATTGGGTGACTTCTGAGACTGGGCTTTGGGGGGCCATGCAGTTTCCACATCTGCCCACTTGGAGGGCTGGCCTGAGACTCTCATGTGAAGGAGCCAGTCTAGTCTACTGGAGGATGCAGGTCTCCAGCCAGGAGCGCCAGCTGCCGGGCACTCGAGTGGGCCCCTGTGGAACCTTCCAGTCCAGGCAGCCCTCCAGCGCTGGCTGCAGCTGTGTGAGGCAGCCCAGGCAGGATCCGCAGGGGAAACACTCCACCAAGGCGCAGACTATGAGACCTAAATTGTTGTTCTCAGCCAGAGTTCCAGGGTGGTTTGTTTATGCAGCAAAAGCTAAAGAAAATACGACCCTAACCTGCCCGGTTCTAACTCTTTCTTGAGAACAAAGCTGATCCGATTTGAGCCATGGTTGTTTGGAGTCTTGAGTGAACCAAATCCTGATGGATCTGTAGACCAGAGATTTTTTTGCTGGAATGTGCTACCTCAGGGTCTAGGGTTATTCTCTCTTGCTGGTGATGGATGGATATGTGGAGCCCTTTTTTAATTGGTTGCCATGACAACGAGGGACTCTATTTCCTCTGAAGAGGTTGATTTTGTGGGCAATTAGATTCTGGCCATACCATTACCTAATTCTGTGTGATCTAAGACGACAACCCCCCTGCTATACTCCCTGCCCTGTTTTGCAACCCCCACCCGAAGGTCAAAGCTGGCTTCCTTTGCTAATCTCTTTATTACCTAATTGAATTCTGAAGCTGTTTTTCCCTTTGCTGTCTGCCCAGGCTGTGACTCCAGTAGATATTGACAGCCTTCTTTTTGGATTCTACATCTCTCTTTCTGGGCTCCAGGTTATAATATCCCCAGAGTCAAGTTAGGGAATAAAGTTTTCTCTCACTCTGGGTCTCAGTTTCTTCCGTGCAAGATGGAGACAATACACTGACCCGATGGGGTTCTGGGAGATCACTGAGACCCTGACTACCAACCCCTAGCAGCTCTCAGTCCTGCTCAGAGGCCCTAACTGGCTTCTAGACTTGGGCAATCAGGGCTCAGTGGCTTGCTGTGGCCACCAGGTCTGCCGAGTCCACCACCTCCTGCACCCCACACCAGCCACGCTACCCTAAGTCTGCTTCCCAGGCCCCAGGGTGTTAGCTTCGCATCTCTGTGACCAAAATATCTGACGAGAACAACTTCAGAGAGGGAGAGGTTTATTTTGGCTCCTGGTTTCAGAGGTCTCAGTCCATAGCTGGCCGGCTCCAAGGCAGAAACATGGCGGAAGGGGATGGCGGAGGAGAGCTGCTCAGTTCATGGCAGCCAAGCAACAGAAAGAGGGGCGGGGAATGCATCAGGGGCGGATATAGCCCCTGAGGTCATGCCCCCAGTGACCTACTTCCTCCAGCCATGACCCACCTGCCTGTAGTTTTTACCACCTCCAGTAAGTCCATTCAAATGATTGACTCATCAAATGGATTGATCCCCTGATGAGGTCAAAGCCATTAGGATCCCATCATTGCCTAAAGCCCACCTCTGGACCCCACTGCACTGGGGAATCATGCTTTTGATGCAGGAGCCTTTGTGGGGACATTGCAGTCCAAATCGTAACATCCACTGTGCTCCCCCTCGGGGCCTTTGCCCCTGCCAGGCTCTCTTCCCTGCCCAGGATGCCCCCCCCCCACCCCGCTCTTTCCTGGCTGTCTCCTTCTCCATCCTTCAGGTCTTTTTAAAATGCCACATCCCAAGGGGTTGTCCCTGACCACATTGTCAAAAAAGCCAGCTCTTCCATCTCTCCCCTGCCTGTCAAAAGTCATAATAAACATAGCACAATTAAATGATAACCAAAATAAAAAATGAAAGCTCTTAGGTGAAAACTTTTGTCCACAAATATGCTGCCCGTGAATGTTTACAGCAGCTTTCCTCATCATTGTCACGACCTGGAAGCCACCGAGATGTCCTTTGACCAGTGAATGGATGAATGGTGGACCACACATCCAGCGGAATATCATCCAGACAAAAAGGAATGAACTCTTAAGTCACAGGGAGGCCCGGGAGAACCTTCAGGGCACATGTGGAAGAAGCCCATCTGGAAAGCTGTCTACTGCAGCCCCAATGCATGACACTCGGCAAAGGCGCAACTCTGGAGGTGGATAAAGTCAGCGGTTGCCAGCCAGGGGTTTCCAGAGAAAGGTGTGGGCAGGTGGAGCCAGGGGGTCTCCGAGGGTTATGTGACACTTATTCTGTGTGCGACTGCAGTGGTAGGTACATGTCACTGTACATTTGCCCAAATCTGTAGACCACACAGCCCAGGGAGAAAACTCGAATAATGTGTCAATATTGTCTGATCAATTGGAACAAATGTCCCACACTGATGCGGGATATGGTGGCGGGGATGAAAGAGTACCTAGGGGTTCTGTACTTTCACTCATTTTTGTTCTGTAAAGCTAAAATTAAAAAATAAAGTCCATTAATTTTTTTAAAAATTAAAGCTATTATTGCACATGACTTATACGAGGTACCATGGGCTTTATTTTTTCCTGTCTCATCTTTTGCAGGAGTGGAGGGGATGTCCCCATGGGGAATGATCCGGCCAGCCAGTTGACAGCATGGGATTGACAGAGTGGCATTCATCACGTGGCCCTGGGTGTACCCTGACACCCTTGGAGGAAGCTCTGAGCTCCTGACCACAGGGCCCACAAAGCCCATGGTGATCCGAGGTCACCGCAGCCCTGCCCCACACAGCTCCCTCCCATGATGCTCTGCTGCCTAGGACTCCAGGGGGAGGCGGTTTCCAGTGCTCTTTGAAACCTTCCGATTCTACTACGGAGAAAGGCTCTGTTTGGTGCTGGAGAGTCTCAGAGGCCCTCTGATGCTGGCCAAGTGTCCTTTTGTGTTGTTACTAGCAGCTTCAGAGTGGCCCCTCCTGGTGGCATTATTCCTTGAATTCATAGTTCTCCCACTTTTCTTAATGGAACGTCATCTCCGTTTTCCACTTGTGGCAATAACATCAAGTTTCCTTCTCAAATCAACTTACTCACAGAGGTTTTTAAAAAGTAATTCAGATTAGAGAAAAATGTTAAGAAAAGGTAATACCAGTGGCGGACTCTGGCAGAGGGGAGTTAGATGTCCGAGTTTGAGAAACAAAGTGAATCCTCAGCACCCTTTTAGCAAGGACCACTTGCAACAATGTGGTTTATCTAAGCTCATAGGTTGGAATACATTCCTCGCAGGGTTATCAATAGCAGCAATAGCGATAAAATCGCGACATAAGCAACTCAAATGTCCATCCCATTGGAATGGCAGCCGTGGAACTTTTCATCCAGGATTCTTTCGATGCAATTAATAATGACACCAGGATGAAGGCACAGGCTTGGAAAATCAAAGGCAAACTAGATATTCATTCCCTCCACCCATGAGGAAGTGCTTAAGGAAATTGTGGCATATGCAATTTGTAAACTGTTATGATTGTGCAGATTTATAATTCACACTTACAAAGAATGTGTAAAAAATGCTTAAGCATATCATCTAGAGTTCAGAGACGAGTAGAGAAACCACCCCGGGAGGAAATATGTTAAAATGGATTGATTATTGCTATCTCAGAGAGGAGATCAAGGGGGATAGCTGTTTTCTATATTGACTTCTTATGTGTAAATATTCATGCTTCACTTTGTCCAAGAAAACCCTGATTCAGTGCACCTGACCAATGTCCTTTCTTTGACTGAAATCCTCTACTTGTTCCCTTGTTCCTGACATGAGGCTCACAACATGGCCTGCAGGTTCTGTGTGATCAATCTCCCGTCGTGTCTAGATCACCACTCAGGACACCCACACCAGCTCTCTCCTGCTCCTCTTGGGTCTCAGCTTCAAAGTCATTTCCTCGTGAAGCCCTCCCAACCCAGATCAGGCCAGGTCTCTGCTCCTGACACCTGCGGCTTCCCTTTCCATCCACCGCTCCCCAGAGTAACTCTTCATATCTTTGACGTAGGTGTTTGCTCTACCGGGTCTTCCCCGCTGGCCTGCAAACTCCTTCAGTGCAGAGGTCGTACGTGCATTGACCAGGGTGGGGCTCAGTGAGCATTCATTGTCTGAACCCTGACCATTGGTTGATACCACGTGAACGTTCTTGATGCTTTTCTGGGCTTTATGAATGTTCCTAAATGGGCAAGAGACATTATCATGATCTGTAAAATCGATAAGGAAATTGAATAGCAATATTCCCTAGTGCCTTAAAATACAATTCGATTTGCACAAATTTGATTTGTATGCTTGCCAATGATGTATCTTTTATGTAAAGCAAGTCCTAATTCAGAGGCTTTTCTCCCACGGGAGTTTAAACCCCAAGACCACATTTCTCAAGACAGAGATGGAGGGTGGGGCGCTGGGGCTCTGATCCCCTTCTGCAGACACATCTCTCAGGCCAGCTCATTTCTGCAGAGCGGCTTCTCCACTGTCATCCTGGCCACACTGAGCTCGCCCGCCCCTCCTGATGAGCCAGGGGATCTTGGTCCACCTAGGAGCCATGGGTCCAAGGCCTGTGGCTGCTGGTTAAGAAAAGAACATTGTGACCACAGCTTTGATCCCAAGGGGAAAACAAAACTCCTGTGCTGCTTCTGGTCCCCTATCTCTTATCTTCCCTTTGGAGGTGCCATTAACTGGCAGGTCCCCTCATGCTCCCTGCAGTCTACCCTCCCTGCACAGCCACCGCCATCTCTTTACATCCAGTTCAGACAATTTCTCCTGTGCTTAAAACCCTTCAGCAGCTGTCCTCCCATCGTAGGTCAAAGTCAAGGTCATTTCCAGGGCCCTCGAGTTGGCCCAGATCAGGATGCTTGGATTGCACAAGAGGATCCACCATCATCAAGGTGATGGTAGATGTGGGAACACTGCTGAGATGCGGGAGACCCTGTGCCATCTGGTCCCCTCGTTTGGGCAGCCTCGCTGCCCATCTCCACCTTTGCTCGCCTGCAGCTTCCTTCCTCCTCTGGGCGGGAACAGTCAGGCGCTGGCCTCAGGACCCCTGCACTCGCTGCTCCCTCTGCCTGAGGAGCTCTTCCCCATCCCACCCAACCCTTGCCTGGACAACCGCAGGCTCCCCACTAGACCTCCGACACAGCTCTGGTCACATGTCACCCCTCAGGAGGGGCCTTGGTGACCTCTCTGAGTAACCCTGCCCTCCACCACTGGCACCCCTAACTCTTGCTTCTCCTTCCCACCACTCAGAACCCACTGACACCCTGAGACCTACTGAGGACTTTGCCGGATCACCAGTGAGTCCCCTGGTGCTTAGCCAGGGCTGGGTATTCAACAGATGCTCAATAAAAGTCTATCAGACACCAGATGGCCTTGAGTAGGGAGGACGCGGACACTGATGACTCAACAACTCTGGGCCAGACGCCACCCATCTTCTCACCCCTGACCTCCTTCTACCCTCGAGGGTAGAAACCGTCCCTGGCATTTCAAGATGAGGAAACAGGCTCAGTTGCTGTGTTGGGCAATTCCTGGTCGATGCAGATCAGATATTACATGTCAGCTCCTAAAAGAACAAAAGACCCCATGATATTATTAATACCATTTTCAGAAGAGAACTCTGTGTCCTGGAGAGGTCTCAGCCCACCTCCCACGGCGCTAGCAGAGCGGGACCATGCTTAGGTCCCCAGGCCCTGGACTCGGTACAGTGCTCCTTCCTCAAGTTCAAAGGCTGTGTGGATCTTACCAACAACTGAAAGCACCCCTACCCTCCCAGACCCCAGGACCAGCATCCTGTGGGAGCTCAGTGGGCGTCATGAGGGGTCTGAGAGAGAAGGGAAACTTCTCGTCAGAGGCGATGGGGGATGAGGGGCGTCCTGGGGACAGATATTAATGGGCTTGGATTTAGTGAGACCGAGACAAGACAGGCCGTGTGGGGAAGCATCACAGGTGCAGATTTACATATCAGGCGAGTAATTATAAACATCCGTTATAAATCTCCATAGCTAACGGGAGGCGACGGGGACCCAGCGCAGGAATCAAGAATGCGAGATGACACCTATTAGGGAGCCGCTGTCCCAACTCTGTCCTCGGGATTTCTGTCGCCTTCACGTTGGGGTCTTTAATTAACAGACAAGCCCCATTGCTGGGCTCATTTGTGTGAAGGGCTCAAGCTCGAGGGTGGGGGAGGAGCCATCCAAATCCGAGGGATCATAATGACTGTCACGATCATTATGACAAGGCGCTGCTCGCCGGTGATGGTGTACGGCGTTGTCATGGGAACTGCGCGCCTATTAGTAACGTGCATTTTTAAGGTTACCAGGACGTTGGCATCCCCTAACCAAAGACGGCTCTGTGGTCGCTGCGCAGTGGCCTTTGTGGCATGGACAAAGGGTCGGCATTCTGAAAGGCCTGCAATGCTTTTATCCCGATTCCGATTCTGGCTTGCTCTATGTCCCCACAAGTAGCTCATTAAAAGGATCTTGTGGGCCCTCTGGGGTGCAGGAAAGTCCTACACCATGGACAGAGTGGCGGCCACACAGGTTTGTACACACGAACATTACACCTCAATGACATTTATGTTTTAAATGTCACTGTCTTACCACCAGCAGAACGTTTTCCCTTCTGCAGGAATGTGCCTCAACCCAGTGACATCAGACTGCTATCACCAGGTGCCACCCTGTGAGAGGGGACTGCCATGGGTGTCGCACACTTCCTTCAGACCCACCATCACCAGGTGCCACCCTGTGAGGGGGACCACTTTAGGTGTCGCACACTTCCTGTGTCTCAGCCAGGGAGACATTCCCAGGTACTGTCTTCGCCTCCATCCAAGGAAGTCCATGTTTCTCTCCCCATTTGACAGATTGGAACCTGAGGCTCCGCCGAGGGCAGCAACTTGCCCAGAGTCACACAGGGAGGCAAGGTCTGAGCCCAGGTCCTCTGTGACCCTGGGCCATGCTCCCTCTACCCTCTGGCCCTGCCTCCTGGTGACCGAGTGAGATAAGCTGAGGAAAGGGAGGCCAGGACAATAGTGTTTTGAAATCCACAGCACATGGGGAAGTTTTTGAAAATTAAAATGAAGTCATAAAATAATGGCAAGAGAGTGATTTGTCTCATGTCAAACATACTCGTTTGTCCTACCTAGTACTTTTTAAAAAAACCTGACTTGTCTACACTGAAACACGGAGGCATGTCATGTGTGGATCCAAAGTCCAACTGCCCTGGGACCACAGTCCCCATGGCATATGCTCTCCAGCTGCTCCAGACCCCACCAGCCCACCCTGCTCACTAGGTGGGTGGCCGTCTGCTGCCTGGTGGTCTGGCATTTGTTCCTCACCTATTGGAGGTCACGTTCCAATTTCCCTCTCCAGAATGACCTGCCTCTTCCCCACCACGTCAGTGTGGTTGAATCCTCCCTGGCTCCTGCACGGCCCGTGGGGTTTGGTCCTGACCAATCAGAGCATCGCACCAATCCATCCACAATGATTGGCATTAGCTCATGACTGGATATGGGACCCATTTAGGGTCAATGAGGTATAATGAAATTTTGACTAGGATCACTGTGAAAATAATGCCTTGGACTTGAACCTGCGTGGCAGAGCCTGGAGCTTCTGGCAGCCATCTTTTTAGAAGCACCTGGAACTTCACAGTGAATCCAACACTGAGGAGAAAGGAGTCCACTGGTGGAAAGGTCCTGAGGTCCTCAGTGAACTCCTTGATCAATCTCTACCTGAAGCAAAATATTGCCATACTTTGCATTTATATAAGCCAACACATTGCCGTGTTTGTCCATTCACTTAACCCATTTGAGATAGTCAATAGTGATTTGTTTGCAAATGACAGAAAATGCTTCCCGAGAGAATCTCCCAGGTTAGCCTACAGCAGGACCAGGATCCTTTGGGTGACAGAAATCTAAACATCAACCTAACAGAAAGATGGAAATTTTCAATGCTGAATCAGCAAGGAGTGGCAACGTGTTGTGAGATCTGAGTCCATAAAGTGTTCAAGCAGGTTAAAGTTTACTATCCAAGTGTCCATTTTGGCACAAGGTAGGTGGTTGGATAAGATGAATCCACACCTTAGGTTCCTTGCACAGGAATGGAAGTGAAGTTTCTTCCAATGAATGTGAAGAACAGAATACTCTCAGAAGAGGATTTCCTCAATACCCTGGGGAGATGCTTCCTCTACACCTGTTAGCCCTGACTTCTAGATCCCAATTCTTTTCTCTACAGCAATTACCACTCTCTCCAATTCTACATTTATGTGTTTGTTTACCTGTTCATTTCTCTCTCCCCCACTGTCAGTTCCCCAAGAGCAGAGGCCTGTGGGTTTTGTTTTCCTGTACCTCCCACCTAGCAAATGCCTACTGCGCACAGTGGGTCTGCAGCTTTGAACCTTGAATGACTGAGCCCTCCCCACCCCTGTGTTTTCTACGATGTTGCTCAGAAAGCCAGTGTTCAGAGCGTCCCCATGGGGTCTGGAGCCATCTCGTCACTTGCACGCTTGACCTATTTAAAGACATCTCATCTGTACCATTTAGTGAAGGATGTAGCTTTGTGTTTTTGTTGGTGTTTTTTGTTCGTTTGGCCATGCTGGGGATTGAATCCAGACCCTCGTGCATGCCAGGCAAGTGCTCTACCACCGAAGCCATACAGCCAGCCCTGGGATGTCATTTCTAGTGTCATTCTGCCACCTTGTCACTCAAGCACACTCACCCTCATTAGGAACATCTCTGTCTCTCCTGTCCTGGCTTTTCCAGCATAGAAGGCAGCTGTGTTTGCAGCATCTCTCCTGGTCCTCCCTCATGTGTGGTTGAATATTTAGCTTTGACATTGGAGGAAAAGAAAGACCATGGAGGAAAAGAAACTCTCATTCGGGGGACAAATTTTATGTGCTAGGGGCTTTGCATATATGATGTCATTGAATTCTCACAACCATCTGAAAAAATTGGTGCTGTTACCCTTTATTTTTATAGAAGTAGTGAAGCCCAGAGAGGTCCATCATTTACCCAACGTCACACAGATTTAACTTTCAAATTTAAGACTGTGGGACCCTAAAAATTTTGGCTCTATCATGCCACAGTTTGTTTTCAAACATGACTGTATGTGTTTGTGTGTGTACATGATGAATGTGCATGTGTGCAAAATGTGTACAGATGATGATAGTATTCATTCCCTAGCATTCTTTTCTGCAAATGGTCTTTTGTTCTCTCTGGGACTTGGGCTCACATGCACTCACGCACACAGACACACACAAATCATTAGCATCTATTATTTATTGTACTGGAGGAGCAGGAAATTACACAGGCCTATTAAGGACTAAGCAAATTCCAAGTAAATTGCATAAATGGGATTTTTAAAAAGCACACAAAGTAACCCAAAAAACAATCTATACATTTCCAAACACCGTGAGAGACCGGGGGTCTGTGAGTGAAGAGGTGTGCTCAGAAGCATCTTGTACAAATTATCCAAGCTTGAATCTGTTTTCTCTCCTGCCCAGTCCCATCTTCTGGACACACAAACCCAAACCTAGTGTGGGGTGGGGGAGGACTGTGAAAACAAAGCCCGAGGCACCAGGAGGTCTCTGCCTCTGATTCTGGGTTATTTGAATCAAGGGAGCTCATTTGGCCTCAAACACTCAATCATTACTTCCTCTTTCTGGTTTTATTTGGAGACACTGAGAGGAAGGAATCGCCCTGGGAGTCGAGGAGAGCTTTCTCTTCCCAGGCTCTGACTCTAGACTCCCTCGCCCAATGCCGGGTGCATACGCTGGGCCAGATGGACTGGACTCCTGGCAGCCAATTCATCTGCTCAAGAACATGGCTGTGCTTAACCTCATCCACTTGACGGTGCTTCAGTTCACCATGGGGGAAGGAGTGGGATACCAACTGGTTTAATTAGCTTAATGAGAGCTGAGGGAACCGGTCCACATTCTGAATTTGTTGCACAGAACAAATTGGTTTGCTTTGCTCCCTCCTTGATCATTTAAGAATTCAGAAGAAGAGCAGCTTTGTGCAAGGTACCACAGGCACGGGACTTCCAGGAACTCAGCTCCCCGAGAGGTGCACTTCCAAATCACCAGAGCTCAGAAGATGCAAATCAGACACTGAACCCACTCGAAGACTGGACTCCCCCCTGGCAGAATTTCTGATCCAATAGCAGGCAAACGGTTTAATCTTTTCACCTAATGCTTGGTCTCCAAGGTGAAGTGCACAAGGAGATTATTCGAGGTTTGAGAATACAAGGCTAGGATTTCTATTTATGTTTTTTCCCCCCCCAAGTTTTTGCTTTGCTTGTTTTATGGTACCTATGTATATTGCCTACATGGGGGCATACTTTTTTTTTTGTTTTGTTTTTTTAAGGGTATATGATCAGGAAAGTCTGGAGATCATGGCTCCAAAGAACAAGTCCCTCTGGAGTTGGGGGCGGGTCATGAGAACCGGGTGGAGGGATACCGAAAGTGGCGGTTGGTGGTTATAGAGGTCTAGGGCTCTGAACCGAGCACTGAGCTCATTGGAAGGGGGATCTCCATTCTTTCTCATCAGTGACCCCAGACAACTCCCACAGTCCCCGCGGGAGGGAGAAAGGCTGGGCTTGGATACGTTGTAGCCAGTGCTGGGCTGAGCATGCGGGCAGGTGTGCGCAGGAGCGATGGGCGCGCTCCAGGACGGGGCGGTGCCAGGGGAAGCTCCCGACTCCCCTGCACCGCGCGGGGCTTACGCGTCCGAGGGCTCCGCGGAGTAGGCGTAGGGGTCTTCCTGGGACCGAGTCACCACCTTGAACTGGCGCCGGAGGAAACCACCGTAACGCTTCTGGTTGTCCCACTTGAGCTTGGGGCGGATGCGCCGCAGGAACCCCCCGTAGCGTTTGTATAAGTCCTCGTGGCCCGCCCTGTCCCCGTCCCCGTCCCCGTCCCCAGCCACCTCTGAGCTCCTCTTGGGATATTTGCGCAGAAAGCCCCCATAGCGCTTGACCTGCGCTTTGGGGTCCTCCTCATTCAAGTCCAGCACAGCCGCCTCCAGGGCGCCCTGGTTCAGCTGGGCATCCCCGGTCAGCTCCGATTCCCCTCCCGCCCCAAACCCACCCGGGAGACCCCTGAGCCGCTCCTTTGTCAGGGTGCCAGGGAGGAATTTGCTCTTCTCTGCCTCCTTCAGGAAGGGACCGATGAGCTTGACCAGCTCACTGTAGGCTTCTTCCAAAGCTGCCTGGCCCTCCAGATCTTCCTTGCCAGTGAGCCCAAGGGTGGAGGGGGTGAGAAAAGACAGAAAGCCCTGGCATCTCTCCCACTCCTCGGAGGGCAGCAGGGCATCCTGGCATTCCAGAGAGCAAATCTGCAAAAGACCCGAGAGACCACAGTGGTCATGTCACCCCCGTCAAACTATCAAGTATTTCTTTATCTTTGGGTACTGGGATTGAACCCAGGGGCCCTTAACCACTGAGCTACACCCCAGCCCTTTTTATTCTCTATTTGGAGACAGGGTCTCACTCAGTTGCTGAGACTGGCCTTGAAATTGCCATCCTCCTGCCTCGGCCTCCTGAGCCCCTGAGAATACAGGCATGCATCACTGTGCTCTGTCCTATCAAATTATCAAAACACATGCTCGAAATTACTGAGGCCCTGTCTCTAAATAAAATATTAAAAAGGGCTGAGGATGTGGCTTACTGGTTAAGCATCCCTGGGTTCAATTCCTGGTACCAAACAAACAAAAAACCCACACATGCTCTGCCCCACCCTGGAGCCCCTTTTTCAATATCTGAGAAAATCAAAATGAATGGCTTTTGCTAAGCACTGGGCCACCCATTTTAATGCTCCCAAGGGTGCATAGAGGCAGGTGCCCTTGTACTTGTGTGAAAGAACAGACAAGTCATGGAGAGTGGAAACAGCTTTCCCAAGGACACGTGGCTCCAGGCAGCAGTGCCAAAATGGGGCTCAGATTGATCAGAATTGATCTTCCCATGGAGCTCTGCGTGCTCCTCCAGAGGGAGAAGATGGTTCTCCCAGCCTTCTCCGGTGTGAAGGATGCTGGGAACACTTGACAGGCAGAGAGCAGTGCAGCCTGGCGTAAAGAACACGAATGTGGGGTCACTGGGGGCTTCATAGGCGTGGAGTTGGGGGACACAGTATCTAACGCCACAAGTCCTGCTTCTCCACCTGAGATTGTCTGCGCAGCACCCCAAAAACTGTGAGAATCTCCATAAACAGGGGCTAAGATCATCTGTGAAATACTTTCCACCACTATCTCACAGAATCACCCACATTTTGCAGAAAAGGAAATTGAGGCTCCAAAAGGGGTTTCCAGAGTCAGGGAGCCTAAAGGGACACCCCAGACTTCCTGCCATCGTGGGCGAGGCACTGGGGAGAGTCAGACAGAGGAAGGCCTACAAGGCCAGCGAAGAGATGCTAAGACCCAGAAGAGGAACCAAAGTTTTGAGCCTGTCCAACAGATCCCAGCAGTTAGGTGGTGGAGACAGCTCTTCTCCTGAGAGTGACTGGATTTAGGGGTGTCCATCAGCCGGCAGGGGAGAAGCCCTGAAGAGTGAATGTAGATCTGCTGACTGCAAAGTCAGCGCCTCATGATTGACAGACACTCCCTGTTGCCAGGCATCCAGCTCCCTGGAAACCTGAATCTGTCCCGGCCCCAGAGAGCCCGTGGTGGTGAGGTGTGGGTGTGGGTGGGTGCTGGGAGGCAGCGGCCCCTGGTGCCTAGGCTCATCCACGGGACAGGGCAGACGAGCCCTGCACGGGGTGGGGTACTGCACAGGGTGGGGTGCTGCACAGGGTGGGGTGCTGCACAGGCACAGGCCTGGGACCTCCCCTCTCTGGGCTCCACGCTCAGCAGGGCCTGGCATGGAGAAAGCCTGCCGGAAACCTACCAGGGGGTTGATGGGTTTGGGTCCATCCTGGGTCTTCAGGGCACACCAGGAGCACCAGGACAGGCAGTCGGCTGCAGCAGAGGGGAGAGCGAGGAGGCAAGCGGCCATCAACAGCCCCGGCCACCCCATTCTGTCGTGGCTCTTCCTGCTGGGAAGGGAGAAGGAGAGGACGATGAAACCGATCGATCTACCGATCGACTGATCGTGCTCTGTGGGGTGCGGAGCTGCAGAACCATCTCTTTTACTCCTGCCAGAAGCACACAAGGCACGCATTCTTGGTCCATTCTACATCTCAGGGAGGTGAAGCAGGTGTCCAAGGCCCAGGAATTGACAAGTGCTGAGCACCTGCTGTATGCCAGCACTTCAGCTCTGAGCGCCAACTGTAATTCCCTTGATGATGTATCAGGCTGTCTCACAAAGGCATAAGCTCTTCCCTCTGCCTTCTGCCAGAAAATCCTTCCTCTCCTCTTCTGGCTACCTGTCACTTAAGTCCTAGACTGGAGATCACCTCTTCTGGGCAGCGTTTCCAGGCTAAATGAGATACTCATCTTTCCTATTCTCCCAATAATTTGCATCTCTTCCATCAAAACAATGCATTATTTGATAATTAGCTGGGTGAGCCTTCAGAGTCTCCACTGCTCCACAAAGGCAGTGACCATGTCTTGTCTTCTCTGTAATACCTGCTCTGTGTTCTCAAACAGGCCAAGCTTGTTCCTGCCGCAGGGCCTTTGCACACTCTGCCTCTCTGTCTGAAGTACTCTGACCTCGGATTTTCATAAGATCCACTCTTTCTTGTATTAAATGAATTAAACATGACATGGCCACAGAGGCATTTGCTGATCCCTGTATCTACTGTGGCTTCCTCCATCTCTCACATCATCTGCTTTGATTCCTTTACACTCACCACCTTCTACTTCCCTATCTATTTGATGTGTATTCATTTGGTGGTGGTGCTTTGTAAGCCTCTGGCATTCTCCACCCCTGGAATGTGCATCCTCTGGGGACACAGACCTTACCCAGCTCACTCTGTGCTATATCCTATCACCTGAAACCCTGGCCAGCACATAATAGACCTCCAATAAATACTCCACAGATGAATTGATGCTTCGTTAACAGCTGTTAAAAGCTGTCCCTTTCAGACACCTCTTTTTATAAACCAAATGTGAAGACTCAAAGTCATTCAAATGGGCAGCCAGTGTAGTTCCGTCACATTGCAAAGTGCAGGTCCCCCGAGACACCCACCCTGGCTGGTCAGCTGGAGGTTCCACACTCTTCCCAAGCTGGTCTTCCTAATCCATCACCCTTAAACTGAAAGATGGCTGTCCTCATTTCTGCAAGCTGCAATGTTGGCTTAGGTGTTGGGCATGCAAGATTCCATCCCATGAGCCCCAGAGCCCCATGCTATAGCCTAGAGTGGGGCTCCGCTCACCACAAACACAGTTCCCCCCTGAAGCCTGCCTGATATGATCCAGTCACCATTTATTAAACCCCTACAACTCTGAGTCCCTCAAGCCATGTCCTCATCCACTCCTCACGCGTGAGACGGGCACTTCAGATCTGAAACTGCCCTTGTCCCGCCTTGAGGGGCGAAGTTGGGGTACAAGGCCTGTCCACGAGGTGACTGCAACTTCTAGAGCAGCTTTGACCATTGAGCCTCCCCTGAGACCCAGGGGCTGCACGCACAGGGCCCTTGACTTGTCTGTGGAAATCAGTCCATCTACCCACTGAGAAACGGTCCTCGAGAGCCTGGAAACATCCCCTGAGGTCACACAGGGATGAAAGGTGGGTCCATCTGCTCCTGGAACAGGGGCGCCCTGAGCAGAAAACTCAGAGAAGTGGGTTTGTGTCCACCTGTGTCTCTTCCCGGCCCTTGGGTCCTCTATCTGCAGCTGAGCGGATTCGGGTTCTGGGTGAGTGAGCCGCACCATTTATATGGAGACGCAAACAGGCGGCTGACGCTTTCCCTGATGCCATCCATGGCTGTCCTGGCCTGTGTCACACTGGCGATGGATCAGCCCATGCAGAGGGAAGCCTCGGCCACCCCTGACCCCTGGCAGGAGGCTTCCCCCACCGCGTGGCTACTAACGCAGGAAGCCCACCTACGTCGTGTGAATCTATCTTTCTCTCTCTGCCTCTCTGAGCTGCACAGCTGGGCTCCACCGTGCCCTTCCGCCATGATGTCCCGCACCAGCAAAGGCCCAGGCACCATGGCGCCAGCCTGGACTGAATCCTCTGAAACCGTGAGCTAAAGAAAGCTTCCCTCCTCTAAGTTGGTTTTCTCGAGTGTTTTGTCACCGTGATGGAAAGCTGGCCAGCAGAGATCGGGTGCCCGCGGCGTTCTGAGGGGCTCTCGGATCCACTCATGCACACCCACAGAGACCCAGTGGCGCGCGTGCTATTATCACGCCCACCCTGCGGATGAGGAAACTGATGCCCCAAGACTCTCGAGCCGGGAAGTGGCTTACCCAGCGGGCACTGCCCAGGCCCCTCAGTCCACCCCAACCCCAGTCTCCAAACTTGTCCTCCTGGACACACGTCACACAGCAGCCAGATGGCTCCTCCATCCTACAGATCTGACTCACCTCCGTCCCATGCCCAGCCTTCGGGGCTCTCCTTACCTTTCAGAGAGGTCTGCCTGCTGCGCCTGGCACTCAAGGGCTTCCCCGAGACAGAGGCAGCATTTCCTAGACCCTCACTGTGTGCCAGGCCTCAGTACAGATCTTAGTGTAAGGTGTCCTTGGGATGAGCCACAAGTAGGGACTACCCATTTCACAGATGAGGAAATGGAGGCCCAGAGAGGTGGTCATCTATCCTGTGCAGCCCAGCTGGTACACAGCACCTTCAGAGACTGGTGTGAGCTCTCCACCCATCGACCTTGAATTCCAGGACCAACGCCCCATGCACCCCTCCCCCGAGCCTGTGCAACTCCCCGGCTTCCTTCTGCCTGGAAACCTCTCTCACCCCACCCATCCCTGCTGACCACCCTCAGGCCCGGCTAACTCCTACTCGTCCTTCGAAATTCAGTCTCCACTGCTTCCTACCTGGATTAGGTCCCTCCTCTGAGCTCCCTCAGCCACCTGTGCTGGTCCTGTCCCATCATTACCTCTGACCTTTCTGAGTCTACTGGCTGGGTGCACTTGGCAAGTGCAAAGTCCCTGAGGTTGAGTTGGGTGGGCGGCTGAGGATGACAAGGAGAGCAGGGGAGAGGAAGGAGCCAAGTGAGGAGACAGAGGTAGAAGAAGCGGAGAGGTGGGCAAAGGCTGGGTACCGCCGGCCCTCTAGGCCATCGTAGATCTGCAGTTGTTCTAAACAGGATAAGACCATGGAAGACCAGGAACCTAGAACAAGTGAAGGAGCGCATCCAGGGCTGGAATAGGAGCAGGAGTTTTGTACGAGGTGACTGAGTAAGCAGGTGGTGTTTTAAAACCAGCAAGAATTTTGTATTAAATTAAAAATTTTCATTTCCAACTTCCCTTAACACCCCGGAGACATTGGGCTTGTGGTCCACTATGGCAACAGACACGTGCTGCCTGGTCACTGCCATCCCTGCCATCACTGCCATCCCTGAGAGATAGTCTGCAACCCCTGATTGGCGGACTCCTGCAACTTAGCGAAGCAGAGTCGGGTGGGAGGGAAACTGGTGGTGAGGAGGGGACTGAGGCCGCCAGGTCCCCCTGATGAGAAGGGTCTCCAGGTGAGGCTCAGACCCCAGTCCTCCACTCCCCACTACCCTGGGAAAACTACTTAACTTTGCCAGGCCTCCATTTTCTGTGCTATAAAATGGGCTAATAATAAGGCCTTAGATGGTTGTGGCAGGAATTAAATGAGAGACCGTAGGGAAGCACCAAGCATGTGCTTGGCACACAGTAGGTGCTTTCAACAGTAAAGTACAAAGCCTTTGATCTGGTCTTACTTGGGCTGTAAGGGAGAAGGAGAGAGGAGGACAGAAAAGAAGGAACAGAAAAGCCCTGGCACACAGTGGGAACCCAAACGGTACTTGGATGAATTAACTGTCCCGTGCCACTGGTGACATCAATCCTGTAACAGCCTCCAGGAAGGGGCTTGCCCCAGATAACTCGGCTTGTACACAGGAGGGTCAGGCGCTCTGCCAGCTGCCCTGGGCTCCAGGGGTTCTACCAGTGAGTGACCCTTAGCCTTGAGATTTTTCAGAGCGATCCTATTTCCTTCCCTTTATGGCGTAAATAAATTTGGAGCAGCGTCGGGGGTGGGGGTCCTGGGAGGAGCATCTCCACCTCTCTAACGGGGATCTGCTGAGGGAGGGCGCTCGGGGGCCCGAGGTCACAGACGGCCCTGCTGCCGATCACCTCTGATTTGGGACAAGCTTCATCCTTCTCGGGGGGGAGGGGAGAAGTGGAAAAGTGGAAAGCGAGTCGGCTTGCCAAGTGTCAGGGGTGACGTCCAGCCGACGTCCCCAGCGGAGGGCATGCTCGGCCCATGGAGCCAGGAGAGCCTCTCTTGCAGGTTGGTGGACCAGGGGGCTCACAGAGAAAAATCCTGGGCCCCGGGCTATTCCTGAAGCGTGTCCTCGGCCACCAACTCACCACGCCAGCAGGGAAAGACGGGTCCGTGGAGGGCGAGGGGTGACTCTCCCCTAACAAGCAGGAAAGGACGTTGGGGCCTCTGATCCCAGGAGCCAGGGCCTCACAGGAAATCCCACTGTGTGGACAATGCCTCCTCTGGCTGCGTTCCCGTCCAGCGGCCCAGCCTGTGCGTGGATGTCTGTTTCTAGGGCTGTTTTCATGCTGCCAGGGGGAGGTTGCCGGTTGATTACTGAAACAAGGATTGTATGGCCCGGAAAGTCAGAATTGTCGACGCCTGTTCCTTTCCAGAGAAAGTGTGCTGACCCTACCTTCCTCAAGTTCATGACTGTTTCATGATTCGGCTGGTCTTTGGGTTAATTTTCTTGGGCCCCCGGCCATTTGCACGTGTTACCCAATAATAAGCCCGTCCCTGTGCCTTGTTGTGTGGGCAGCTCCTGCCGGGAGGTCAGGCGGGTTAACGCGTTGCCTCCGGCCCTCCCACCCCAGGAGTCCAGAGCCCTTTCTGGTCACCGCTGCCGCTGTCCAGGTCAGAACAGAGAGGGCCTGGGAAACTTGCGAGAACTTTCCTTTTCCTTGGGAGGGACCGACAAGGACTATGGGGTCTGATGAACCCCAGTGTCCAGGTCTTCTCATCTGCAAATGGGGGAGTGGGGTCAGTGCCCTGAGGTGATTCCCTGAGACAGCCTTTAAAGGGCCGGCACACAGTGAAGTTCCTTGAAAGAGGACGGATCTCCTTCCCGCTCACCTCTCTGGTGATATTTCTACCCTGTAGTCAGCCACGGGCTCAGAGGAGCAGCAAGCATTTTTATTAAAAAAGCCAGCACGGAATAATAATGTCTTGATTTAACGTCGCAATTATCTCTCCGAGCACTTTATCGCATGTGATTATCCCTATTTGATAGAGGAGGAAATGGGAAAAGGTAGAAATGAAGTCACTTGTTTAAGGTCACATCATGAGTCAGGAGGGAAGCGGAGACAGAGCTTGGGCTCCCACACGGGCCACCACTCCCGGGGGGCCAGTCACCGTCTCGATGGTCCTCCAGGGATGGCCACTCTGGGGCCAGCGTCACGGGGCCACTGCCATGCCCCAGGCCACGAGCACTCTAGGTGGACCCTCGGGTCAGGGACTAACAGTACGGCTTAGGCTCTGAGGGCCAGTGCGGATCCATGACGCCGTCCCTCCAAGGTCACAGAGCCTGTGAGTGGCCAGGGCACCTCCTTGGGGCCCAAGCTCTTTGATCTCAATTATCTCATTTTTGCCCTCCAGGGCGCAGGGTAAAATTAGCCCTGTTTTTTAGATGAGGAGACAGAGGCTCAGAGAGGGCAAAGGATTCAGCCAAGGTCCAGAAACAAGGCAAAGAGCAGAACCAGGCAGAACGGCCCCAAGAAGTCAGGGGGAGGTGCGGGTGAGCAGGAGGGTCTTTCTGTCGACCTGCCGCGCTCCCTCCTTCCCGAGGTGGAACCATTTCAGGAGATTCTACTTCAGTAGGAAATAGAAAGGGCATCTTCGCGGGTCTCCAAGGGACAGAGACCAGAGAAACTGCGTCCTTATTAAGCTTTAGGGTCACTGACGAAGGATGGGTGACCAACTAGTGGGGAGGGGGCCCGGGTTCTGAACAGAAAGCAAAGCCATCCCCTCGTCCAGCACACCTCCAAGCGCAGGACGCAGGACCCCACCCCCAGGGGCAGACACACCTGCTGTGCGGACACCAGAGACAACGGTGGCCCTGAGGGCGATGGTGACGTCGCCGTGTGATCACCGGCTGCAGGTTTAAAGGACTGTCTTTCCAGTAGCAGCATCTCTGGGATCCCCACCCTTTCTCTCATCTGCCCAATTCAGTGCTGGGGAGAAGGCGAAAGGAGGGCCACCAGAGACGAGGAGAGAGGGAGGGATGCAGGAAGAGAGAGAGACAGACCTAGAGATGGCAGCAGGGCCCAAAGAGCAGCGATCGCGGGACTCACCGCCACCAAGATCCCAAGACACCCAGGAGAGCAGGGAGAGGTGGCAGAGGATCAGGAAAGCAAATGGAGAGAGCGGGGAGATGGGGAGGGGGAGGGGGAAGGGGGAGGTGAAGGAATGAGGAGAGGGAGGCGCAGGGAGGAAGCAGGCCCTGAGTCACAGAGGCCCATACCTCCCCCACTCCTTCCCCAAGAGGCCCAGAGACCCAGCCCCATAATAACTGCTCAGTAAACACTTGTCAAGTTAATTGGATTGCCCAGGAATAAGACAGGGGGCAGGGACAGTTCAAGCCGCTGCATGGACAAACAGTCCCTGGTGAACACGTCCGCAGCTTGCGGTCAACCACTCTGGTCAGCACAGTGCACTGGTGGACTCAGGAGGAGACTCCTGCGCCCAGCCCTGAGCCTTCGTCCCTGCTGTGGGGAGCCTCAGGCATCCGTCAGAGGACTCAGGACTTGGCTCCATCTTCAGGGGCCGACTCCGGCCCCCCAGCTGCCTGGGACCCACGCTTACTGCCTGCCCCTGGCCAGCTCTGCCTCGGTGAAGCTGTTTTATCACGCAGACCCTCTGAGATCAACCAATCGCTTATAAGTGGAGATGAGTGAGAAGCATGGGGGGAATCAGCCCGAGGACCGCGTTCCCTCAGAAACGCCAACATCAAGCCAGCGGCTATCGATCCCTCTTAGAATGATGGATGAGATCTAATAAATACGGCAATTGTGTAAGAATAACCCAGGAAGGTGGGCATGGGGGCCGGGTGGGGAGGATCGATCGGGAGGAGACTTGATGACCCAGGAGACGTAGATGAAGAAAGGAAGTCTTCTGTTGGAGTGGAGAGAAGAAAACACCAGGCGTTCGATCGTGTCTCCGGGTCAGAGCAGGATGGAATGGGATGGTGTAAGAGACCTCAAAAGATGGAGGGGGAGGTCCAACCCTTCCCTTCAGAAACTGAAGACTCCAACAGTCCTGGCAGCATCTATTGAGTATCTACTAAATGCGGGTGCATTACAGTCTCCCACTGGAGTCTATCAACAACCTTAGGGGTGACTATGATTATTATCCTCGTTGTAGAGGTGAGGAAATTAAGACTCAGAGAAGGACAGCTACTGCCCCAAAGTCACACAGCAGATGAGGGGCAGGATGTGGAGCTTGAACCCAGCACTGCCTCCTCGAGTTGTCAGATACACATTTAGACGCTTTATGGGAAATCCCTGGCTCTCAGGAGTTTCTTCAAGAAGCCCTGGTCACCTTCCCTGTGTTTTAAACGGATGACAAATTCCTCAAACAGCCCAGAGCCATTCGTTCCCCATCAAAACGTGCTGGGTCCCACCACACAGCCTCAGGGACCACCAGGACTTCCCACTCCCGGCTGCCGGTGGAGACGCGGATGCGCCTGCCACTATCACACCCAGCGCCAGCGGGGCACAGCCGTGGGCTTGGAATCGCGTGGTGAACGCGAACCTCCCCCGGGCAGCCACTCACCCGGCTGGGGCTGCTGCGGGAGCCCCCCACGCGGATCTCAAAGCCGGGAGCCAATGACCTGCAAAAATAGAACAAAAGGCAAGGCAAGGTGGGGTGTGCCCGGGGGGCGAAGGTGAGGGAGAGGAGGAGGAGGTGCACGGCAGGGGCGGGCGCCGAGCAGAGGAGCGCTGACGTGCTGAGAGGCTTTGCAGGGATCTTGATGGTCTTGACGGCAACGCCTGTCAGATGCCACAGACGAGCCCTGTCTATTTTACCCCCCTCGGAAGGAAGATGGTAAGGAGGACTTGCGTTCTGTGGGAGGGGAGCTGAAATCAGATCCAATAACCTAAAGAGCTCGTTTCCCCCTGGGAAGCCCGGAGGCTTAATTAAAGTATGTTTGTAAAGCCTGGGAGATTCTCGGAAAAAGACTCCCAGGGAAAAGTAAGAGATCGCAGCATTTCCTATGCGACCTTGGAGACATCAACCGGCTTTCTTTCTTTTTTTTTCCTGAAGCTCGCCGGCTTTTTGCTGGAGTCAAACTTCCAGACTCTGTAAGACTTTCTTTGACGGTGGGTGGGTATCGTCATCAGAGAGCAGGTGGCTTTGATATCGGAGCTACCTACCGCCCTGCCTAACTTAGCTGCCTCTGGCTGTAATTTACATGAAAGCAACAAGTCCTTTCAAAGTAAAATCGACCAGAAAAATCCTGCTCAGCCTGGGTTTCCAGGCATCTGGTCATCCCCTCACCCCTCCCTCCAACAAAACAACCCCAAACTTCATTCCGTGTGAAATTACGTCAAAGGAAGCCACTCGCATCAGCATCTTGTCAGCAATTAAAAGCCATCTGAAAAGAACGCAGGACTGAACTTGTCCACTGATATGCAGGATACACGGTAAATGCCGGAGCCCTGAATCTTATTAATGTCCCCAAGCCCTTGTTCTCTGAGTCCGATGAGGATCGCTGACCTTTAAAATCACCCTGATGAGCCGGACCTCCCGGCCCCCACCCAGGAGCGTCCCATTTTCCCCAGACCCTGGAAACTGGCGTGGGAAGCGCTGTGTGGCAGAAGGCGAGGGAAGAAGACCCTGGAGCTAAAGCTGAGGGTCCTCCTAGTTGGGAGACAACTACCTGTGTAACCCAGACCGTATGGGGACAGGGAGGTTCCAAAGTGCAGCCAGCCTCTTGCCAGTCTGGCTTTTGTAAACTGGCCTGTAAACTGTCACTACCTTTCCAGATAATCAGACCCAAATCGGAAGTCCCCAGCCCATGCTCCCACCCTCTCCGGATGCAGGGGACCAGAAGTACAGACACAAAACCAAAAGCAACAATTCCAGCACCCCTCCCGGACCTTACCTGTGAGCTGCTTTGTTCCTGGGTGGCTTCTGGGGCAGTAGGCTGTGCAGCGGTGGCAGGCGGCTGGTCCCAGACTCAGGGCTGCCCTGACTCCAGCTCAGAGGTGCAAGGAGGCAGCTGTGAGCCCCTTAGAATGGCAGTTCTGGTGCCTCGGCCCCCCTTTTATGGACGAGAGCCTCCCCCTGTCGCTCAGTCCTCGCTGAGCACAGGCTGCTGGGAGCCAATGGGGAAGTAGCTCAGAGCAGTCAAGAGCTCAGGCCCCCGGCCCTTCCACTCAACTCCCGGGCCGACACAATAGCTTCTCTTTTCCGAGATGTGGAGGAGGAAGCAGCCGTGTTGGGGGGGTGGGGGTGGATTCTGGGTGTAGTGCTGTTTGTCACTTGAAATCCGGCCACTTCGGTGTTTGATGCGTTTCCAGGAGAGTGTCACAGGAAAAAGGAGACAGAGGTAGGGAAAGAGAGACAGAAAGAGTTAGAGAAAAGACAGACAGGGAGAGAGTCAGAGGGAGAGAGCCAGCCAGAGTCCAACAGCCAGGCGGGTACAGAGACAGATGGAGAGAAAGTCAGAGAAACAGAGCAAAATGGAACTGGAGGCAGGAAGAGGCGATGTCAAGAGACCGGAGAGCCACGCAGAGGAGCTGGGGAGAAGGAGACCCAGGAGAGTGTCAGAGTCGGAGACGCACAGAGGGACAGGTGGAAACAGAGGGAGCCCAAGCAGAGGGATGGAAACGCAGGGGTGGAGGGGCAACCAGGAGACAGAAGCCCAGAGCCTCTGACAACCAAGAGAGGGGACGGGAAGCCGCAGAGGAAGTGGCAGGCATGTGTGGTGCCGTGGCCGTGTCGCTGACTACACGCGTGTGCTGGAATGTTCTTGCGTGTGCGTTTGCCTGCAAATGCCAGTTGAGTCCGGTATGTGCCTGAACGGGTGCCAGGCACACTGGCCCTGGCAGAAGCCGCCTTCCTCACAGCCAGGAGCCGCCGTTGAGCTTTCTCTGGCGGAGTCGCAAAATGCACACGGAGAATCCCCCTCAAAGTGTGGGCTGCGATGTGCCTTTGCGCACGCTCTGGGTGGGGGACGGGGGCATACCCACCTGGCGTCCCCTCGGCCCGTGCCAGCAGCAGCTTGAAGGCTGTGCTCTGCGGGGCTGCAGGTACCTTCCAGAACACACGGGGCTCTGAGTTTGGAGGAAAACATGCTCCTCTTCTCAAGTGGACAGCAGAGAAGGGGTCAGCGGTGGGAGGCGCGGCTGCACCAGGCTGGCGGGGCTGCCCCATCTGGGGCGCCCATGCTGCACCCAGCAGTGAGCTCAGGTTGTTGAGTCCATCCTCATGACCTGGCCAGGTAGGCAATGTCATTCCCGTCACGCGGGTGAAGACACACAGACTTGCCCAACAGTACACAGCAAGTCAGTCACCAAGCAAGCATCCATACCCAGGCCCCAGCTGGTCTCGGTGGCACACGCCTGTGATCCCAGTGGCTCAGGAGGATCACAAGTTCAAGGCCAGCCTCAGGAACTTAGCAAGTCCCTAAGCAACTTAGCAAGACCCTGACTCAAAATAAAAAAGACTGGGGTGTGGGTCAGTGGTTAAGCACCCCTGGGTCAATCCCCGGGACCCAAACAAAAGCCCGAGACCAGGTCCTGCTTACTTCTCCCACTTCCCTGGGCAGGAAGCCTTGAATCTGCTCACTCTGAGAGTCGGGGGCCAGGAGATTCCTTCTCTGGGACACCATTTCTCCACCTTAAAGGAGCGGGTTTGAGTCCCAGTTCTGTCTCTTGCACGTGGCGTAACCCCAGCCAAGTTAGTGACTCCAGCCTCGGTTTGTTCATCTGTAAAATGGGGACAAGGGTCTCCAGCTGATTGGGCTCTTGCAAGAGTGGAACAAAGATGGGGCAATAGCACTGGCCACCGCTGACCCTGGACCAGAGCTCCGTGGCCAGTGTCCTTGTGGTTGCCGTTGGCTCCAGTGCCACAGTGGGGAGGGTCCCCAGGGGGCTGCCTCGCCCTGTGCCTGGGTCGTTGTGCTTTTTCATAGAAGGACAGGAGGGACCTTTCTCTGAGCACCTACCGTGTCTCAGACACTGCCAGCCATTCCCTTACGTCCTCACCAGCAGCACACCCGCAGCGTGGACACCACAGTGCATCCTGGCACACTCCCCTCGAGCCTTAGACCCCGACTCCCGCTTCCAAAGAGGCCTCCTCTGGCCCCCACGCCTGGGTTCCTTCTCCATCCGGGCCTGTGGGCTCTGATAGTCAGATGCCCCAGGCGGCAGGCCCTTGCCCCAGTCCCAGCATCTGGAGGCCCCAGGTTCAGTGGGTCCTTGGCCACATCTCAGGTGGCTTCCTGGAGGATTCCGGTGAGTCCATTCACTGTCCCCTGGGGAGCTGCCAAGTCCTCACGCCAGCCGCTCTCCATCCTCCTGAGTCCCCCCACCCCAACCTCTGCTTCTGCAGGCTCCTGGCAAGAGCCTTGGAATAGACAAAGGCCCTAAGAGCTGGGCACGCTGGCTCCCACCGCTGGAGGTCGGCGGGCTGGAAGGACAGAGGAGCCAGGGCCTCTCAGGGCTAACGTTCGTTAAAAGGAGCAGTGAATAATGGAGAGTGGACGCTGGTGGATGGTCCTGCTCACACCTCCAGTGTCCAGTAGCCTTCGCCTCCCGGCTGCGGCCAGCCTCCAGCGCAAGCAGTTCAGCACCTGCTTCGCCTCTCCTCCCGCCATGTCCTTCGGCACACACAGGACAGGGACGGCCTTCCCCTAGTCCTTGAGAACCTTGACCCAGAGTTCACCCCTCTTCAGCTCAGGACTCTGAGGCAGCAGCACAGGGGTAGGAACCCCGGGCTCAGCCAGGCTCACGCAGGCTGCAATCCGACCCCCGGCTTCCTCCCTGCGTGACAACTGGGGGACTCACCGCCTCTGAGTCATCTCTGAAGGCAGGGGGAAGGTGCTGGCTTTGTACCGTTGTCAGGACTGATTCCCAAGCTCTGCCCTGTCCCCGCCTGTCCTCTGAGCATGACAGTGTCTAATTCAGATCTCGGGGTGGGCAAAAGACAGAGAAGGAGAAACTTGAGGTGACAGCTCTCCAGTCCTCATTCAGAAAGGACGCAGCAGAGCAAAAAAGTCAGATGAACAAAGAAAAAATTTAAAAGTAAAGTCTGCCTCTTCTTTTCTTTTCTATTTTCTTCCTTCCTTCCGCCCTTCCTTCCTTCCTTTCTCCTTCTTTCTTTCTTGCTTGTTTGCTTTCCTTCCTTCCTTTCTTTTTCCTTTTTCTTTCTTCTTTTTCTCTTTCTTTCTTTCTTTCTCTTTTCTTGCTTGCTTGCTTGCTTTCCTTCCTTCCTTCCTTTCTTCCTTCATTTCTTATTTCTCTTCCTTTTCTTTTTTGATTCTGGGGATGGAACCTAGGGACGCCTACCACTGAGCTACATCCCCAGCCCCTTTTGTTGTTTGTTTGTTTGTTTGTTTGTTTGTTGCAGACAGGTCCTGCTCCATTGCCCAGGCTGACCTCAAGCTTGCAACGCTCCTGCCTCGGCCTGGAGGTAGCAGCTGGGACCCCAGGTGAGCGCCCCCTCGGTCAGCCTTTCTCAGAGGCTGCCTCCGTGCTGGGCCCTGTTGCAAACCCACCTTGTCTCTCAACCACCCTGCAATTAGAAGAGATTCCTACTCCCACTTTATGGATCAGCAAACACAGGTCAGGAGAAGTAAAGTCACTTGCATGAATCCAGGCAGCTAGAAAGTGGCAGAGAGCAGCCTGAAGCCAGCACCAACGTGTCGTTCCCCGGCTTCTCTGCACCCTGCTCCTGCCTGCTGCAGGAAACTCTGTTTGACCTCCACTGACCTGTGGTGCTGGGACCGCAGCAGCAGGCCATACAATCACTAAGGACGTGGGCGGGTCGCAGTCCCGTCCTTGGGCAGCTTCACGTCTCCGGGGTCTCTGTGCATGCTGAGATGTCCATGGGAATGTCAGAGGACGCCCCAGCCACCTGGACGGGGAGAGCAGGCCACACCCGCTGCCCCAGATGTGCTTGTGTTCAGCTGTCCTGGGAGGAGTCTCTCTTCTTGTTTCCTTTTTAAAAAATTGTACATCTTTATGGGCTGTGATATGATGTTCTGGTGTCTTTATTTCCATGTATATTGATCACTCAGCATATTTAGGTTATCCATCATCTCATACATTTATCGTTTGTCTGTGATGAGAGCATTTGAGATTCCCTCTTCTAGCCATTTTGGATTTTACAATACAGTGGTGTTAACGGTAGCCACCCTTCTGGATAACAGTACACCAGAACTCATTCCTGTGATCTGGCAGCAATTCCACTCCCGTCCTTTTCATGGCCAAATATTATTCCATTTTTTATGCATACCACATCTTCTTTATCCATTCAGTTATTGCTGGACCTTTAGGTTAAGTCCATATCTTGGCTACTGCTGTAATAAACGTGGGAGTGCAGGGGTCTTTGACACACTGATTTCATCTCTCTTTGTTTCACCCTTTCCACTGAAATGTCACAATGTGCCAGTATCTGTGCTTGGCCCTGGGGTGAAATGTACCATATGCAATATTGTTCTCTTTGTATTGTTCATGGCCCAGGCTGGGAACCCAGGGTAGAAAGAGCAAGTCCCAACAGTATAGCAAGTGCTGGGACAGGGGAGACTTGGAATATTGTGGTAGCACAGAAGAGGGACTCCCACCCAGTCTGCGGGAGGAAGGGAGCCCTTGGCAATGTACCGGCCCCAATGTCTCCAGCACCCCGCTTACCCTCTACCTGCTACTGACCCCTCTGCATCAGACGTAGCTCAATTTGTACAACACCCCTGCCTAAAATGCAGCAGTGATTTTTCATCCCATTTGGCATGAGATCCCCAACCTTGGTGGCAGGGTCTTCTCTCTGTCCCCATCCGCTCTCCTCCCCACTTCCTGCTCGCTCCCTGAGCAGCAGCATCCTGGCTACAAACACCACAACTGCCCCAGAGACTTTGCACCTGTTGTACCCTCTAACAGGGGCACCTTTCCGCCGAGATTGCCTCCACTTCATCCAGGTCTGGTCCTAACGTCACTCCCTCTGACAGGTCTGTCCTGCACACCTCACACTGTCACTCCATCCCTCGTCCAGCATTATCATCTTCATAGCCGTTGTCCCTAGCTGATATGAGAAGTTTATTAGTTTTATTGATTATTGTCCACTCCCCCTGGTGGGATGTAAATGCTATGTAGGAAAGCACATTGTCTGGCCTGGCACGTAATAGGTGCTCAATAAACATTTGTTAAGTTAGTGACTTAAAAAACTCCAAATGGGTTCATGTGGCTGGAGCACAGAGGGAAAGATGAGCAGGGAGAGAGAGGCTGAGGGCCACATGGGATCCAAGTGCCAGGCTACATTAGGTACAGCTCTGTATCAAAAGAGCACCAGGAGGCTGCTGCCACGGGTCCCAAATGGTTCTCCATGTGGACAGAGAGCCTGGAGATCTGGAGAAGCAAGTTGATCATTTCCACCTGGTTCTTGATGCTTCAATACTGGTTATTCAGATTCAAGTTCAACATAAGTCCTGCCCGCCCCCATCAAGCTCATAGTTCAGTAGGAGACTTATGTGGGCATAAAAAAATGACAGAATAGATTCAAAAGCAAAGTAATGAAAGATGCGGAAGGAGCAGTGGTTACCTCTGCCTGGGAAGGTGAGGAGTGTTAGGAGGGCTTCCTGAATAGGTGACAGTCAATTCGTTCTCCCCCCCCGCCCGCCCCGTACTGAGGATTTAACTCAGGGCACTTGACCACTGAGCCACATCCCAGCCCTTTTTGTATTGTACTTAGAGACAGGGACTCTCTGAGTTGCTTAGCAGCTCACTTTTGCTGAGGCTGGCTTTGAATTCACCATCCTTTGGCCTCAGTCTCCTGAGCCGCTGGGATTACAACTTGGGTTTCGAAGGATGAAAAGATGGTTTGCCAACCAAAGATAGATCTCCTAAGTCACCTCAAAGAACCAATACTGAAGATATGGAGAAGCTGAGAACCTTGTGTAAAATGTAGTAGTCACTGTAGAAAATAGTTTAGCAGTTCCTTAAAATGTAAACATAAAATTACCACACAACTCATTAATCCTACTTGGAAGTAAACCCAAGAGGATTGAAAACAGGATCTCAAAAGGATACTTGCAGATCAGTTTTCATAGAGGCTTATTCACAATAAACAAAATGGAAAAACAAACCAACAGAAGAATGGATAAACACAAGGCAGGTTAGCTGTAAAAAAGCAAAGTTCTGAGCCATGCTGCAATGTGGGCGGACCTTGAAGACATCGTGCTGAGACAAGCAGAGATGGAAGATTCAGCCCTGCAAGGTTGTATTTCTGTCAAGTACCTAGGACAGCACATAGAATGGCGTTCTGCAGGAGCTGGTAACAGCGGAAAGAGGGAGCTATTACTTAAACAGCACGGAGTCTCTGGGACGCTGAAAAAGTTCTGGAACTAGAGAGTGGTAGTGGTTGCACAACCTTATGAATGTACTTAATATCACTGAACTACACACATAAAATGGTTAAAACAGTACATTTTATGTTATGTGTATTTTACCAGAATTAAAAAACAAAATCAAACAAAAAAAGAAACAAGCAATGGCAATAGCCAATGGTGTTTTCACAGAATTAGGAAGAAGAAACAAGAATGCCAACCAGATCATGGTTTCCTTGAAGTAGCCAAAGGTCCCTTGTCCTTGAAGAAACCTGCCCTCCTCCCTCTGTGTTCTCCCGCGAGACAGGGAGGATTCAGGGAAAATGGTGGAACTGGTGGAATTGGGAGTCCCGCTCTGGAAGCGGAGGTCAACAGAACCTGCCGACAGGGGGATTCAGGGAAAGGGTAAGAGGAGGTGAAGACACACCAAGGACTTGAACTTGACTGAAGGGAAGAATGGGCTACTGATGTGGGAAAGACACAGAAGGGCATACCTGTCCATGGCTGCAAGGAACCCCTGGGTTAGCAGGGGAGATGGACAGGAGGGCACAGGTGGGGAGCGGGGGTGCTCCAGGCAGAGGGAACAGCCGTGGCGAAGCTGAGAAGCAGAGCAGACAGCCACCACAGAGATCCAGGGCACCAGAGGAGCCAGTGCAGCTGCAGCAGAGGGGACAGGGATGGAGGCAGGGGGCCCACAACAAGTCTACGCGGGCCAGAGAAGGGAGCTGGGCAGGCTCCAGAATGCTGCTTCCAGGATATCCTGTGTCTCCAGGAAAATCAGTCACTCCTCCATGTGCTTATATGCAAATTATGGCCCCTGCCCCTCTCCACCCTCGTCACCTCCTGCCACCATGTACTCCAGCCACTCAGACTTCATTAAATCCCCCTGCCTCCTCATACTCCTTCTCCTCAGAACACACTGGTCCCTCTGCCTGAACACCATCCCCTTCCTCTTTGCATCTAGACTTCTACTCAGATGCTTCCCCTGAGGAAATGTCTTTCCTGCTCCATCCAACAAGTGACTTCCTGCATCTTACCACCTGCCCACTTTGCAGTCTCTGTATGTCTGTCTCAGTTAGACCAGAAGCTCCAGGAGAGCGAGGACCATGTTGGATTGCTCCAAGCTGTATCATCAGCTGCCAACCTGGCCTCTGATATGAATGAATGAATGAATGAATGGATGGATAAATGAATGCTTGGTGGATGGATGGATGGATGGATGGATAAATGGATGGATGGATGATGGATGGATGATGGATGGATGGATAGATGGATAGGTGGATGGATGGATGGATGGATAGATAAATGAATGGATGGATGGATGGATGGATGGATGATGGATGGATAATGGATGGATGGATGGATGATGGATAGATGATGGAAGGATGGATGGATGATGCATAAATGGATGGATGGATGGAAGGATGGATGGATGATGGACGAGGCATTGGAGCACTCATACTCATTCACTCAACAAATGCTTGTGACATGCTGATCACAGTTTGGATTCTACTCTGTGCTGAGACTAAACTGAGAAGAGAGCAGATATGATTCCTGTCCTCCTGGAACTCACAGTCTAGCTGGGAGCAGATGCACTAATAGCCATGCAAATAATATGTAGTTACAAATAAGGTAGGCCTTTAATTATTTATTTATTTTAAATATTTTTTAGTTGTAGATGGACACAATGCCTTTATTTATTTTTATGTGGTGATGAGAATTGAACCCAGTGCATCACACATGCGAAGCAAGCACTCTATCACTGAGCCACAACTCCAGCCCAGATAGGGTAGACTTCAAAGAAAAACTGCAGGAGACTCTAAAAGTATTTACTAAGGAATGTGCTCAATCCAGGGATTAAGGAAGACTTCTCTGAGGAAGGGAGGTTTGGAACCAGAACCTGAAAGAGAAATGGGAGTTAAACGGTGAAGCAATAGAAGAGATTTCCAGGAATATGAAATGGATGTGCAAAGGTCCTGAGGTAAGAGGTACATGGATCTGGAAAGGGGCTAGAGAGCTAGAATGTGGAAACCAAAACGAGGTGGAAGGAAGGGGCAGGGAGCCAACATGCAGGACCTTACAGACCATAGTGTGTCCATCCTTTAGGGGTGCTCTTTGCTGCAAGTGGCAAAAACCCAAGTGACGTGTCTGGAAATATAAATACATTTGTTGTTTATTTGGCATGAGGTTAAGATTAGAGGTTAAGATCTATAGTCCCTGCATTGGCCTGGAAGTTCATGATCTTCTCAGAGACGAAATCACTTGGGAAAGACCTGAGTTCTTTCCTTCTCTCCCTGCTCCCCAATATTGTTAACTTTTGTCCTGGGGCTCGTTGCTGCAAGGTTCCATGAGAGCTGCCAGAATTGGAAGCATTAGGTGCTCAGATAACTCCTTTGGATGCAGGTGAGGAAGTGGGAGAAAGGCAGGGCAACCTCGAGTTCTATTTTCCTTTATCAGGGCAGGAAATCTTCCCCAGAAGTCCCTCAGAAGTTTCTTTCTACCCCTGTAGAAAAAAGTTTAGCAGTTCCTTAAAATGTAAACATAAAATTACCACACAACTCATTAATCCTACTCGGAAGTAAACCCAAGAGGATTGAAAACAGGATCTCAGAAGGATACTTGCAGATCAGTTTTCATAGAGGCTTATTCACAATAGACAAAATGGAAAAAAAAACCAACAGAGGAATGGATAAACACAAGGCAGGTTAGCTGTAAAAAAGCAAAGAAGTTCTGAGCCATGCTGCAATGTGGGCAGACCTTGAAGACATCGTGCTAAGTGAGACAAGCAGAGATGGAAGATCCAGTCCTGCACGGTTGTATTTCTGTCAAGTACCTAGGACAGCACATAGAATGGCATTCCGCAGGAGTCAGTAACAGCAGAAAGAGGGAGCTATTATTTAAACAGCACGGAGTCTCTGGGACGCTGAAAAAGTTCTGGAACTAGAGAGTGGTAGTGGTTGCACAACCTTATGAATGCACTTAATATCACTGAACTACACACTTAAAATGGTTAAAACTGTACATTTTATGTTATGTATATTTTACCAGAATTTAAAAACAAAAACAAACAAAAAAAGAAACAAGCAATGGCAATAGCCAATGGCGTTTTCACAGAATTAGGAAGAAGAAACCAGAACTGGGTCTCATGACCATCCTGGTGCAAAGAAGTCTGGGAAACCAAGATTCTGTCTTTGGGGTATCTAGAGAAAGAAGCAAGGGTTGGATGGTTGCAGCAGAGACAACCAGCACTGTCTGCTCCAGTGAGAACCTTGGTCTTTATCCTAAGACCATCAAGGTGCTATTGAAGTAACTGGATTTTAAGCAGTGAGGTGCTAAGGCACAGTTTGTCTTTAGAAGCTCACTCCCTTCCCAGGATGCTCAGGGTCATGACTGAGGAAGCAGCCTCAGATGCTCAGAGGATGTCAAGGGCATCCTCAGAACGATCCTGTTGGTAGGACTCCCTGTTCTCACCAGGTGAAGAGCTTTGAGCGGTAGAAAGCTACCAATCCTGGCAGCAAGGATGGGCAAACCCTCTAAGCTGTTGGGATCTGCTTAACCTCAGGACAAGCAGACGCAGCACAGACTGGCTTCTAGCCCGACTTCCTAATGATGTGTTATTTCCTGGGCAGAAACATGCTCATCTGCCCGGGAGAGAGAAGCTCTCTTGTGGTAATGAGAATATGAGATTGTATTCTTCTCCTAACCATGAATTCAGAAGACCTGGTAACCAATGGGCAAGACTTCCTCTTTCCTATTTAGTTTCAGCGGGCTATGCAGCTCTCCCACCCCGGCTGATAGTTATTGTCTGTCTACTCAGCATCCATCTTGCTGCTAAGTTATCTCTGTGTACTATCTCATTTAATCCTCCTTGCAAACCAACAAGATAGGTGCTATTTTTTTTTTTTTTTTTTTTTTGTCAGAACAAGAAACTGACTTTGGAGAGGTAGTGACTTGCCTAAGAGCACACAGCTCATATGTGGAATAGACCCCAAGTTTATCTCTCTCCAAAGTCCAGTCTTTGAGTGACCACCTCACCAGGGCAAGTTAATACCCTAAAGTGGCAAATGTATACATTCTATGACTCACTAAGGGTTAGCCTGTGCATGCCACAATGCCAAAAACAGGGATCAACGACATTTAATGCCCTTCCAATAAGGCATTACCCTATTAGGTAAGTATGGAAAATTTCCCTTTCTTGATGAAGCAACTGAGGCACAGAGAGGTAAAATGACTTCCCAAGTAGCACAGTGGGTCAGTGGCAGAGCCAAGACTTGTAGCAAGGTCTGTTTCAATCCAAAGTCTGAGCTCTTTTCTGCTATATCACACTCACCTCTGACACCCCTCTCTCCTTCCCAGTCACCTAGAAGCAATTCCTGAACAAGAATCTAACCAGCACCTGGCAAGGAGAAGGGACACCAGTTTACTGAGCACCTACTATGTTCCAGGATTCATGACCACACATCTGGAGAAATGCTGCTGACCTCTGCCACCAGTCAAACAACGGGTCGGTGGTGGGGGTGGACGTCGGCTCTCGACTTCACTGCACAATGATGGGGAAGGTTTGGGTCCAAATGAAAAAGAGAATGTCCCTAAATCTCCAGCCACGAAATTTAGTGACAGCCCCCTCCTGTCAAAGCCCTGCCAAGTGCTAGGCGTGTCTCCTACACCTCCTCATTCAATCATCACAACCCATGAAGTGCTGTCATCTCCACCTTGCAGACGAAGGGACTGAACTGAGGGCTGCAGAGTCACTTGCTTGAGGTCACTCAGTCTGTAAGTGGAACCAGGACAGCGCCCCAGGCACCTCAAGAGCCAGCCTCTTTCCTCTCGTCAAGTGGCCTCTCAAAGCCTCCAGTTCTAGTTGCTCAGCATCTGCAGGACAGACCCACCCGGGAATCCGGAATACAGGATCTGAAACCAGACCCTTGATCTAAGCGCGGGTCCCTTCGTCCCATGAACTCCATGAGGAAATCTCTCCTGAGAATGGTTCTTCGCTCCAAGCAAGTTTCTTTTTACCAAAAAGGGAGGTTAAATAGCTTTTTCTGGGTCCACAAATCTGAGTTGCTCCTAAAGCCTAATGAACTAACAAGCTGTGGCATTTGTGACATTCCTTCTATCAAACATCCCCAGAATACCCCCCACACAGGCCAGGCTCTCTGCTAGGCACTCAGACGTACAGCTGAGAAGACACAGGCTCGGCCCTCTAGGATCACAGTCTGGTGGGAATGACAGGAAGTAAACCATATCACAACTTCAGTACTGCACGGAAAGATCCTAAAACATAGTAGGTGTTCAATAAACAGGTGCTCGGTAGACAGGGGCAGGTGTGCAGTCACAGGGGAAAGGTACTCAAGCCAGTCTGGTCAATGCAGGAAGTTATGCAGGAGCTGGAGACTGAGGCTGGGTTGGAAGGCTGAGTAGGAGTGCGCCATTATTATCATTCAGGGTTTGATGCAAAGGAAAGAGACCAAGCCAGGGAAGGAAGGAAGGAAGGAAGGAAGGAAGAAAGGAAGGAAGGAAGGAAGGAAGGAAGGAAGGAAGGAAGGAAATGGATTTAACATAGGGGATTAGAAATTTCAGAAGGTGCTGGGGAGGAGGGTCACTGGAGAAGAAGTCTGGGTCTCCAAGAAGGACTTCCAGAACCCTGCATGACCGTCCAGCCACCAACCAGGGAGTGGCAAACAGCAGGCCACTCCTGCAAATAGAGAGTTCAGAAACTCATCACCACACTAGGATCCAGAGATCTGGAAGCTGGGACCAGGGAGCCACATGCCGCCATCACAACCACCTTCCACACCCATGGTGATGTCCCCTGGACCCTGAGATGCTGCTACGGAAACCCCACACCTCCTTGACCGCTCCTGCTGGGGCAGTGTCCGAGCTTCAGGAAGCTGTCCCCATTTAATTTCCATCGTCTAAATCTGACACAGGTGGAACTCACCGATAGGACTTAAACCGTACCCAGACTCCAGCTGCAAGGGAGTCTGGGAAACAGGCTTAACTGCAGTACAGGGAGGCACAGCAGAGAGAAGAGGGAGGAGGAGGTGGAGCTGAGGGCCGAGCAGGCAGACCTGCCACATGTGGGAAGGAAAGCCATGGGCAAGGTGGGCATGTGTCCTGAATTTCCTCTTCTGTCCCCACACAGAGGTCCTTTTCCAGGTCAACGTTCCCCAGGTGGTAGGGAGGCCACTCACAAAGACCTCCGTCCCGTGGCCCACGGTCAGCGCAGGAAGAATCTATCAGATCGGAGAGTTCAAATTCTCTCTCTACTGATGGAACATGGAGGTCCAGAGTGGAGAGCTGAGTCTGAAGGCCCTGCCGAGCTTAGAACCTTCCCATCTTCTCACATTGTTTTCTCCTGCCATCTTGAGCCCTTCTTCTTCATATTCTGGGACTAGGACCTGGCTGGGGTTGGGAGTGGTACCTGGTTGTAGGTCTTGAGTGGTAGAAAATGCTGAGACTTTGGAATCAGACCTGTGTTTTCTTTCTGACTCCACTCCCCCTCACTGTGTGACCCTGGGCAAGTGACTTTACCCCAGTGACCTCCTCTGTGAAATGAAACAGAATGGCAGCACAGTTATAATGAGAGTGAAGGATAATGCACGAGAAAGGACTTGTAACAGATACCCTCTCAGTGGGAGCCCGCGCACATAGTCCACCATATCATTGTTAATTCATAAGCTGCTATTATTATTAATAGTGGCTAATCTTCTAATTCAAGATAAAAAATATTAGAGGACTTACTTGAGACTTAACCGGTGCTTCTTTTTCTGTTGCTACTTCCTTAGCAGCTTCAAAAGACCTCCCTTAACTGCTCCCTGCCATCCCGGCCCTAGCCAGTGAAGAAGAGGGACCCAAGATGGCGGGCAGAAGAAGTGAGAGATGATGGGAAGAATTTGTTCACTTCTAACTCAACAGCAAGGATTCATCTCTTTATAGAGGTTCTCCAAAATATACCCCTAGAGATCTATAATTACCCACAGGCCTGAACATACAGAGCCACACCAAACACACACACATGCACACACCAATGTGAACAGACACAAATAAACACAAGCAAATAGGTAGACCAGCAGTACCCTCAGCCTCACACACCAACTCAGATACACAAGCACCCCAGGTGCACACACAGCAACCACAGCAGCACCCAGCAAGTGCGGGCACACCTCACACTCTCCCAGCCTGTGACGCAGGCAGGAAAAGGGACAGCTGGGAGCCCTGTTCTCGATTTCCCTTTAAACAGCAGGTCAGCATCTGCTCAGGACTCCCTGAAAGAGGGCCTTTGTCAGCCAAACACGGAGCCTTCAGCCTGGGTCCCATCTCGAATAAGATCATTAATTTTCCATGATAGCTTCTCCCTTTCTGAGTCATCTTTACAAGTCCCTGTAATAATGGCATTTACGAAGGGAACTTTCTGAACACCCTCCAGAAAGGTTCAGCATTGACATGTTGGGGGAGGTGCGCAGAGCTCTGTGCTTTCCACGTTTCAGGAAAGTCAGTGGGAGGGAGTATCAGACAACTGTGCAGTGCAGATCACCTTTAAATAAAATCCCCACGGGGCTCCTTGGCAGCATTTAAAATCGCTGTGTGCCTCCATGAAGTTGTCACAGAACACAGTCTCTCCTTTCTTCTGCTTTACTATTGAGAGAGGCATCCTGGGGTTGGATGCTGGGTCTAAGTCTGATGGATCATCACAGGACTCCATATCAGTGGGCAAGTTACTTACCTATCTGTGTAAGGGTGTCTTTTTCAACAGAATCAGTGATTAAGAGCAAGGAAGGGATCCAGAGGCAGATTGCCTATCTCTGTCCCTAAATAGCTGTGTGGACTTTGGCAAGTTACTTAGTATCTCTGGGCTTCAATTTTGTTGTCTGTGAAATGGGAATAATAATGGTACTTCTTAAGACAGTCACAAGCATGAAATTAATATACATAAAATGCTTACAATAGTGCCTACAATATACACAAAGCTTGATAAATGCTAACTGTTATTATTCTCATCACCACTACCTCCCGATGTTTTGGGGAGGGTTAAGAAAAGTTAAGAATGAGATTGTGTCACAGAAGGAGCAGGGACATCAGGTGCTACCATTATCAAAGTTGGTTCTGCATATGCAGGGGATTTTTTTTTTAAACCAAAATAATAAATTACATTGTTTTAATCAGCTTTTTCACTGCTGTGACTAAATGATCTGACCAGCACATTTATAGAGGAGGAAAGATTTATTTGAGGGCTCACAGTTTCAGAGGTCTTAGTCCACAGAAGACTGGCTCCATTCCTTGGGGCTCAAGGTGAGGCAGAACATCATGGTGGAAGAGTGTGGCAGAGGGAAGCAGCTCGCACCACCAGGAAGCTCTAGAGAGTCTCCACTCTGCAGGTACAAAATATATACCCCACAGCCACACCCCAATTCCGGTCACACCCTACCACTTTGGTTACCACTCAGTTAATCCCTATCAGGGAATTAAATCACTGATTGGGTTAAGAATTTTACAACCCAATCATTTCTCCTCTGAACCTTCCTGCATTGTCTCACATGAGTTTTTGGGGGACACCTCATATCCAAACCATAACATACATGCTAGAGATCCAAGAAAAAGTTAGAACTACAAGTGACTTTGTGGTCACACAGGGTTGGGACTAAGTCCTATTTTATCTCTTAAGTACTCTGTGAGCCTGGGCAAGTCACATAACCTTTCCACGCTTCAGTTTGTCAATTGTCCAGGTGAATAAATGGCTACTCTGTTACCACTTCAAAGAATGCCAAGGACCCTACATCACATGAGGTGGGGTGTATGAAATCCCTTTGTAACTTAAGACCAAAAAGGAAAGGGCTCTTCTTTCCTTGCAGGATTGTGTTCAGGACGTAGGAGACTTCTTACTGATGTGATGACGCTCCGCCACCTCATGGAGTTGATGTAAAGACTAAATTAAATTCTTAGTGAAGCTGGGCATGGTGGTGCCCACCTGTAATCCCACTGGCTTGGGAGGCTGAGGCAGGAGAATCGGGAGTTCAAAGCCAGCCTCGGCAAAAGCGAGGTGCTAAGCAACTCAGTGAGACCCTGTCTCTAAATAAAATACAAAATAGAGCTGGGGATGTGGCTCAGTGGTCAAGTGTCCCTGAGTTCCATCCACAGTACCCACCCCCCAAAATAATTCTCAGTGAAGATGCTTGGGAATTGGAGTTCCCATCCTTATGCTGCCTGGCAGGAATTAGCCCGTACTCTTTCCCCTGGGGGCTGAGTAAAGGAAAACTGAGCCTTGTTGGTGGAGGCTTCTAGATCACCTGGTATAGCCTGTGCTGACCACAGGTGCTCCCCATCTCTCAAGATGGAGAATGGGAAGAACCGGAGTGAAGTGGCTGAGTCTCAGATTCTGCTGCCCAGGGACGTTAACCTACCTTTAGACCTGCTGGTTTAAACCAGTGACTCATTTCCTCTCTTCCTCAGCAACCAGATCTGAGATACCCATTAGACAATGGTACTGGGGTACATAAGATGCACTCAAAAAATGTTGGCTGAATAAATAGTGCATTTCTAGTTCTTGCTGGCCTCCATTTGTTTGATTTGGGGGGCATGGTAAGCTCTATAAAGGTGAGAACTTTTCTCTAATTATCTTTGTATTCCTGGTGGCATCTGGTGTTGGAGCTTCTCCACGGCAGGTATGGCAGTGGACATTATTTTGTAAGTGTAGCGATCTCTTCTGATCACCTAGCCTTGACCTCCTCAGGACCTGCAGGATCCAAATCTCTGTAATGTCCCCTTTGGTAAATCTGCTCCACTCGCTCTGGCCTCCTTGCTGTCCCTTAGACACGCCATCTTGTCCCTACCCCAGGGATGATGCTGTTCTTATCACCAGGGCCTGACATGCTGCCCACTTCTAACATGTGAGAGTCTTGTTCTTTCCATTCATTCACATCTGTGCTCAAATGTCATCCCCATGATCACCTTATCTAAAAGCCTGTCATTATCTACTCTTTCGTCTGAAATTGTACATGTTTATTTGTGTTCTTGTTTATTGTTTGTCCTCCCCACTGGGATTTAAGTTCTAGGAAGCCAGAGGCCATGATGTTTTTGTATGTGAGGCTCCTATAACAGTGTGGGGTCATGATAGGCACTCAATAAATATTTGGAGAATGAATGTATGGCCAAAATATTACCACATGAAATACTGGTCGAAATGAATCCCTAGCCAGTTGGAACACTCACCCAGCTCCATCCTGTTACTACCAGACCCTACCTTCCTCTGCTTTTTCCATAGCCACTTCTGACTCAGAACTCCCTACATTTTCATGTGACAGACATGGATGAAATCAGCTGGCAGAGGCATCTATGACTATTACCTTTTCATTGCCCAGGAACAGGCTGGGAAAGGGTTCACTGATTTTCTAAAATGCTTTAAAATAGGGCTTTATGAGGATACGGGGTCCCAGTGGCTTCCTCAGTGTGAAGGTTATCACTCTGTATGGCTATTAAGCACACCTATCTGCTCAGTGTCTCCAGCTAGCAAGAAATGCCAAGTGGTGACAGCTGGAAAAAAATATATATATCAGATTAGGATTCAAAGAGATGGCAAAATGAAGATGTCACCAATAACCAGTGAAAAGTTGGCTCGTTCTTCCTCTCTCTACTCACTTCCCCTGGGCTCCATTTTCTGCCTCAGCACCTGCGCGCCTCATGCCGAGTAGCAGGAATTTGCTTTTCAGCACCACGGACAGCGATCGGCCGGCAGCCAGGGAGGCAGAGGGAGCCAGAACTCGGAGCTTTTCATGCAGTCAAACAAATATTTACAGAGTACATCCTGGGGCCAGGCACACTAGAGAACACAGCGATTTTTATGGTCTTGACCTTCAAATAACTTAATCTCTTCAAGTCACCAAGCTTCTCAGACTGATAAAGCTGGGGCAAGGCCCCAAGCCCTCCTGATACTTAAAAGAGGGGAGAATCCACAGGAAAATGCTTTCCTTTTCTACAGTTGTTGAATTTCTGCCCTGTGTTTGCATATCTCTTCTAATCCTTTCACCAGACCGCCACCTTCAAAGAACACAGGTACCGCAATATCCTCTTCAGCGCTGTATCCTAAGTACTCAGCACGCTGCCTGGCACACGGCTGATACTGAATCGTTTTTGCGAGGATGTGCAGATGAAAGAATTCTCACAAACTTTGTTGTACTCTTCTTTTTCCGTTTATTTTACAGATGAGAAACTGAAGCTCTGTGAGCTGCCTTCTCACAACAGACATAAGAGGCAGAGGTTGAATTCCAATCTGGAGCCTCTCGGTTTCATACGGAGCTGCCAGTCACTCAGCTGGTGCTCAATAGGGCACTTCTGGAACCTACTTAAAGTCCCGGCCCGGGAGAGACTGGTTCGAACCTTCATCCTTACTTGCTATTAATTCTTAAGTAAATTCCATTTTTCTTTCTGACCTCAGTTTCCTCATATATAAAATGAGGAAAGGGGGTTGTAGGACTAAGGGCTCCCCTCCCCATGGGGTCTCTGGCTTGTAAGGAGCCTCCGCGGGCTGGATAGGGCATCCATCTGTTGCAGTTGGATAGGGTACCAGCAGGGGGCGCGAAGAAACGGGTTAGAACCGCCTCCTCTTGCCTCCGCAGGGCGTCAAATGAGAAGTATATTGATATCGTAACAGACCCTGGGCTCCTTTTTCATCTTCCTTCTATAACCAGAATGTGTGCGCAAGCAGTACAGGCTCTCTTCTTTTCTGAGCGCAACAAATGAACTTCAACCCCTCTCGAGAAGTGAGTAAAGAGACAGCCCCAGGACATAGAGACGGCGGAGTGAGGCTGCTGTGACTTATCGCCCAGGAACCCACTGGTTGAGTAACTTTGGACAAAGCCTCGAGCAAAGATAACTGTTTAAATGGCTGCGGCAGCGGAAAAATCAGTTTGGCTGATTGATGTCCTGGGTTTCTAGTTAGTGGGTGGCTTCCAGCCAGGGCTCTGCCTCAGCTCCCAGAATTACTCCAATAAGAGATTTGCTCATCTCTGACTCTTCCCAGAGGTAGGGAGGGAGGCTGAATCAGCTCCCTCGCAAGACTGATTGGGACTTAATGGGGACCTGTGGGTATTTGTGCACTGAGGGCGGTGTGATGGGAGGAAGAGATCTGTCAGGCTTGGCAGAAATGTCTGGCTCCTGCCCTTGGGCGTGGAGGAGAAAATAAAATCAGGAAAGAACTGATTGCAGAGCGAATGTCTTTCAATTATTTGTAAAGAATACAAATCCAATGGGTCATAAAGGCTGTTTCTCTAATCAAGTCCTGGTCATGGAAATCTACATTGACCAAGATTGAGAAACAGTAATGAACAGCTTGAAAGATGTCAAGGAGGCTTCGGGATAATTGGGAGAGAGTGGGCTCTGTAATTAGCCAGACCTCTGATCAGATTTGGTTGTGCCATTGGCCACCTGTGTGACCAGGATCAAGTTGCTTAGTCTTTCTGAAATCCAGTTTACTCATCTGTAAAATGGGATAATACTAAGAATATCTACTCTTTCAGCTATCTGTTCCTGCATAACAAACCACATTAACACAATCACAGATTCTTAGGTTGGGAATTCAGACAGAACAGAACAGGATTAGCTTATCTCTACTGCAGTGTCTGAGGTCTCAGATGGGAATACCCAAATGGCTATGGGTTGGGATAATCTGGAAGATTCTTCACTCACATAGTCCCAGGAGGGGAAACTCAGAAGCTGGGTCAGGTTCTACAATGACCTGAGCACATACCTGTGGCCTTTCCAGCATGGTAGCTCAGGACTCTGTGAACCAGTGATCCAGAGAACAGGCTGAAACTGCATGATCCCTTTTATGACCTAGCTTTGAAAGTCACTTAGTGTCACTCACTAGCCCACCCAGATTAAAAGGAAGAAACATAGACCCTACTTTGAAATGGGAGGAGTATCAATTTGTAGCCAAGTTGTAAAAACATCACACCTACCATCCATGGATGCTATAACAATTAAATACATGCCAAGTGCCAGACATAAACTACTTCTGTTTCTTCATAGGTGCAAATAAATCTTTGTAAGAGCTTTTCATCACTCTTAGATAAAATCTGCAAATCCTTATCATGGTCTATAAGACCTTGAGTGTCTGATGTCTTCTCCAGCCTTTTTCTGTTCATCCCACCTCTCAAATTCTTTGCCATTCACCTTCCTTCAGGAAGTAAAGGGCACCATGTACCTTCCACTGGCCACTCCCATTTGCTCTGCTGCCCCCTCTTCCAAGAACTCTGTTTACTTCACTTCCTGGCATAAATCACGTACACCTTAGGTCACTGCTTCAGGGAAATCCTCTCTTATCCCCAAGACCTACATCATGTCCCTCTTTCATATGCCATTAGAGCATCCAACACTTTCTCAGCATAGCATTAATCACAGACACTGCCGTTATTTCCTTATATCCATCCCTAATTTTCCATACTCAACCCAATCACCATCATGTTCACTGATGGACAGGAATTCCTGTCTGTCTTATGTCCTCAGTATCTAGCACAAGAACTGCACAGAATGGATGCTCAATAAATATTTGCTGAACAAATGACTGAATGGATGATTAAGCCATGAACTTGGGCTTAAATCACATTTACTAGTAGTAATTAGCCCATGTTTATCAGTGAGCTGATTGGTTTTGACGCCATCATGGAGCTTACTGCTATTCAGAGGAGAAGCTCATGGTATTGAAATGAGACTTCCCAGTGTGTACTTGTGAGGGCTGATTTCTTGGAGAGGACTTAATGTTCCCCATCTCAACTGTTACACCCAGTACTCCCTGGGACAGCAGAGGAGAATTTAGGGGTGTCTAACTGAATTTGTAAGATGCAATAAGAATATTTGGGCATTTACTCATTTGAGCTCAGCTTCTTTTCAGCCAAATGGTGCCAACAACACCATAAGCATTAAATGAATAATTAAACCATAGACTTGTATGTCCTTAACACATACTGTGTGCTAGGCCCTGTGCCAGGCAGTGAAAACACAGAGAGAGGGAGGGAGGGAGAGAGAGAGAGAGAGAGAGAGAGAAAGCAAAGTCTCTGTTCTCATAAAGCTTACATTCAAACGAGACTGAAAACAGACACTTAGAAATAGTACAATTTCTATAATCAAGATGTCCCGGTTTCCGGCCATTCATAACTCTTAGTTGGAGGGTCTTCGGTTGTCTGATATTGTGAGCTATCAGACCAAAAGGGTAATGGCGCCGCTAGGATGAAGCTCGTGAGATTTTTGATGAAATTGAGTCATGAAACTGTAACCATTGAATTGAAGAATGGAACACAGGTCCATGGAACAATTACAGGTGTAGATGTCAGCATGAATACACATCTTAAAGTGTGAAAATGACCCTGAAGAACAGAGAACCTGTACAACTAGAAACATTGAGTATTCGGGGAAATAACATTCGATACTTTATTCTACCAGACAGCTTACCTCTGGATACACTACTTGTGGATGTTGAACCTAAGGTGAAATCTAAGAAAAGGGAAGCTGTTGCAGGAAGAGGCCGAGGCCGAGATAGAGGAAGAGGACATGGCCGTGGAAGAGGAAGAGGGGGCCCTAGGCGATAATGTGTCTCATGATTACTGTTTGAAAGTGATAAATGACTTGGGATATTTTTTGTACAGGTTTTGTTTGTTTGTCAGTTTTTAATAAACATAAGTGTGGGAAAAAAAAAAAAAAAGAAGTTCCGAGGACCTGGAAGAGGACAGGGACATGCCTACGATGGTCAGTGAGGGAAGGTTTTACCCAAGAGGTGCTCTCCAAGATCTTTAGCAATACAGATATTACCAAAGGAAGAAGGGAGTGTTGAGAAGAAGTTCCAAGAATGGGAATGGCATGCAGGGGAAAGGACTAAGGGGAAAAACAGCATAGCTTTGTCGAAGAAGTGGAGGGAAAAAGATGTACGAGATGAGCTCAAGGGCAGGCAGAAGCCCCAGAATTAAAGGCAAACTCTAGGCCATGTGAGGGAGCTAGTCCCTACCCTGAAGGCAGGGGAGAGCCACAGAAAGGTTTTGAGCATGGGGGTGATTAGACTTCAGTGAGAAGGACAGGTTATGTGAGGAAATACCAGAAGAAGGAAGCCAGCTGGAAGGTTGAGTGCTATCCAGGCAGAAACCAACGGGGCCCCTACTTTAGAGAGATGGTAGAGTCAGGACAAGTTGACAAGAAGAATGGTGACTCATAGGAAATGGGAAATGAGGAGAGAGAAAAGTCAGAAAGAACTCCAGAGCTCTGCCTCAAGCCTCCAGATGGAAAGGGAAGCAGATCCTTAAGAGTAAAAGCAGGTCTGGGTTGGGGGAGGCAATGAGCTCAACTTTTGACATAGCGGGCTTGAGGTGCCTCTTATGATCCAAGATGGCCGCTCTGGTTTCCGAATGTGTTGGCAAATGGGGAGCTGCAGCTTGGGGCATGGTCAGCTGGAGGTCCTGGACGTGGGGTGTGTTTGGTCTGGTTACAAGATCCCGGAGGCAGGGTGCAATCAGTCGGTCTGGGAGGTCCTTGTGATAGGGCGCAGTCAGTCTATGTGAGGGCCCCAGAGGCAGGAAGTGATCAGTAGGTCTGAGGGGTCCTGAAGATGGGGCTCAGTCAGTCCTGCCAGGGGTCCTTCAGGGCCTGGCTGTTGTCTTAAAATGGCAGCAGCCATGTGTAATCAAACCTGCAGGTACTGTGACAGTGAACTTCCAGCCAACAGCAGGCAGCTGGCACTCCACTGGCGGTCTGCGGTCAGTTTGCTGACTGCTATGGAATGATCGGGAGGTGAACCTCAGGTGGTGGATGATGGATAGGTGAAAGGCAGGCCATGGACAGGCAAGAGGCAGGCAAATGGCGGATGATAGGCACCTGACAATGAGCATCAAGAAACAGATATCTTCTGCTTGAAACCAGAGTTACGGAGCGACAAGGAACGCAACCTCCCTCTAGTCCGCCATCTTGGATCTTTCTCTCCTATGAGCTAATGTGAATGCATGAAGTATTGTTCTGGTCCTGGAACATGCTGGTCTAGAAATTCCCCTAAGTGCTTAGCATCATTGAGTGGGCTAATGGAGTCATGAGGAGATGGTTCTGTTTTGGCCAAGAACCTCCTTCAAACTCAAAATCTGACTTAAGTCTTCTGAGTTCCCCAAATCCAATCAGCTTTCTCAAGGATCATCTTGGGATGCACACAATTTCCTGAACTGGGTCTTCTCTGTGGTATAAATAGAATATGATGTAAGAAGACAAACACAGGGGTTCTCATTGGCCCTGGGAACCAATGAGTTCTCTCTCAGTAGATGCATTTAAGCACAGGCGGAGAGATGGGTAAGGAATAGGATCAGTTGATCTTGAAGGACCTTTAGGGCCCTGGTCTTTACTTATGTAATCCTTTATTTGCCATCTAAATAACAAACAAAAACACAAACCAAAAAATAATCTATCTTATTGCCTCAATTTCCTCATCTGCGGAAGAAGGCATAGAGTAATGATTTTGAAGGATACTTCTAGCTTGGTAACCAAAACTATTTTCTCAAGAACCTCCTTGTTGATTGATTCAAAGGGCCCTTCTCAGCTTTTATCTTGACTGATCACCCATAAGTATTTTACACTGTTAATTACTCTCTATTTCTTGACTCATTCCCTTTGGGGGTTTCAAAGAACACTTTCTGTCTTTCTGATTCTCTTATACTTCTTCATGGACTCCTCCTTCCTCTATCTAGCCCTTAAAATATACTCCTTCCTTCTTCTCTCTCTTGACACTTCTTATTTTACGGTCTTTTTCACCACTATGGCTTCCATACCTACTAGATGCTCATATATCAGTTAGAATTTTTTCATTAGAAAGATAGTGAATCTGATTTACTCTAGATTAGGAAAAATGTAAAGTACTGGCTCAAACAACTAAAGAGTTCAGAGATGGAGCATTCTTGCAGAGACTCAACTGCTACCCTAGAGACCTGCTCATTCCAGCATCCCTCAGCTCTGCTTCCTGTCCTGCTGATGTATTTTCAGATGGTGTTTCCTTCAGGAAACAAGGATGGCAGCAGCATCCTCAGACCTTACCTCCAAATCAGATCAACTCCAATTAGAAACAGAGCATGCTTCTCCAAGATGATGAGAAAGAAGTACTGGACTTTGTTCTCATTGCCAAATTCAGTCACAAATCTAACCCTAAACTAAACCCTGTGACCAGGAGGACTGGGATATAAAAATTAGTTCAGTTCACTCAAAGCCCACTCATAGAGGTTGACTGTGGGTTGGTCCTTCTCATGTGACCAAGAGTTAAGGATGAGTTGCCAAAGGCTAACATTGAATGCAAAAGCAACAGTGGCTAACCACAACTGATGTCTTCCAAATCTAGCCTTAAACGTAGGACTCCTCCTTAACTTCAGACTCATGTGGTAAGCTGTCTCTGGACATTTCCACTTGAAAATTTTTCAAGTATCTCAAACTCTACATGTTCCAAACCTCATTTATTTCCCCTGGACCTGCCCTATCTATATTCACTCTGGTAGCAATTGACATCATCATATATCCAGGTACCCGATCCAGATACTTCAGTGTTAATGTTTAACACTTACCTTTCCTTCATCCTCTCACTGACTCAATCAATCACCATATCCTCTTAATTCCATACTACCTGTATCTCTTTAAGTTATACACTCTTCTTCATTTTCCTAGGACAGGCCGCCATCATCTCTTCCTTGATTCTTGATTCTAGAAGTCTTCTAACCAGACTCACTGTCTCCAGTACGGTATCCACTAGTTATTAAAATATGACTGGTTTCAAGTTCCAGGTAAGATGGAGTAAGTAGCCTCTCCCAGTGAGTGAAAGTACAACTTGAGCAGAATGCATGGAGTAACTATTTTGTGACTCAAAAGTAAATGGTAGAAGCTTGATTGGGGAAGGAAATCAGAATACTAAGTGCAAATCAGCTAAGTATGGCAGGCATTTTTCCTTCCATATAATCTGGCATGAGCCGAAAAAGCACCAAGAGAAACAATCTCTTCCTGGTCTAATAATGGAAAGGAGACTCTTTATAGCATGGAAAGAGTGGGTGAAATTCCCTAGGTTTTGTTATTGTTGTTATTTATTTAATCAATTGATTTTTCTTTCTTTCCAACCCCTACCTTATTTCCTTGGCAAGTTCTACACAAAAGCTGCAATCCCATAATGTCTGGGCAATGACTGTGCAACAGCTAGGTAGCAAAAACAACAACAACCAGGCACCACCTGAAATCCTAAGGAAAGGAATTCTTTACTT